>NC_065452.1:98763451-99124001 GCF_917563875.1 Diabrotica virgifera virgifera
CATTATTTTTTACTAGCACAAAATCCACTGAGATGAGATTTTTAATATTAAAAGTTTTAAATTATTAAAAGTTATTAATTAACTTATTGCTATAATAAAAATATTAAATACCTACTTAATATTAAAGTAAATATTTTTTTATCCATCTAGAAATGGATTTAACGAACAGCAGCAGGTCTGACAGTGAACTTGAGTAAAAAATCAGATTAAGGCATGTTTCTTTCCGTAAAGTCCATTTCCATTTCAGTTTGCTGAAAGAAGCGGAAACTGGGGAATACATTTTTGTTCTAGTTTTCGAAAAATGCAGCATTACTTCTTCACATTTGACCATGTGAACTATTCTTTTTGGGGAACAATATATTTGTTGGACATGTACAAACTTGCTGATAAGGCTCCAGTATTTTATGAAGACTTTATGGGAGGAAATTTTGTTGTGAAAAGTTTGAACAGAAACTTTAACCAACTATTTGTAGATCCAGCTTTAAACACATAAATACAAACTCAAAAGATGCAGGAGGAATCGTGGGATTGACTAAAACCAGCACAAAACTAGACGAATGGTTTTTAAGCTACAATAGATATGATTGGCATGATGGTAGATGAATTTCGTGCATCATGAGACTTAAGCAACCACTCAAGTCAAAACGTAGAAAGTAGAAAAAAAAACGGATGAAAATTGATGAATATTCTGTACAAAAACTACATGATCAGTTTTTACGATTTAATGTATTTTCAAAAGCGTAGATCGTCTTCTCGTAATTTTAGCTAATGAGATTGCATCGCCAAATGTTCAAACATCCTTACTAAATATACAAAAAAATGGAGAAAATGATGAATAATCTGATGAATAATCTGATGAATAATCTGATGAATAATCTGAAGAGAGCCTAGCAAAATTTCTTGTTACTGTTGGAACTCCCAATTTTTATCAGCATATAAAGAAGAATAATCTTCCAAGACTTCGTCGGTACCTATAAAACTGTCTCTGAAAAGAAGAAAATTATTCAAGCTGAGTAAGAGTTTTTACAAAAAATACTAGCAACCAAGGCAATTGAAACAGACATAAATATTATGAAGATATTTTCAAATATGAATTGACAGCATATCCAATGTCACTTGTACCTGCAGGAGTTTTATCGATACCATCAAATAAATCTGCCTTAGGTTCTATAATAGAACAATTTACAGTTACGTCTAAATATCTACCATTACCGTTATAAAATAACAAAACGTGTCGCATTTTTGATAGTATGAGTTTGATCCAAGCCGTTGGCAAACTCTCCAACGGCAAATCATTTGACGACTATGCAAGAATTTTAAAATCAATAGTGTTCAATAACCTCTACAACCCTAAAAGGATCGGTTTTGTATTTGACCAGTACGAACAATCTTAGTACTGGTCGGTATAAACATATAAACTCCCTCCTACTTAAGACAGTGTGTAAACTTCGTGCAGATACTCATCCAAACGAAGATATGGGTATGTAGTGTGACACCAAGACTTTCTCTGCCGAATCCGTTGCTAAGTGGCTGGAGTTAAGAAAATGGAGAGCTGGTACCAGTTTTAAGCACGGAATCCAAGTTTAAGAAACACACATAATATACTATACTTCTAATATGTGTAAAAAGTGAGTCTACTTTTACCTTTTTGTAACAAATAATTATTATGTTGGTTTTTTTCTAAATGTCAGACTGTACAGGGGCTCCAATGCTCGTCTAAAATGAAACAGATCAAATGCATTGGTTCTTGGAAATATATGGCGCAAGTGCAATGTTACAAAAAAGGTGATTTTACGGTGGCGTTACGTGAAACAATTTTAACCATAGAGGGTGTTACTTCTTGTTACAGTAATGAAGAGTCTAACTTAGAGTAAGATAACTACAGGGCCCCCGTAACCGGGCGTGCAACGCGTGCGACGCACGCGGGCGCAGCCCCAAAAGGGCGCCAAACCGAAGGTTTGGCAAATAAGAAATATTTATTTTAACGAGATATTCATTTTTTATACAATTTTAATTTTACATTTTTAACGAGCATCTGGAGAAATTTCAAAAATAAAAAAATATTTTGTTATTAGTGAAAAAATAATTAAAATCTTATTTTATATTTGGTGTTAATAATTTACTATTTTTAAAACAGTATAATATCGGAATACCTAGTATAATATCGGAATACTTATTTTGCAGTACTTATTCGTAAATCCTAAAAATTTGCTACAGGTCAAAACTTGTTGGGTTGTAATATTCTGTCCAGATTTGAAACGTTCGTGGATTTTTGAAATTAAAATAATTTCATAAAAATTTGGAATTGGGGTTTTTTGAGACGAGGAATTCAAATTTTGAAAAATTAATTTTGACGGTGGATAGGTTGTATTTTGGGTTAAATAGATTTTTTAATAATTTAATAGAAACACCCAATTTGATAAATAATACATGTTATAAAAAGACAAAGATTGTAATATAAAAATAATATGTACCTTTATATTTATTTCTAAACTATAAGTATTGTATAACACCAGCAGCAAAAAGCTCATTTTGGCACCCGCCTGCAGTGCATGACTTGCAGGCCCGTTATTGCCGGCCCTGTGTGGCTCAATGGTAAGAGAGCCGATCTTTGGATCCAAGGGTTGTGAGTTGTGAATCCCAGCTGAGTATCAAATTTTTAGTCGACTTTACTCAAGTAACAAGACATTTACTTAACACACACTACACTATAATCTGAATGTGAAATCAACTGTACCATGCCAATTGCCAAAAAAATTACGGAGATGAAAATATTGTTGAAGGAATAATTGCCCAAGCGGAAAAACAAGCAGCTGATGAACAAGGTTTTCCTTCGTTAAATATCGTGAGACGAAAATATAAACCAAAATTTTTCGATTATGAACATAGAAAAGGGACATTTCAAGATCCAAAAACTGCGTTTAAAATATTATTTTTTTTTTAGAATAATTGATCAAATTCGTTAAATAGTAGATTAGATACAATGTCTTATTATGATAATGTTTTTGGTTTTTTCAGTGATATTTTTACGTGGCCATGATATTTTAAAACATTGTCTTGCTCTTTAACAAAATATAACTGATCCAGTAAAGACGGAGGCAAAAGTAAATATTGATGCAACTGATTTATTTATCGAGATAAAAGCTTTATAATTAGGTTCTTTAATTACCTAACTCATCAGATCCGCTTGATATTCTTCAATAGACTCGTATATTTGAAAATAATCTAACTTCATCTTTACCAAATATCACTGTTTCATGAAAAATCATCCTCACTTTACCGGTGTGTGTTGCTTCTGGTGAGAGATCATTTTCAAAATTAAAGTTAATTAAAATTTGTTTGAGCTCTACAATGGTACAGGAAAGATTATCTGATTTGGTAATAATATTAACGATCGAGCAAGACCTCGTCAATGAAATTGACTTTAAAGATATTATAAAAGAATTTGCTGCCGTCAAATTGAGAAAAACACCCATTTAATTCAATTTGGATTTAAGATATCAATTTCTAGATTTAAGGGCGTTGGCGCAAAATTTCGCGCCAATGTGTTTTAAATACATTAATTTTTTATCGAATCCTGAGAAAACTAATATGTAAGAAATTTTTGGAAAATCTAAACGCAGAATAAAAGATTGCATTATTACCGAGGGCCGAAAGTCCCTGAAAACTTCTATATTGTTTATTTTAATAAATTACAGGAGTGAAAAAAAAAGAAAATTTAGTGAAATTTTTAATTTCAAATATCTTATTCAAAAGAACTTTTTGGTCATTCTAAGGGACTTTCGGCCCTCGGTAATAATGTAATCTTTCATTCTGCGTTCAAATTTTTTAAAAATACTTATTAGTTTCATCAGGATTCGCGAAAAATTAATGCATTTAAAACACATTGGCCCGAAATTTTACGCCTACGTTCTTCACTAATATACGTATTAACGTTGTATTTGTTTTTTTGCCATTATCAGTAAATTAGTTACAAGAAAAATAAAATTTGAGCTCTTGCAATTTCTGTTGTTTTATTACGAGTAAAAAATAAAAAATTATAGATTTATTTCATAATTGGATATAGGTAGATTTAAAGGGCGCCAAAATATATCCGGCACGCGGGCGACGCTCAGCCTTGCGGGGGCCCTGGATAACTAACACAAGATAATAATCAAGAAATAGGTACAAAGATTTAATTGTTTTTATTACTATCCTTTATTTTTGAATGCGAAATTTGCTGCCAGGGAAAAACCGTTGCAATTTTAGATGTGTTGTATTTCCCAATATGTCCAAATTGTCCTTAATAAGCTTTATATAATATGTACTAGATAATAATGTAAGGAAATTTTTGGGACAAACCCCGACGTACCAAGTCACCTAGGGCTCGAACACGGAAAGAGTCCCACAGATCAATCCTTTTGATAACGTAGGTGTCTGGGATGAGTGAATTTTCCCCTATGAGGGAGTGCGAGCGGTATGGCTAAATCCGGACCTTCTTCTTGTGCCGTCTTCTAACGAAGGTTGGCGATCACTTCTTTAAACGCTTCTCTATCTTTTCGACGTGAAATATCTGTTCAACACTGAGGTTAGTCCAATCTTTGATATTCCTATGCCAAGATTTCTTCTTTCTTCCTAAGCCTTTAATCTGGATAATCAATAAAAAGTGTACAACAGTACCTAAAAGATATACAACAATACCTATTATTATTATTACGATAAATAATAATATAAATACATAATATCATTTAAAACAGCGGTTCTCAATCTGTGGTACATGTACCACTGGTGGTACAAATCATTATTTGCGGTGGTACACAAAAAACAAAAAAAATTAAAATAGTGGTACTTAGTAAGTCTTGATAATACAATCTAAAAATATAGGTGGTATCAAAAATAGTAAAAGGAACTGTAGGTGGTACATGACTCAAAAAGTTTGAGAAACGCTGATTTAAAACTTACAGTAGGTATTCTAAAAGTGTTAATACACAGGTACAAGGAAACGAGCCAAAAATGTCTAAATTTTTAGGCTATGGCTATATATTATACAGTGATGTGGGAGAGAGAGGATATGACATAAGAGATGCTCTTGTGTTTACTAAAAGGGACCACTTGATTTGACACTTTTGGGGAAGACAATATGGCGCCGGGCAGGTTTTTTATGTTATACGTGGAATATATGTTGTTAATTAATTATTAAAATTATTAATTATATACATATATTTATCAGCGGCGGCTCGTGGGTCAATCTTCAGGGGGGTCATTTTGGTTTGAAAACTTCAAACTGTTGATTTTTTAAAGTATTTAAAAGATCTTTTAGCATTTATATTTTAGATAAAAAATACAGACTTAGATAAAACTCAATACTATTTACCCTAGTTTTCCGAAAATTAAATTTGTCTTTTTTTAGAGTAAATCTTTTAAAAAATATAGGAAAAATGGTATGAACAGGTTATTGACTGATATATAGATAGGAATATTTATAGTATAATAAATTGTAAATTTATTAAAACGAAACTTACTTTAAATATTTTTATATTTTAAGTCAATTCTTCTATCCTTTAGTTCTGCAAAATAGTCTATGACCTTCTCATTGAAATTTGGAATGCTCTTGACAAGCGTTTTCTCGATGCTCAGCATAGACAAGGCACTAAGTCTAGGTTGTCCCATCGTATTACGCAGGAATGTTTTTACTCTTTTTAAAGTAGAAAAACATCTCTCACTTTCCACGGTTGTCATAGGGAGTGTGCACAAAATATTTAATAACTTCACTGCTTCAGAAAATGTTTCAGACAAATTCATGTTAATAAAAAGCTGAAGTATGGCTACTGCACCAGCACTATTGCGAAAATCCTCACGACAATATAAGACTTCAAGTTCCGATTTTAGTTTGGAAATATTCACTGTGGGATAATTAGCCGTCACCATTTTTAAAATATTTTGCGGAAAGTTGGTAGTGTATGCTTCAAATTTCTCTATGTAGAATAACTGTGAAATCATGAGATGATCATTGAAACTAAACCTGTGATTTATTTCAGATATAATAATATCACAAATTTCAAGTGCAGTTCGTCGCTTTGGATCCTCTGCAGTAGTTTTTCTTTTTTTTGCTGTTGATGTGCTTGGTACTTCTGATTCCAAAATAGTATTTCTAATTATTTGGATATTGTTGTTAAAAGACAGGATACAATTTTTGACAGATATAACATCAATGTCTCGCATTTGCAATTGTTTAAACAATATATCAACATGGGGCATTATTTTATGGAAAAAATTTAACCAAAATAAAAAATGCTCATCTTCCAAATGTCTTTTTAAACCAGTTGCTTGATTTATATTGTTACCATCTTGCTCCTCATCAATAATTTCCTCTAAGCAAGATTTTAAATCATCTTTATAAGTGTATACAATTTCAACACATTTTGTATTGAAAGCCCATCGAGTAGGCGCAGCTTTAGGTAGCCTTACTTTAACCACTCTATCCAGAACCATCGTACGTTTTGGAGATCGGCCGAAAAAGGACGAAAATCCGTGTAAATTTGCAAAAAATATTTTTATCGGTTTGTGTTGACTCGCCGCTTTTTGGAGGATAAGATTAAATTGATGGGCATAGCAGTGAATGAAGTGTGCATTTGGGTATATTTCTTTAATTTTTGTTTGTACTCCTCCCAGTTTACCGCTCATGACTGATGCACCATCGTAACTTTGGGCAATCAATTTTTCAGGTGCTTCATTAATTTTTAATAATTGAAGTTCTTCCAATATTACATTAGTTAAATGTTGTGCTGTAGTACCTAGGGGGTTAACAAATTTCCAAAATCTTTCATGTACAATACCAGTTAATACATATCGCAATATGATAATCATCTGCGTTTTATTGGAGCTGTCTGTGGTCTCATCTACTTGAATGGCCACAAAATTTGTCTGGCCAATCTCCTTCATGATATGAGTATGCACAATGGCTAACATTGATTCTAAAATATCGTTCTGAATTGTTTTCGATGTTCCTTTAAATACTGTACTTTTTTCAATGTGTTCTTTAAACATTAAATCCAGTTCAGAAACAAAATCGATAAGGCCCAGAAAAATTCCACGATTATTGGAGCTGTCACTTTCGTCATGACCGCGCAATGCAATTTCGAAAACTCCACAAAATTTTACACAGTCGATTAGTTTGTTTAAAATATACCTATTTTTAGATACCAATTCATTAAAGTCATGCACAGATTTACGATATACACTATCAAGTTGCTGTCTTATGTTAACACGTCCTAAACTTGCGTAACTCATTGATGAATTTATATGAGTAGTTGAAGAGGCATGTTTTGTAATTTTCACTTTTAAATGCTTAATGTCAGTTACTCCATTTTTCGCCCATACAGCGTCATTCGAAAACAGTAAACACGGATAGCAAAAAAATGCATTTCTCACACTGCAGCCACAAATCCAATCACACAAATTGTACATTGATTCTTTAAAATATCTTTGAATGTCCTTACCCCTATCCTTTGTTGTTTGTTTTAAATTCATGTTTGGTTTTGGTCGACCACTTTCTTTTTTCTCAAGCCGCCGTTCATAATTTAGTGTTCCAGCAGATTTTAAGGCAATTATTTCGTCAACAACACTCATCTTGTTTTTGTTACAATCACAAAAAAATCCAACAAAACAAAATAAATTACGCAAATACGCCGCGATCGATATAGACCTGCCGTGAAGTGCGGTCAGCAGACGGTAACTAACTAAACGTGAGGCCGTCGACTCTACTAGAGGTATACGACGGAAAGGTCACTCCCACTCTCGCCCACGAAATTGCTATCTGCCGTCTCTTTTCTATTTTACATGCATTTGTCCATAAGCCATAAGAACTGTATATAGACAATTTAAAATACGGCCCAGCCACGGGCTTGTGTATAGCGCGAGGCGCGACGTTATTATATCTATTATATTTGTTTTGCCAATGCAGACTGCTGAGAGAGAATTTTATATTTCAGAGTGAAGTTTTAGATAAAAGATATTTTTAATAAAATTGGTATTTTTATGAGATTATTTTAGGGGGGTCATTGACCAATTGACCCTAAGGAGGAGCCGCGCTTGATATTTATATAATATAATACAATTTTATAATTATATACTTTATATAGAACAGAATATACTGCCAAAGAGTTGTTCCGCCATATTGCCTTCCCCATTTAGCCCGTGAAAGCGATCCCATCTACTTCACCTCATGTCACATCCCCTCCCTTCCACATCACTGGTATTATATTATATTCCTTGTCCCACATCCCATCCAAATCGGCATCACAATGAAAAATCGACCTTAACAACATCGCCATCACTAGAGTCGTTTTGCGGTTGGTTGACTTCGGATTAGGAATCTCGCCCTTCCTCGCATCTCTGCGTTCGCCCCTGTGCGTCGTGACATGCCGTTCGATTTATTTAATTTTTTCTTAAACTATCTATCCAACCGAAATTCTAAAAAAACCGACATGTTCTCTGATGTTTGGTCTATAATGTTTATAGAAAGCTATTTTTTGCTAGACCCAATATTTTTCGAGATAGAGCGAGGTAAACGATTTTAAAAATATGGGTTTTCAGGACAAGTGATTTTGTATGAAGGCACTCCGTATACAACTAACAATGGTTTGACGTATTTTTTATAAATAAAATAAAAATATTTCTAATGTCCGTATCGATATGCAAATTTGAAGAATTAATTTTCGGATATCATAGATCCGAAAAATGATGAAAAAAATAGCACTTTTTTTTAAGGCTCCCCACCACTCCCCTCCCGCTACGATTTTTGGACGACCAAGTGATTTTGCATTAGAAAGATATTAGAAACGAAAAAAAATAGGTTTTACATTTTAGCAACAAAGTGCCCACGGGATAGCACAATAGGATCCCGTTTAAACTCTTCTATACTGGGGCCGTTCAAGTATTACATAAAGCTGGTGGGGGGAGGGGTGAGGGTAAAAAATCTTCAAAAATTGCGTTACGTAATACGTGAACGCCCTATTACGGTGCGTTACGTAATACTTGAACTCTCGCATGATACCGAACACTCGTGGAATACCGGTTCGCTTCCGATATCAACCGACTGTAGATACAATACTCAAATACTCAAATAGGTACTCGCCGCTCCGATACGATTGCTACGAAGTAATCAAAGTAATCAAAGTAACGATTTGCCTCTCTATTATAGTAATCGTTCTTTCGGTATTCGTAAGTAACGAGTACTTTGTAACGAATAGTTACTTTTTCAACATCACTAGTTGCCATACTCTTTTTGTTTATTTCTTGTATAATTTCAATCAATGTTAAAAATATACCTATATAATCTATAAGAATAAAGCACTACTTTATTGGTGTTTCAAAACTATTTTTTGAGTTCGACACGAGTACCTGAGCGAGGAACATCGTTTTTGCTGTTCTCGTAAATTACCGTGTTTATAAATAGTTTGTAAACTTGTTTTATGTTTTTAAACTAGTTCCGAACAAAAACAAAGTGCAGTGTATACAAGTGTAGAGTGTATCTACGTGTACTTTCGCAACTTGCACCACTATGGTGCATAATAAGTTGAATAATAAG
The DNA here is from genome assembly GCF_917563875.1 of Diabrotica virgifera virgifera. Taxonomy (NCBI): domain Eukaryota; kingdom Metazoa; phylum Arthropoda; class Insecta; order Coleoptera; family Chrysomelidae; genus Diabrotica; species Diabrotica virgifera. The sequence goes on from NC_065452.1 coordinate 98,773,020, forward strand.
GTGCAACCTCCTGACTCGCAATAATTATGGCAAACCAAACTGCAGAAGCTGTCTTTGACTACGAGGACAGCTCAAAACCAACAATGTCAACAAACCAAACTGCAAACAACACCAACTCAACCACCAACAATAACTTATCGTACACTGCTGCATTAAAAGCCATCCCGAGGCCATCGTTTCCGAGAAAAAATCAGGCAGTAGTTCTTCATGCCGAAAACAGTTTAAAACTTTATGACTACGTTCACGCAATTGGTACTATCATTGGAGCCAAGAATATTTGCTTCGCATCTAGAATATCTAATAATAGGGTATGTATTTACTTATCTAACTCCGAACTAGTTGAAAAATTGATAAATTCTCACCCATTAATTCAAATCAACACATTTTCTCTCAACATTCGAAGGCTTATATCTCCAACCAAAAGAATTTTAATTTCGAATATTCCACCTGTTATTCCTCATGAAATTGCTGAAAACGCTATAAAAAGCCTTGGTTTACACCTAGCATCCCCCATATCGTTTCTCAAAGCAGGTATCCCTGGAGATGAATACAGCCACGTATTAAGTTTCAGGCGCCAAGTTTATATAAATTCCCCTTCTGAAAACTACGAACTACAGACATCATTACTTATTCCATACGATGGCACCGAACATAGAATATTCCTTTCTACAGATATAATGCAATGTTTCCTCTGCAAGTTAACCGGACACATTGCAAATAATTGCAACAATCCCCCATCTTCCAGCATTCCTGCACAGTCAGAGACCCAAGCCCCAACTTCTAACATTGAACCTAGCACAAACATAAATGAAAGCGACCAGTCATCTCAAATTCAAGCAACAGTCCAAAAAAGACCTTCATCTTCCATCATTCCTACACAGACAGAGACCCAAGACCCACCCATTAACATTGAACCTAGCACGAGCATGAATAAAAGCGACCAGTCATCTCAAATTCCAGCAACAGGCCCAAAAAGACCTCCTTCGGACTCACTTAATGACGAATCTAGTCTTCCTACATCTCCGTTAGCTGACACCTCCGAACTGCAACCTCCTGATATTCCCAATGAATTAAAAAGTAATAAGAAATCCAAGAAGAAGAGGCGAAAAACGGATGATACTATTATCACCGATATCACTAGACTGGACATAACTGAATACTACAACAAAAATCCACAAAATATCCTCTCTCTAAACGAACTTTTTGAATTTTTAGAAAATACTAAAGGTAGCAATGACCCCTACCATGAAGCCCTAGAGTTTACAAACGACATCAACACACTTCTTACCAATTTACATTCTATGTATAAACACCTTTCTGAAAGAACAATAAAAAATAGACTCACACGATTAATAAAAAAAAATCAAACAACAATGCAATGATAAATCTGCAGAAAATAATGATACATCAACAATACCGTGTCTTTTACAAACAGATCATAGTGATGACGAGTCATTCTCCGATACTTCTCTTACCTCCCAACAGTCACAAAAATAAATAATATCTTTCACTTTACTTTACCATTCACTCTAATCCAGTGGAACTGCGATGGATTTTATCCACTCTTAGAACACCTTCAACATCTCACCTCTGAATTCTTCCCAGAGTTTTTCTGTCTCCAAGAAACAAACTTTACCCATTCTCATACACCTTTTCTAAAAAACTACATCGGCTACCATTTTATCAGAACTTCGCACCTACGAGCAAGTGGCGGTACATCAATATTCGTTTCATCTGATGTTTACCATCAACAATTCCATCTAGACACCGATCTCGAAGCTACAGCAATAACCGCTTGGTGTCCACAAAAAATCGTAATATGCAACTTATACATCCCTCCAAATTACAAACTATCTCCAACTGAAATCACAAATTTAATTAATCAGCTTCCAACACCATTTATTCTAGTTGGTGACTTTAACTCCCATAGTCCTATGTGGGGGTCCAAATATACATCTGCGCGTGGCAAACTAATTGAAAAGGTGATAAATGATTTAAATATAAATGTTCTAAATACAGGTAGCAGCACATATTTTCATGTCCAATCTGGTAGCACATCATCTATTGATCTAAGTATTTGTGACCCTGGTTCTGCTCCTCTCCTCTCCTGGTACACATTGGACGACCTTTACAATAGTAACCACTACCCAATCATCATCTCTAATAATACTTCTCAACCCATTCAAACTAAGATTAAATGGAAAATTTCAAAAGCGAACTGGAATATTTTTAGCGAAACTGTTAGGGAAAAAACCGATCAGATCTTGTTTGAATATGATGTAAACAAAAACGTAGATGTATTTACTAATTGTTTACTCTCTTCAGCTGAACAATGCATTGGCACATACAATACAAATTTCACAAGAAAAAGAGCTGTTCCATGGTGGAATAATACATGCCAAACTGCTGTAAGAGAATGTAAAAAAGCTTTAAATAAATATCGACGAACACGCAATGAAACAGATCTTATACATTTCAAAAAAATGAGAGCCTTATCGAAACGTACCCTCAAGGAAAGCAAGAAGGATTCGTGGAAAAAATACGTTAGCTCTATTAACTCTAACACAAACCCCTCTCAAGTGTGGAATAAAATCAGACAAATGAAAGGACACAACACATCATATAAAATTCCTGCACTCATCCAAGAAAATAAAGTTATTACCGATGACCAGGAAATTTCAGAAATAATTGCTGAATATTTTAGCAACAAAACGAAAGGTAAAAATATATCCTTAGAACAACAAACATCCAAAAAAACTTACGCAACAAATTCCAGTCATATAGAGTGTATAAATCTTCCTTTTTCTTTGTCAGAACTCGAATTTGCCATTTCCACTTTAAAAAATTCGGCAGCAGGACCCGACATGATCCCCTCAATTTTCCTTAAAAATCTACATCCAAGTACACAATCGAAACTACTTGAGCTTTATAACATTATATGGACAAGCCAAGAATTTCCTTCTCTTTGGCAACAATCGCTTGTTATTCCAATCAAGAAATCTGACTCACTGTATAACACAGTAAACTCTTTCAGACCAATCTCTCTGACATGCACACTTTGCAAACTCTTAGAAAAGATGCTAAATTTTCGACTTATCTGGTATCTTGAAAAGCAATGTTTTTTTGACAAAGCCCAATCAGGTTTTAGGAAAAATCGTTGTACACTAGACAACCTAATTATCTTACAAAATGAAATTGCACATGCTTTCGCCAGCAACAGAGATTTAATTGCTGTATCTCTCGACATAGAGAGCGCATTTGATACAGTTCAGAAATCGGTAGTTCTAGAAACTCTTCAAAAAATGAAATTATATGGTAATGTATATAACTTTCTCGAGAACGTTTTGTCTAATAGAACCTTCAGAGTCTCTACCAACGGAAAATTCTCGGCAATACATCTTACTGAAAATGGTATACCACAAGGATCGGTTCTAAGTACTACTCTATTCTTGATGAGTATAAATAATATTGGTACACTGATTCGACCCCCAGTCAAATATACAATTTACGCAGATGATCTAGTAATTTTCTCTCAAGGCAAAACCACATCATCGACTTGCGCCTTAATTGAAACTGCTTTAAATGATATCCACAGTTGGTCAAGAGGAACAGGATTTAAATTCTCATCAAAAAAATCTAAAATAGTTCATTTTAGTAAAAAACATAATCCCAACTTAATTAATTTAACTTTAAATGGCACCCCACTACAAGTAGTTCATCAACAAAAATTTTTAGGTGTAATCTTTGATAAAAAGTTATCTTGGAGATATCATATCCAAGAATTAAAAGGTACCTGTCTTAAAAGAATAAACATCTTAAAATCACTAGCGCATCATCAGTGGGGAACAGATGAAGATATGTTGCTGAGAATTTACCGATCTTTAATTCGTTCAAAAATGGACTATGGAAGTACATTATACATGTCAGCTCCCAATTCACAACTAAATTGCCTCAATATCATCCAAAACACCGCTCTTCGAATATGTCTTGGTGCGTTTAGATCTAGTCCCATTGAAAGTATTCAAATCGAAGCTAACGAACCACCTACTCATATTCGCCGTCAGCGACTTCTTTTGTCATACTTTGTCAAAGCATCAGCTAATCCAAATAATCCAGTCAATGGATTAATCAACTCTACCAAACCAACGATAGTAAACAAACCCAGAACAGTAATACCAGCTTCTCAAATGCTTAAAAAACTAGTAGGTAATATAGACTTACGAACTACTACTCCAATCTCATATTCTAACATTCCATGGACAATAACATTGCCCACTATAAACACCAGTCTATCAACACATTATAACAAAAAAGAAACCCCTAGTTCCGCCCTAAAGTCATCCTTCCTTGAACTCATCCACACCAAACAGTATGACTCAATCATCTACACAGATGCTTCTAAACTCGAAGATCAAGTTGGTTCGTCTGTGACTACCACCAACGAAGTTATAGCTACCTACCGTCTTCCATATTACTGTAGCATATTCACAGCCGAACTATATGCTGTCATGAAAGCACTTAGTTGTCCAACCAACAAAAGCAAAAACCTCGCAATCTGCACTGATTCGCTATCTTCCATACTATCCATCAAGGACTTTTACTCCCAAAACCCACTAATTCAAAATATCCACAATGCATGCCACCTATTGTTAGATAAGAACGTATCGGTTAGCATTATTTGGACTCCATCGCACGTGGGTATTACAGGAAACGAAAACGCCGATCAAGCGGCCAAGGAGGCATCCCGTTCTGACATTCCAATGGAGAGTATACAACTTGGTGTAGATTTACAACATACAGTAAACCAAATGTGCTTGAGAGCCTGGCAAAACCTCTGGAATAGAACAAACTCAAAACTCCATAGCATTCAACCTAGAATACCTGCCTTAAAAATACCAGCACTTTGTAGAAAGGACAAAGTTGTCATAAGAAGACTAAGAATTGGACATTGCCGTCTTACACATGGTTACCTGATGAGCCAGGGAAATCCTCCTTTGTGTCATACCTGCAACACTCGTGTCACCGTCAAACACATACTAGTTGAGTGCCAGCTATACACGAACACCCGAAGACAACATAAACTGGATGAAGACCAAATCGCCATTCTTAGTGATAATAGTAATTTTAATAATGTGATAATGTTTCTCAAAGACTCTCGGTTATACTACGCCATATAAATGTTGTTTTTTATCATTTTGCTGATATTGTAATTTCTTAATTTAAATTCTTTGTTTTCTTAATTCTTGTAATTTAAACACACTGTAAACCTTACTTTTGTAACCGTGTCAATGGCCTGCGTTGCTGAGACACGTTAATTTAAATAATAAAAAAAAAACTATTTTTAATTTATTATAATCATTCATCTGTTTGATTTATCTATTTATCTCCTTTTTTATAACAATGTAAATTATCTTTGATTTAAAAACATTTATTTTATAGTTTATCTTCATTTATCTTTTTTATTTATCAGTTGATCTACTTTTTTATAAAAATTTTAATCAACTTTGATTTAAAATGTCTCTTTTGAGCTTTTGTAAGTATTAAAAAACAACATAAAAAACTTTACTTTATTGATGTTTCAAAACCATTTTTTAAATGCATGTAATGTGATCGTATGAAAAAATTGAGGATATGGCAACGGTGTTACATATCAAGCTATTGGGTGCACTAATTACAACCTGTCCGAATAATAATACTAAAGACTCGGTTCTAAATCCTAACCCACTACTTTGTGCCGTGTAATTTGGGTTGCCCATATGAACTTGAATCGGCAAAATGGGCACGATAATAAAGTTTTGCTGTAGCAACCCAGGGTTATTAGACTTTATTACGGTTGCCTTGACCGACGGTGGTGGGAGACTTATATTTTTGACTTTACGTCACAAGAGTACACATTCCCATATTTTTAAATGATTTTCGATCATTGAATGTGTGTTATTGTGTATATATGTGTATTATTTGTGTTATTATGAAATAATAAGAGAAATAGTACACATTTTATGTTATACCGGGTGGTGAATCGTAAAAAGGGCCATAGGAAACTCAATGTAAATTTCTAAATTGTTGAAAATTCCTGCTTCCCTAATTATTTTACATCAAAAGTCATGAGAGAATACTTGTAGAGAATTAAAATCTGTATTAAAATCAAAAGTTAAAATTGTTCTACGATTTAAATGCATTCCAAAATTTTTAAAAATATGATACATTTGCCACAATAGGTATGCGTGTAAAAGTTAGGCCACACGCTACTATTTAACTGACAGTGCTCACACCATTGACTGAATAAAAAATCTTTATTATTAATACGTGTTAATACTTTCTCCGCAACTGAGGGTATTTTATCAACTGATTTGTTATTAAACAATAGATGATAAAATAAAAATATTGACAGTTCAAAAATGTGAACATTATTGCATTGTGTGTGGCCTAAGTTTGGGCTGAAAACTGAAATGTATTACATTTTTACAAAATTTTGGAATATGTTTAATTACGTAGACCAATTTTAACAGTTGTTTTCAATACAGATTTCAATCCTCTACAAATAGTTTCTAATGTCTTTTGATGTAAAATAATTAGGGAAGCTGGAATTCAACAGTATAGAATTTTACATTGAGTGAATGCAAAATTTTGACGCATGTCAATGTGTTTTAATTGTATTCATTTTTTTCGAATCCTGAGAAAACTAATAAATATTTTTGAAAAATTTAAACTCAGAATGAAAGGCTACATTATTACCGAGGGCCGAAAGTCCCTGAAAACTTCTATAATGTTTATTTTAATAAGTTACAGGGCTGAAAATAAAAGAGAAGTGTGATATTTAATTTCAAATATTTCATTCAATAGAAACTGCTTGTTTATTCTAAGGGGCTTTCCGCCCTCGGTAATAATGTAATCTTTCATTCTGCGTTTAAATTTTTCTAAAATACTTGGTTTTCTCAGGATTCGAAAAATATTATATCACGATTCAAATGACAGTACACTCTCGAGACGTAATCGCACCCTTAATGTTCATTGTGAAACATGCTGAAAAACCACAGCCTAAATATTGCAAAGTCCGACTCTGTTGTATCGTAGAAATTCGACGTAAAATAGCACCCGAGGCGTTTCTCATAGATCACCCGTGAAAGCGGAATAATTAATATTCTAAGAAATGCTAGACGCCTAAGTGGGTGATTTAGCTATTGCAGTCAGTAAAACTACAAAGAGACTTTAGGGTTCGGAGACAGAATTCCTAGGAGTTATTTACTTTGAAGCAGGATAAGTCTCATAAAAATAAGAATAGGAAATCTTGCTAAGTGTTTGAATGATAGAAATCTAAGAACTCCACAAAATTACAACGCAGTAACTTTCGTGGAAACCCTCAAATGGTTACAAAGGGGACAGCTATGGTGATTGGCCGAAAAAGAAACGTATGACCATAATAAGGATGGTCTAAGTATTATTTTCCAACTATGTGATTGGTAGGTACGAAAATTTTCGGAATGATGATTATTGGTCAAATTAGGTGATAGCTGTGAAAAAGGGAAGTGAATTTAGAGCAGAGAGGAATCTTGTCCGAGATTAGGACAAGAAGAATTTAATTAAGTTCTAGCGGCCATGCAGTGAAGACATGCATTTTTTCTTGTCTGTGCCTAAATAGGCAAAATGGGATCTTAAAGATTCTGTCGTGAAAATCGCAAGTGCGATATGTTGTCTTAAATACCATACCGGTATATTCTCTGTGTTGTGTCCGGTACAATAAAGGAATGGTTTTTCCTAGTACGGCGTGTAATATGTTTCGTGCAAACAGAACTTAATTCAACTTTTGCGGATAAGATTTCCGTTTAATATGTCTCGTGCAGACCGAACTTAATTCAATCTTCGTGGAACGCGGTTCCGTTTTTTTAAAAAAAGACAATGGTCTAAATAAAGTATTTTTTATTATCAAGTCAGTGAGAAGTATCACTAATAATCATGAACGCAGTAATTTTCTTTTCATAAAACAAAAAAAAACTATGGAATTTTTATTTTTCGTATAATATAATAACAATTATGTAACAGTGCTTTAAATCTAAAATTGTAAAGTGAAAGTGAAATCCACCACAGCTCTTGCGAGCTAACCAGATTCCAGCAGCTCATCAACAGCAGATCATCACCAGGTATTTTGCAATAAACTTTTTCGTTCCTTTTTTCTTTTTTCGAACTTTTAAAATGAAACGCGAGAGACTTATTTTTTTTTTACTTTTCTAACCAACTCAGTTTTTTTTTTAACAATTTTCTATCTGAATAAATGGTAGCTATGTTTTAAACTTATGTCGTCTTTTTCTGTTCACACAATCCATCTATGTTCCTTATTGTATTAGGAAATACAGACGACCACAGACACCAAGGGTAAGTACCATTACTATACAAAGGGATACCATTTTACGTAACATTTATGTAATTTTTATATAGATATATAGCAATAGATTTTGATCTATTAATGGCGCCCAAAAAAAAATTAATAATTTCTTTTCCTTGGCTTAAATATTGTTGTAAGAACCCACACCTTAAATCTCTTGATGACTTGAGCCGCCGAGGTGCTAAAAAAGTTATGTAGCACGAATTTTGTCAAGTTTATGTATATTATTATGTTTAGCGATATTGACGTGCTTCAATTGGTTTTCGATCTAGGCAACCGTAGTAATGTCTAAGAACCGTGGTAGCAACCACTTTAAAAATTCACATTGTAAGGCATGAATGAATCAAATAATATGTAGTACCTACCTTTTTTGCAGATGTATTTAAAAATGAAACTGAAAAGTTATTACTATAAAGAGTGATATGTAGGTAGAGGAGCTAGGGGCTAGTTGTAACAATTTTCATAAAATCAAATATATCTTGACAGCTATTTTCCCAATTATCACTAATTAAACACTAAACGCTAGTTTAATTCTTTCTGAATATAATTGAACTGAAGAAAAGTTAAAAAGACTGGTATTTTTTAATCAACTAGTGTTTTACCAAAAAGAGTGCATTGTTACAACTTACCCCGCGCGTGGGGCTAGTTGTAACATCTATTGGGGCAGGTTGTAACATTACGAAAATTCGAATTTTTTGGAGTATTTCGAAGAAAATACCAACGTTGGTCCTGTTGAAAGATGTTGCTCGACTTCATAACGTAGCTTCCGGTGTTCTTAAATATAAATTTAGATTTCTACGCATAAAATTTTGGAGCCAATCTGGACCAACTGTATAATTTTGATACCACGAAGAAGGAAGTTGCTTAGCACTGAGTTTCACAGCACATTGGTAAGGCAGTTTTCGCATCTTCATGGGAATTAGTCCAAATTATATTTCGGGGCACTTCAGAATATACGAAACCATTTTACTTTCTAACGGCCGGTTTCACAAAGTAAAGTTTACTTCTGGTTAAGAGATAACCAGAGGTTCCCCAATTATAATATATTGTGGTGACCTCTGGTTATCTCTTAACTTGACTTTGCGAAACCGGCCGTTATTCGGCTGTAAAAACTATCCCTGGTTTAGTACAGCCCACTTGTTAGACTCTTAATGTTTTTCTTTTTTTTTATATCGGTATAAAGATACATGACACAGTCAGTGCTGTTTCACTTGCTTGCTTTATGCTACATTGATTATCTAAAATTTCCGCTGCAGCTAACTCGTAGACTTCACTTTCTGGCTTTAAGTTGCCCTTTCTTATTTTCTTTTATGTTGTCTCATTCTGGACTATTACTAAACTAAATAATAGGTACGTTTTTATATTGAGTTAGATCATAAATTTAGTAAGATTCAGCGCAATTTGCAACATGTTACAACAATCCCCAACGTTTTGTTACAACATACCGCGTAGCACACTTTTGTACATTTATTAAAATAACTGTAAAAATATCTTGCTAATCGTAAAATCGTTAAATAACATCAAAGTATAACTAAATTTAGAAAAGAAATGAACACCGAAAGTTTCATTTCCGTTTAAAACAATAGCGATAACCAAAATTTTATGAGAGTCAAATTTTAAATTACCTCATCCAAATGAAGCACGTGCACAAAACTACTATTTGTAACTATCGGAGGATGGCTGGCTAGACAGTGTCATTTGCAGGGCGATAAGAGAATAAGATTGAGTCAGCTAAATTAGTTAAAAACGGTCAAATAACCTATGAAAAAGCCGTGTTCGTGTTAATACTTACCCCTGTTACAGCAAGCCCCTTGTTCCCCTACATACCTATAAACGTGCCTATGCTTAACTTAAATAAAACAATTAGATAAAAAAATAAAAAAAATCACAAATTTTAGTAAAGGACACCGCACACATCTTATGGAAAATATAATGTCACTCAAATGAAATAAAATTTACATGAGTAGATGCGTCCTGAAATTTCAATAATTTGATACCATTGCGCCAACTCTGAATTTTGGTTAATTAGGGCGTTAATTGTAATTAAAGTTTATCGAAATCGCATTTTGAAGTCCATAATAAAACTGGCATTCATAAATATTATTAGTCTAGAGGCTATTGAAAACAGTCTATTCACCACTAGCTTAAGCAGGGGCGTCATTTGGGCGTCCAGGGGGGGCATTTGCCCCCCCCCTGGTCCTAAAAAATGACTGAAGTTTACAAAAAATACATCAATATTGATCATAATATCATATATAATGTATAATATATATAGTGCTTGCCCCCCCCAAACAAAATCTCAAATGACGCTCCTGAGCTTAAGCCGATTAGTGGCGGTACAACTAACCAAATTATACCTAACTACTTCATTGTCAATAATAATAGGACAAGATAAGAGTAAGCCATTGCCTTAATCTCCCAGAAAGATTTATGAAGTAAGCGAATCACAAGATATTTTCTCTCTCTTTGACACAAGTAGGTATACATTCTTATTTGATTTTAGATTTATTTTTATCAATTTACGCTCTTGTTAATCAAAATACAGAGTTGGCGCAATGGTATCAAATTATTGAAATTTCAGGACGCATCTGTTCATGTAAATTTTATTTCATTTGAGTGACATTATATTTTCCATAATGCGTGTGCGGTGTCCTTTAGGAAAGTATCATAAATATCTACAAATACCAATGTTGATAACGTATTTAAATACTAAGTATTTAAATAAGTAATAAAAATGTACCCAAGTTCTTGGGTAAATTTTTTTCTTAATCATTCACCCATTTTGGACATTTCATATTTTTAACTTTTGGTTAATTAGGGCGTTAATTGTAATTAAAGTTTATCGAAATCGCATTTTGAAGTCCATAATCATAATAAAACTGGCATTCATAAATAATATTAGTCTAGAGGCTATTGAAAACAGTCTATTGACCACTAGCTTAAGCCGATTAGAGGCGGTACAACTAACCAAATTATACCTAACTACTTTATTATTAATAATAATAGGAAAAGATAAGAGTAACCCATTGCCTTAATCTCTCAGAAAGATTTATGAAGTAAGCGAATCACAAGATATTGTTTCTCTCTTTGACACAAGTAGGTATAGTATCTATTTTTACTACAAAAGCGATATTACGTAGAGCAAAATTTTTGACGTAAGAGAACTGTCAAAACATTAGAATGTGACTTTTCATTATTGCCATGTTTATTATAAAGTCACATTATAATGTTTTGACAGTTCTCTTACGTCAAAAATTTTTACCTACGTAATATCGCTTTTGTAGTAAAAATACTATATTCCTATTTGATTTTAGATTTATTTTTATCAATTTACGCTCTTGTTAATCAAAATACAGAGTTGGCGCAATTGTATCAAATTATTGAAATTTCAGGACGCATCTATTCATGTAAATTTTATTTCATTTGAGTGACATTATATTTTCCATAATACGTGTGCGGTGTCCTTTAGGAAAGTATCATAAATATCTACAAATACCAATGTTGAAACGTATTTAAATAAGTAATAAAAATGTACCCAAGTTCTTGGGTAAATTTTTTTCTTTTTGGACCCATTTTGGACATTTCATATTTTTAACTTGGTATCGGAGCTATGAGCCGTATTTCCAAATTTAAATAGGTAGATACTTATTTTTAGGTATTTAAGTAAATACTTTAGACTTTAAAGCTTTTAAATACTTACCAAGTAAGTAGGTATCTACGTATTTATAATTACCTATAGAGTATTTAAATACTTGGCAGTTAAATACTTACTCTAAAGTCCGAAGTTTTAAATAAGTAGGTATTTACGACTTACAACAAAGTATTTAAATTTTGAACTACTGTCCATCAGTTCTGATACCAAGTTAAAAATATGAAATGTGCAAAAAGATTGGATGATTAAGAAAAAAATCACCCAAAAACTTTCCCAAATTAATAGATAATATTTGTGATTTTTAGTTTTATCTAATCTTTGTTTTATTTTAGTCGAGCATATAGCCACATATTATGCATGTAGCATACATATAGGTATCTACATACATTATCACTCTTTATAAGTAGTAATAACTTTTCTTTTCAGTTTCATTTTTAAATACATCTAGGTACAAAAAATGTACTACATATTATATGATTCATTCAAGCCTTACAATGTGGATTTTTAAAGTGATTAAATCTGGGTTAAATCGTTGATTTATATATTTCAATCAACGGTTAAATACAGCAAAACTTTATTATTTATATGCCCATTTCGCCACTTTAAGTTCATATAGGCCAACCAAATTACACGGCACAAAGTAGTGGGCTAGGATTTAGACAGAATTTACTAAAGCAAATTCATGCTCGTTTTTCCACGTGATGCGCACTATGCCGCACGATGGATGACCGAGACCGAACGAGGTGAGAATCCGCCGATCCTATTCACCGTTTTTTAAGCGGGAAGGCTCATTGTTGTTTAATGTGTGTTCTTGTCTAGGATACCTACGTGATAAATCATTTAATTTAATTGAATATTTCTTTTAGAGGAATACCTGTGAAACATAGTGTATTGTGAGATTGTGTTTTGGTGAACTTTTTTGCATAAATCTAACTTTAGCCTCTGTTTTGCGTGTGGTAAATTTGATTTAACTTATTTAATTATTATGCATGTTTCCTCCCAACAGTGGTGACTGTAATATAGGCTATTGATTATGTATTGTAGAAAGGAACTACAACTTTAACGGGATTTAATTATTTAATATAATTATAATTAATGGACCTCTACATATGAAAAAACCGCGGAGTGCTACCATTTAAAGGGGTGCGTTTTTAAGAAAGGGGTGAATTAGTCCATAGGCACAGGGCGAATTAGGGTGAGTTCTATGCACTTTTGGTACAAACACGTCTACATGAAAATGGTTCCAGGTTAAATTTACTATTGAAATATCACATTTCAAAGTGAAAAATATTTTGTTTTGCAAAAATATATTCAAAAGAAAAGCAAGAAAACAACACGAAAGAAAGCAATTTTGTTTTTTGTCCCATAACTTTTTTCCATGGGGATATAAACTTACGTGCATAGAAATCGGCCGACCTAAAAATTTGGTCATTTTTGAAGTCTCGTATTTCCTAAACCTGTTGGCCGATTTAAGTGATTTTTTTAATATGTTATAGCTTTATTCTTCAACAATATCGTTGTAATAATATTGTTGCTAAGCGGGTAAGTGTTTTTTATACCGGGTGTAAAAATGATAGTGTGTTTTTTCCTCAAAGTTCGGAACACCCTGTGGAATATTCTAGCGTATATAAAATATTGAAATTAAACCTGAACTATAGCCGGCTTTCTTAACATTTTGCTTTTTGATTCATTCGCTTATGTTGGATAATAAAAAAGTTAGGGATTTTAACAACTAGCAACGTTCTTCATTAATACAGGGTGTTTCTAAATAAGTGCGACAAACTTTAAGGGGTAATTCTGCATGAAAAAATAATGACCGTTAGGTTTATAATCATATGTTCGCAAATGTTTCGTTTCAGAAATACGGGATGTTGAATTTGTTCGTACAATCTGACGATTTATTTATTGCTCTAAAACCGCATGAGATATACAAATGAAATTTGGTAGGTTTTAAGAGGAAATTATTGCGCATTTTTTGGCATACAGTTAAGAATTTTATATTCACCATTGGCGTGCATACGGGTAATATGACCGGGTAATATGACCCGTATGCACGCCAATGGTGAATATAAAATTCTTAATTGTATGTCAAATATGCGCAATACCTCTTAAAACCCACCAAATTTCATTTGCATATCTCAACCGGTTTTAGAGCAGTAAATAAATTGTCAGTTTGTAAAAAAAAATTCAACATCCCGTATCTCGAAAACGAAGCATTTGCTGACATATGTTTATAAATGAAACGGCCATTATTTTTTATGCAGAATTTCCCCTTAAAGTTTGTCGCACTTATTTAGAAACACCCTGTATTGATGAAGAACGTTGCTAGTTGTTAAAATGCCTAACTTTTTTTTATCCAACATAAGCGAATTAATCAAAAAGCAAAATGTTAAGAAAGCCTAAGCCTACAGTTTAGTTGAATTTCAATATTTTACATACGCTAGAATATTCCACAGGGTGTTCCGAACTTTGAGGAAAAGACACACTATCATTGTTACACCCGGTATAAAATAAAAGTTACCTGTTTAGCAATAATCTTATTACAGCGATATTGTTGAAGTATAAGGCTATAATATATTTAAAAAATCACTTAAATCGGACAACAGGTTTAGGAAATACGAGACTTCAAAAATGACCAAATTTTTAGGTTGGCCGATTTCTATACACGTAAGTTTAGGTATAGGCATTTCTTTACAGAAAAAAAGTTCCATCCTTCCTCTTTGAAATGGTGTTTGGTAGAAGTCTCTATAATTTATAGTTTCCAAAATATGGTTTTTGAAACTTCGCTACTCACAGCGATTTTTACCCATTTTCCTTGTTACTTCGCAAACATTGTTCTGTAACTTTTTTCTACGCAGTTTTAGGTATAGGTATGCAATGGTACATTAAGTAGGAAGAAAAGTCAATTACCTTTAAAATGGTCTATCGTAGAAGGCTGTGTGACTATTTTAAAGCAAGATATGGTTTTTGAAAATTGTATACTTTTAATGATTTTTGATATATTTTTCGATTATTTTTGAATTTCTCATTATAACTTTTTTTATTGTATATTTAGGTATAGTCTGTTCGCTAAACTCAGACGTAACTTTCTAGATGTTTTAGCCGATAATTTTGCCAATTTTAGTAAAATTGGCAAAAAATAATTACTAAATAGTTAATAATCACTAAATAGTTATAGTCCAGGGCGGATCTGTTTAGAGATGGACGTTGAGAGGTGACTCAAATTTTTTTGCAGAAATTGCTTGAAAATAAATCAAATAATAATATTTGAGTTATCCTCCCTCTCAAAAAGGTCCGGAACATTGTTTAAATAATCAAAATGTCAAAAATTGAAGGAAAAATTCGATTTTTTTCTTGGTTTTTTGATTATAACTTTAAAAGTATTCATTTCCGAGAAAAGTTGTACTGACATAAAAGTTGCATAATTTAATTTACTACAATATAGAGTTGGTTAAAAATTTAAAAAATAGTAACCCTAGTTGCAAAATAGCAATAATTGCGAAAAAACCATACAAAAACAAGTATTCGCATTTTACGTTTTTCAACCATTTATGCTACACTTAGGAGCTTCATATTTCTCCCTGAAAAACTTTATGATACAGTAAAACAATACTGTAAATTTAATTAAGATCGGTTCAATAGATTTTGCAAAATAAATTTTGCAATACAGCTTTCGCAAAAAAAATTCATTTTTTCAAAATGTTACAGGACTGAAAGTAAAGCAGATAGCAAGTTGAATTTTTTTTGCTTATAGAAATGTACTCTACCTTTCATTTGCAATTTTCAAAATTAAAATCGATTAATTACCACGGCGTCAGAAAATTTTTGAAATAAACAATAATTTTTGGTGCTACGCGCAGGACAGCTGTGTTCGATTCACACAGGTTGATTTCCACCAAAATTTCTTCTAATCTTTATCTAATATATTACTTTCTTACTCTATATTTTGTTGTATTTTAATATTTTAATTCCACAAAAATCAAACTAATTTTATTATTGTTTGTGAAATATTGTTTAAACAATTGAATATGTTTAAAAATAATAAACTTTTATTATTTAAGTTAAAATATATGAACAAAGAAAGTTTTTGCTAATAAAAGTGTTATTTCAAAGGATAGAGTATGTGTTTTTATTTTGCAATAAACAAATTTATTTATTTATATCAAAATGTCATAAAAATTAAAATGTATCAATCATTATAAAAGGTCATTGAAATGCCCAATCAGAGCAACCTATCCGCTGTCCTGCGCGTAGCACCAATAATTAATGCTTATTTAAAAAAATTCCTGACGCCGTGGTGTTAAGCGATTTTAATTTTGCAAAATTGCAAATGAATGGTACAGTACACTTCTATGTGAAAAAAAATTTTCAACTTGCTATCTGTTTTATTTTCAGTCCTGTAACATTTTGAAAAAATGAATTTTTTTTACGAAAGCTGGATTGCAAAATTTATTTTGCAAAATCTATTGAACCGATCTTAATGAAATTTACAGTATTGTTTTACTGTATCATAAAATTTTTCAAGGTGAAATATGAAGGTCCTAAGTGTAGCATAAATGGTTAAAATGCGAATACTTTTTTTGTATGTTTTTTTCAAAATTATTGCTATTTTGCAACAATTGTGAGTATTTCTTAAATTTTTAACTAATTCTATATTATAGGAAATTTAATTACGCAACTTTTATGTCAGTACAACTTTTCTCGGAAATGAATACTTTTAAAGTTATAATCAAAAAACCAAGAAAAAAATCGAATTTTTCCTTAATTTTTTGACATTTTGTTTATTATTATTTGATTTATTTTCAAGCAATTTCTGCAAAAAAATTTGAGTCACCTCTCAACGTCCAAATGTACTAATATTTTTACAGATCCGCCCTGGTCTATTAGTAATTTTGCTAATTTTTGCAAAATTGGCAAAAAACAAAAAAATTATCGACTAAAATATCTAGCCAGTTGCGTCTGAGTTTAGCGAACCGACTATATATACATTGTGCAATAAAAAAGAAAGCCTATTTTCTTTACTTTAAAATGGTGTATTGTAAGAAATTCTGGGACTATTTTTAAACAAGATGTGCGTTCTCAAAATATGACATATAGGTACACATGCCACAAGTCCCAGTAAGCTGGAGCCATATGCGAACTTTTTTATTATTAACTTTATGAAAAAAAATTATTCTTTATAAAATGATCTGCATAATCTAAAACCCGAGATGCAATCATCAGATATAAAATTTAATCAATAGTGTACGAGAGCCGTGTGAAGTTGGCACCTCTAAATACGATTTTTGCAAAAAAAATTTATTTTTTAATTATCCATCAAATGTCCACTCTTGTCCAGCAAAAAATTTTTTTTTGTCCACCTTTTGTTTACGAGATACTAAAAAAACGTGAAATAAGGCCCAACACCCCGAAGTCAAAAAAACGTCGTAAAAACTGATACGTTTGATTGTCCAACTATTGTCCACACTTGTCCAGGCATTTTTTTAATTATCCACCTTTTATTTATTTAAATTAGCAATAATTATCGTTTGTTAGTAAAAATGCCAAAAAATGAGAATTTTTGGAAATTTTTTTTCCGTTTGATTGTACATCGAATGTCCACCCTTGTCCAGCAAAATTTTTTTTTGTCCACCTTTTGTTTACGAGATAATAAAAAAACGTGAAATAAGACCCAACAGCCCGAAGTCAAAAAAACGTCGCAAAAACTGATACGTTTGATTATCCAACTGTTGTCCACACTTGTCCAGGCATTTTTTTTAATTGTCCACCTTTTATTTATTTAAATTAGCAATAATTATCGTGTTAGTAAAAATGACAAAAAATGAGAATTTTTGGAAATTTTTTTTCACGCTTGATTGTCCATCAAATGTCCACTCTTGTCCAGCAAAAATTTTTTTGTTCACCTTTTGTTTACGAAATACTAAAAAAACGTGAAATAAAGCCCAAAACGCCGAAGTCAAAAAAACGTCGTAAAAACTGATACGTTTGATTGTCCAATTGTTGTCCACACTTGTCCAGGCATTTTTTTAAATGTCCACCTTTTGTTTATTTAAATTAGCCATAAGTATTGTTTGTCAGTAAAAATGCCAAAAAATGAGAATTTTTGGAAATTTTTTTTCACGTTTGATTGTCCGTCGAATGTCCACCCTTGTCCAGCAAAAAGTTTTTTTGTCCTCCTTTTTTGAAAAATATAGTTTAACATAATTTTTCGGACCGGGAAAAAGTACAGTTTTCCGAATTCGAGATAAAGTCGTCAAAACTGACAGGTTTCGATTGTCCAATAGTTGTCCACACGTGTTTAGGCATTTTTTTTACTTTTCCACTTTTTCTTCATTATAGGAATAGTTGTAGTTTTTTAATAAAAATGTCAAGAAAAAAAAAACAAATCTAATATTTACTCGTATTATTGTAAATCTCGGCTTCGCCTCTGTGGACAAACTTCACACTTGTAAATAAAATAAGTCTTAGTTATGTAATATACTATTTTTGAAAATGTTTTTCATATTTGATTGTCAATCGAATTTCCATCCTTGTTTAGCGAAAAGTTTTTTCTGTCTACCTTTTGTTCAAGAGATTAAAAAAAAACAAGAAATAAGGCCCCGCACTCCGAATTGAAAAAAAAACTCGTGAAAACCGATACGTTTAATTGTCCAACAGTTTTCCACACGTGTCCAAGCATTTTTTTACCTGTCCATCTTTCTTTTACATTTTATATCAATTTTAATTTTTTATCAAAATCTTCAGAAAATGCAAATTTTTTAAAAATTTGTGTTTCACGCTTGATTGTCTATCGAATATCCACTCCTGTCCAGCAGGAAGTTTTTTTTGTTCACCGTTTATGAAAAATATGGATTTAACAATATTTTGAGATTAACAAAAAGCGCAGCAATTCGACTTTGGAAATAGTCGTTCAAAGAAATAGTCGTATCCAAGAAGCTTGCCCCAACGGTAATAAGACGTATATTCTCAGCAACTATAATGCCAAATTCAGTAATATTTACAAGAGACTAAATATCTTGGTCGTAACTTAGGCAAACAAAATCAATGGTAGAACATTTTGCACCACGGATAAATAGCTATTTGTATAACAAGGGAGGAAAGTGCTACTTTCCTCCCGAGAATGAAGTTTACTGCCCGACGCGTAGCGGAGGGCAGTAATCATTCAAGGAAGGAAAAGGCACTTTACTCCCATGTTATACATATGGTTTTTCCACCTTCCTCAAATTAATGACAAGTCATTTTTCATTTTAACTTAATTTATTTATGTAACTAACCAACAAAATTTATTAAAACTACAACTAACAAGTACGTACAATATAACTGTCAACTGTCAAATATAAGTTATGGCTAAACTTATGGCTAAAATTTAACAAACTGACATTAAATATTAATAAAACAAAATATATCGCCTTTAGCCCAACAATTGTTGACCAACCTACAAATTTTCATATAAAATTGCATAACGCAAAATGTCAAGGACAAAATTGTGACTGTTCTTCAATAGAAAAGTTTTCTCTATAAAGTATTTAGGTGTCTTCATAGATCAACATTTACGTTGGTCAGACCATATCACTCATGTCAGTAAACGAATAAGGGCTCTAATGCATAAATTTTATATCTTAAGAGATATTCTACCCAGGAAAAAATTAATCATGGTTTATAACTCGCTTGCAGAATCAGTCTTAAGATATTGTATTGTAGCATGGGGTGGCGCGTTTAACAAAACTCTTAACATTTTAGAAACAGTTCAAAATACTCTATTAAAAATAATTTTTAAAAAAAGAAAACTGCATCCAACAAAAAAATTATATGATGAATCCGAGATATTCAGTGTTAAATCCCTCTACATTCTACATCTACAACTGTGTTTTAAATGTTTATATAAACTCAAAAAAATTTAAATTTCAAAGCAACCGATTAACTCGATCAGTAACAAATATGGATATTAGTATTCAGCAGTTCAAAAAATCAGTAACACAAAGATCCCTAATGTTCTTTGGACCTAAATTTTATAACATAATTCCTAAACATATCAAACAAGAACCTAAATTATTTAAATTTAAAAAATACATAAAAACCTATCTAAAAACCCACTTACAATTATTTTTGGACGCAATGTCTTAATGTATGAACGACAGCATAATCAGAGTAGAATTTGGGTGTATATTGGTATTATAATTAACAAAGTATTCAGCAGCTAGAGAGGTTTACCGTCCGTCTTGTTCTGTTGCATTATCTCTTCGATAGTTAGGTATGTTACTTCTTAGTTCCAACCTTAATACTACTTTTATGTACAATTGATACAGTTTCGATTGACATAGTACAGTGCAAAACAGGCAACTCTTGCCTAGGCATGGTGCTGAGTCAGTCGATACTAATAATAATATAAGATCTAAATGTAAAATGTTGTACACACATATTTTTGAATAAATTTGAATTTGAATAAAATTTAAGTCAAATTATTAATGTAAACATTGTTAAATCAAAATAACAATTTACTGTTTTTTACCATTCTACAAAATACAGGGTGTTTTATAAATAAACGTTAAAATGTATAGATACTTACGTAATAGAAAATAGATATTGTACAGGGCGTCAATAAGTTATATTTCATGAATGAAATACCATGACGTCACTTTTACTTTTCCTCCCTAGGGAGGAAAAGTACAACTTTGCTCCCTACAATCAGGTCCGAAAAAGTATACTTTCGGTAGAGGTAGGTGGAAATAGCTATTTTCGTTCGTGTGAGCAAGAAGTCGCTTTTGGCGAAGACGAAATATTTAAGGCGAGGCGTAGCCGAGCCGTAAAATCGTCTGAGGCTAAATCGACGATTGCTCACAGGTGCGAACATAATTTTTCATGGTGAAGGCTCAAAAATTGTGATTTTGCGTTATGCACACGTACAAAAATCACGCTTTTTGTGGTTAAGCATGAAAATGCTTTTTTTTTGCATGTGTAAAAAGTTGTGTTCGTATGTACACATGAAATAATCATACGAGTGAATAAAAAATTCTGTCCATGATGCGAAGAGATATTTATTCGAACACAGGCTAAAAATCTCACTTTCACTGAACTATTTTACATGTAATATAATTAAATATAATATTTTCAAGTATATATATTTTAGAAAATGAATTGAACACTTTCTCAAATAACTATAACTGATGAGCAAGTTGCCTGTTCATAGCTTTTACGCTATGATCGCAATTGCGATCAACAAAAAAAAAAAAAAAAGAAAAATAGAAAGTGTACAAATAAAAAAAATGCCAAAATATGTCTAGACATCAGTTGGACAGTCAGATCTGTTAGTTTTTACGACCTTTTTTCAAAGTCCAGGTGCTTGGCCTTATTACGGGTCAAATATATGTATCATTTTCTAATTATCCTAATTTCTAATTATAATTATTATAAAAATCCTCATTTTTTTGGCATTTTACTAACAAACAATAATTACTGCTAATTTAAATAAACAAAAGGTGGACAATTAAAAAAAATGCCTGGAAAAGTGTGGACAACAGTTGGACAATCAAACGTATCAGTTTTTACGACGTTTTTTTGAACTCGAGGTGTTGGGCCTTATTTCACGATTTTTTAGTATCTCGTAAATAAAAGGTGGACAAAAAAAATTATTGCTGGACAATGGACAAAGATGGACATTCGGTGGACAATCAAACGTGAAAAAAAATTTCCAAAAATTCCCATTTTTTGTTATTTTTACTAACAAACGATAATTATGTATTGCTAATTTAAATAAATAAAAGGTGGACAATTAAAAAATGCCTGGACAAGTGTGGACAACAGTTGGACAATCAAACGTATCAGTTTTTACGACGTTTTTTTGACTTCGGGGTGTTGGGCCTTATTTCACGTTTTTTTAGTAACTCGTAAACAAAAGGTGGACAAAAAAAATTTTTGCTGGACAAGGGTGGACATTCGATGGACAATCAAACGTGAAAGAAAATTTCCAAAAATTCTTATTTTTTGGCATTTTTACTAACAAACG
Organism: Diabrotica virgifera virgifera; assembly: GCF_917563875.1. Lineage (NCBI taxonomy): Eukaryota > Metazoa > Arthropoda > Insecta > Coleoptera > Chrysomelidae > Diabrotica > Diabrotica virgifera. The sequence goes on from NC_065452.1 coordinate 98,795,055, forward strand.
ATAATTATTGCTAATTTAAATAAATAAAAGGTGGACAATTAAAAAAAAAATGCCTGGACAAGTGTGGACACAAGTTGAACAATCAAACGTATCAGTTTTTACGACGTTTTTTTGACTTCGGAATGTTGGGCCTTATTTCACGTTTTTTTAGTATCTCGTAAACAAAAGGTGGACAAAAAAATTTTGCTGAACAAGGGTGGACATTCGACGGACAATCAAACGTGAAAAAAAATTTCCAAAAATTCTTATTTTTTTGGCATTTTTACTAACAAACGATAATTATTGCTAATTTAAATAAATAAAAGGTGGACAATTAAAAAAATGCCTGGACAAGTGTGGACAACAGTTGGACAATCAAACGTATAAGTTTTTACGACGTTTTTTTGACTTCGGGGTGTTGGGCCTTATTTCACGTTTTTTTAGTATCTCGTAAACAAAAGGTGGACAAAAAAAATTTTGCTGGACAAGAGTGGACATTTGATGGACAATTAAAAATTTAAAAATTTTTGAAAAAATCGTATTTAGAGGTGCCAACTTCACACGGCTCTGTACGAGGTATGTTAAAAAATATGAATTTCGCTCAAGAGTGTAGTACCTACCTTTATATTTCACAATATCGAAAAGTGTTATTAAGAAAAGTTTTTTGGAATTAAAAATTATGTTATAATATGCAACTATATTCTTCTAATTGAAAAAAATTTAAATTTTTTCTCAAATTACCGATACTCTTGGATATCATACGGACATACGGATATCTTAAAAATAGTCCTAGAATTTTTTGCAATACACCATTTTAAAGTAAAGAAAATAAGCTTTTCTTATTGCACAATGGATATATTTAAATGTACAAGAAAAAAAGTCGTAATAAGAAATTTAAACAATAATCATAAAAAATATCAAAAATCATCAAAGTATAAAACCTTGAAAAAGCATAATTTGCTTAAAACTAGTCGCACAAACTTATACAATAGACATAGACCATTTTAAAGGTACAGTAAAACGTCAATAATCCGAATTAATTGGGACCGGACCCCATCTGGATTATCAAATTATCCGGATTATCGAAATTACCTCAAAAAAGGCCAGTATACACATTAAAGTACCGTAAAATGAGGTGGCTTTATGACAGTCAGGTGAATTTGTGACAGTATGTAGTACCCCCACTAAATCCAATATAGAGTCCATATAGAGACCAAGGGAACCATTCTCGTTGGAACTTTACCGCGCTAAGCAGATGGGACGTGAATTATAAATTGCAGAATTCCATCATCTTCCTTAGTCTAAGCATCCGTATGGCTTGCAAATTGTAGAAGCCTCGAGGTGTAACCAGAGAAGGTTCCCATTGTTTTCATTCTGGTGGGATGTAGAATAGCATTATGTTGTTTTTATATGCCATTAGAGTGAAAACTTAGTCTTTTTGCTAGCAGTTGCCACTAGGGCATCTACGCCATTTCGTTCGTTGCAATCCGAGACTGCACGCTGGGGTTTGTTTTGGTTGGATCAGAGAGAGCAGCATATGTGCCTCCTGATGAGAGACTAATAAGTTTCGAAACCGGTAGAGGTGCTTGCTGCAACCTCTGATTGGACTAGAATATGGTTCAGCTGTATTTTCGTTTTGCAACGAAATTGAAAATGGTTATTCATTTTTACATTTTTTTAGGTTTAAACACTGTATTGTAATTAATTTATAATAGCAGCATGTGTAGGTACAATAAAAACATCAGATACTATTTGGGCTTTTAAAAAAATGTGTAAAATATTTTTGAACTGCGGTAGAGGTTCGTTTTGCGCAGCTAAGTTCTTAATTTATTTTAAAAGAATCAGATATTTTTGCTAGATACAAATCCGAATTATTGACGGTCCGGATTTTTGACGTCCGGATTATCGACATTCTACTGTAATTGACTTCTATTTCTACTAAATGTACCATTACATATACCTAGAAATGCGTAGAAAAAAGTTACAGAGCAATGTTTGCGAAATAATGGGGAAAATTGCCCTAAAAACGCTGTGAGCGGCGAATTTTGAAAAATCCTATTTCGGAAAATATAAATCCTAGTGACTTCCACTGATCGTTATTTTAAAGAGATAGGGCTGAAGTTATTTTTCGCTGAAGCAATGCCTATACCTACCTAACCTATATCCTCGAGGAAAAGATTTATGAGGCAAAAAACAAAATTGCCTTCTTTGGTGTTTTTTTCTTGCTTTTCTTTTAAATATATTTTTGTAAAAAAAATATTTTTGACTCTAAAATGTGATATTTCGATAGAAAATTTAACCTGGAATAATTTTCCTGTAGACGTGGTTGTACCAAAAGTGCATAGAACTCACCCTAATTCACCCTGAGCCTAGGGACTAATTCGCCCCTTTCTCAAAAACGCACCTATTTAAACGGTAGCACTCCGCGGTTTTTTCAAATATAGAGGTCCATTGACCATATGAGACAATAAAATCCCATTAACGTTGTAGTTTCTTTTAGCTCTCTTATTTTGAACAAAATCAATAGCCTAATAGCCCGATCAGGGAACACAAAATTTTACGAAAACCTCCAAAAAAATAAAGGAAGGATGAAAATTTAGGAATAGGTAGTTGAAATTGTCTATTATTATATAAGAAAATGTTTACAATTCTACATCCCCTCCATTTTACAAAAATTGGAAAATACGGGGTGAAAAATATTTTCTCGGGAGTGAAAAAATCTCCGTTCAAAATAGGCCCGGAATTGGATATAATGACTAGTTCTAAGCAACTTTTGTTCTACAGAATTTTTTCACTAAGTCAATACTTTTCGAGTTATTTGCGAATGAATATGTTCATTTTTAACAAAAAAAATGTTTTTGGACGGTTTTTCGCAGATAAATCAAAAAGTAAGTATTTTAGCGAAAAAAATATTATTAGTAAAAATTTAGCTTATAAAAATTTAAAAAACGGTGTACGCGTTAGGTCTGCAGACCCACCAGAAGCAGAGTTGTATCTAATGAAAATAGGTTCTTCTTCGTCAAATTGAAAATGGAATATTTCAATGTGAAATAACCAAAAAACAGAGCACTCGGGGAAAATTCAATACAATTTTTTAGTCTTTAAAAAAATTTTATTTTTGTTTTTTAAAAAAACTTCTAACATTAAAAATAAGTGAGTTACGCTAAAAATATTGTTGATCCCTTTTATTTTTTGGTACAAAAATCGCGAAAATCAACCCCTAATTAGCTTCCCAAAAAAAATTATTCGTTACTGCTTCACAAGTTACTTTACTGATGTATTGTTTATATTTTCTTTAAGTTTCATTGGTTTAAAGTGCTCATTTTTGAAAAAAAATTGGGTTTAAAATAAAACATTTTTTTTAATTTTGAAAAAAAAATGGAATTGTTCATGGAGTTAACTTAAAAATTATTAGTAGGTACCTAATACCAAAAATCTTAAAGAGTAATAAAATGTACGTTTTGCTTTTCTGAATATTTTTACTTTTTTGTTTTCTTGTTAGACAAAAATATGTTATGCTATGGCTGTTCAAAATTTACCTAAACTCGTGATTAGTTACTCGCTCAAGCCATTTTAACTACATCTTTTTCCAAAATAAGCGCTTTGAACTGATGAAACTTACAGATCATATAAATAATACATAAGCAAAGTAACTTGTGAAGTGGTAATGATAAAATTAATTTTTGATGCTAATTAGGGGGTGATTTTCGCGATCTTTTTACCAAAAATAAAAGGGACCAACAATATGTTGAGCGTAACTCACTTACTTTTAAAGTTACAAGTTTTTTTTTTAAACAAAAATAAACCTTTTTTTAAACACTTTGAAAAAGTTGAAATGAATTTTCCTTGAAAAGTACTCCGTTTTTTGGTTATTTCACATTGAAATATTCGATTTGGAATTTGATGAAGAAGAACCTACTTTTCATTAGCTACAACTACTCTGCTTCTACTGTGTCTACAGACCTCAAACATACACCATTTTTTTTTCATTTTTTTATAAGCTATATTTTTTACTAAGAATATTGTTTTCGCTGAAATACTTACTTTTTGAGTTATCTCCAAAAAATTGTCCAAAAACATGTTTTTTCTGTTAAAAATGAACATATTCACTTGCAAATAACTCGAAAAGTATTAGGAAAAAAACTCTATAGAACAAAAGTTGCTTAGAATTGGTCATTTTATCCAATTCCGGACTTATTTTGAATGTATATTTTTCACCTTCGAGAGGGGGAATTCCCCTCCACTTTTGTAAAATGGAGGGGATGTAGAATTGTAAACTTTTTCTTATATAATAATAGACAATTTCAGCTACCTATTCCCACATTTTTATCCTTCCTTTATTTTTTTGGGGTCAAATTGTTTTTTGATCGGGCTATAAAGGCAGAAACGCATTAGAGAGTGGCGGACCCGACTCGTCGCGAACGAGACAGTGGAAGACTTGAGATTCTCATTAAAAATTGAATCAAGTCCTCGTCACATCCGCGACTTCCAAATGCGTTCATGAAGATTAAAAACAACGTAAATAATCTAGCTAGCGCTAGACTAGTCCGCGACTCTCTAATGCGTTTCAGCCTTTAGGGTCTGTATCCATGTATATGTTTTGTTTTGTTAAACGTTTTGTTTAACAGGTTCTCAGGGGTTTTATCTGGTAAAACCTCAGGAGGTTTATCTGGTAAAACCTCAGGAGGTTTATCTGGTAAAACCTCAGGAGGTTTATCTGGTAAAACCTCAGGAGGTTTATCTGGTAAAACCTCAGGAAGTTTATCTGGTAAAACCTCAGGGGTTTTATCTGGTAAAACCCGGTGTTAAGCGCTGTCATGTGTACCTACGGCATGTTATACTGTTACAACGGAGCATACTATCTATAATATAGATCAGGGGTGGGCAAACTTTTTTTAGTAAGGGCCACAAAATTTTTCTGGTCTATTACCAAGGGCCGCAATATTTGTTACTTTAACATGTTTTCAAATTTTTACCTTTTTACCAATTTTGTTTAAGGGGGGGGAGTCATCATTATCCAACCAATTTGCGTCCACTGCTGGACATAGGTCTCCCCCAATTGATTGTTTCCACACTTCACGGTTTTGTGAAGGGTTTGAAATCATCATTTCAAGCACCTTTTTTGAATTTTGTTTGAAACTGTTGTAGAATAATTTTTAAATTAAATAAACATACTCAGTACAATTCAAAGAAAATTCAAAAAAAAATTTTCAAGACCAAATATTGAAAAATCAGCCAAATGTGGCAAATTTTTACCAACACCTAAAAAAAAAGGATTTTGCACTAGACATCAGAACTCGTCATTTAATCACATAAAACAAAAAAATCACAATATTTTATTAGCTTACGAGTCTCTCGAGGTCACGCTGTCGAATTTTGTTTTTTTAGTTTTGACGATCTTTGAGTTTTTGATATCACTCAGAAATTAAAATACCGAAATTTAAAAAAAAAGGTGAAAATCAACCTATTTATCTATTATTGTTAAACAACAAATAAGCATAAAACAAAAAATATATCGAAGGAGTTACCTCACGAAATGTCTAAAGAAAATGAAAAATTTCAGGTGGATATGTCAAGTAGCTTTTGAGCTACAATGTCCACCGCCTTTGAAAAAAGCAATTTTGAGAAAGACACGTTTAGTTTTGACAACTTTTATTTTCAATTTCTTCTCTCTGTCCAATTTTTAAATTGATGCACACCGCAATATGTTTTTCAATCGCAGAGTAATTTACAAAAGAAAAGGGAAAAGCTGTTGAACGTTTCTCAGAACGCTCCAGCTGCTGCAAAGCGAGTCGTAGGTTGGGATATTAAACATGTTGTATTTCTGGTAATTTTCTTACGGTCATAGGCGTAACCAGAATGATCCTAAGGGGGGGTTACAACTACTGGAAGGTCTCCGAGGGGTATGGTGTTAAGCGTATAGAGCTCAAAGTCCATCCCAATGGGGGGGGGGGTTATAACCCATAAACCCCCTTGGTTACGCCTATGCTTACGGCCAAACCGAAATTTTCAGAGAGTATTCTCTAAGTTAGGTACTTTCATATAAAATAATAAAAAAATCGAAAATTTTAAAAATTTTCAAACCATGCCCCTTCCCCCTATACCACATTCGCACTTATATTTAATCATGATATTTGCAAAATAAACTTTTTACTGACTGCCTCTTACTGACTTTTAATAAAAAACTTTTCTGCCTCTGCTTCTATGTCAAGTTCATTTTTTAATGGCTGATTTAATGATTAAATGTAATTAAAGGTGATTAAATTACCAAATTTTACCTGAATACTCACCAACCGGTTTTATTATTATACAGGGTGTCCTGGAAAATAGTGAGTTCCTTTAACGTATGGATAGAATACACAATTTAGAACAAAAAAGTCATATACAATTTTTTTCCAAAGTTAACCGTTTCCAAAAAAAGATTACATTGTTTTCCATATACATGTATTTTAATTTTAATAATAACAGATAATAAGAAGTTGTTTGTGATTTACAATACGTATTTTAAAATAATTCAACCTAATAGTACTTATGTATTTATTATTTGTTTTTTTGTTGTTATTTGTTTACCATAATTTTTTTAAATGTAATGAAATATCTGTTTTAAACGAATTATACATCTTTTAACATAAAAACACATCTTTCAACTGAACTAGTATTATAATGAATATCGTCTACTAAAATAGTTAAATACGTATTTACGAAAATATATTTATTTTAATATCCAAACTCGTTCACAATAGTCAAAATAAATCACACACCAAATTATATTACTTTTCGCCACGAAGTTAGGATACCAATTAATTATCTATCGCCTTCCGCTGTGTTTATATGTCATCATCGAACTACCAGTGTCTCCGTCCGCGTCCCCGTATCGGCTCTGTCGGGTCTAGGACGTTTCATCGCCGCCAGTTCATCGCCGCCGTTTCGATGCAGCCAGTTGATCGCCGGCAGATTCATCGCCAGCCGATTCATCGCCGGCCGGTTCATCGCCAGTCAGTTAATCGCTAATTGATATATTTTCGACAGTTACATTTATTATTTATTTTTAGTATTAATTAGGAATTCTAGGAAATGCGAGATATGACCATTCCCGTTGCCATACTTAATCTTTTAATAGACTTTTAAACTTTTATAATATAAAATATAATTTAACACTACAAATTTAATACTATTTAGTATAAAATTTAGGGGAAGTAGAAATAGAACAGTAAATTAATATAATAATATTTTATCTTTTTATTTGTCATTACTTTTGAACTGAATTTAACGTCATGTCGTGTCATCTCCTATAATACAAAATCAACTTACTAACTGGCGATGAAACGGACGGCGATGAAATGGACTGGCGAAATTAATGACTCAAGGCGACCATCATCATCATCAATGGCGCTACAACTCTTCGTGAGTCTTTGCCGCGTTTACTATTGCCTTCCATGTTTGTCGGTCCTGTGCCACTAATTCTCATTGTCGCACTCCCATTTTCTCTAGATCTTCTTTGACTGCATCTTTCCACCTTTTTCTAGGCCGTCCTACAGACCTTCTTCCATCTGGCCTTTCCCAGAACACATTGTTTATAAGGCGATTGTCGTTACTGCGTATCCCATGCCCTGCCCATCTGAGTCTATTTGCCTTTATATATCTCACTAGATTTTCTTTTCCGAATATAGACTCTAGCTCGTTATTGTATCTGCGCCTCCATTCGTTTGTCACGCTGTCTCTGCAAGGGCCATATATCATTCGAAGGATTTTACGTTCCCACACCAGCAATCTATTTACTTCTCTTTTTGTTAGCGTCCATGTTTCGCTTCCATACGCGACTGCTGGTCGTATTATGGCCTTATATATCTGGATTTTTGCAACTCGCGAAAGAAGTTTTGACTTCATTAGATGTTTCATTGCAAAGAAAGATCTGTTTAAATCTTTGCGTAGTCTTGCAAGGTTCGGTCTTGGTCTTGGTCTTGAATACCTGGTCTTGGTCTTGGTCTTGCAATCCAAAAGGCAGTCCTGGCCTTGGTCTTGGTCTTGCTGCAAGACCAAGACCCAGACCGCAAGACCAAGACCAGTCTCGCTCATCACTAAACTTGAGTAAATGTAGTTGGAAGGGTTTAGCTTATTTATAAAAGTCTGCCATTGTAAGTTATTAATCTGATTGCATTACATGCATGAGTATGTTTGAGTATAACTATCTATTCACAACCTGCGATATAAGCAAAATAGCACTTACCTTATCTTAATGTATACTCGCATTTGTTCTATGTAAACTTTTAAATTTCAAGAACTTTTATACATATACGCCTATAGTTCATTTATTATATTATAGTATCATTTATTACACCAACACTTTTTTATCGCATTGTTAATTAATGCTGAGCTTGTATTTTATCCCTAAACTCTTTTTCTGTTAGTCATTTTCATTTTCAGTATTATATATACATATTTCCACATTTTGTAACAAACAGAAACTTTCACCAAGTAACCATCATGTTGATGTACGATACGAATACGAGTGTGACTTCTAAATTTCTAACAAAATTAAAAAATCTTTGTGGATTGTAAGTGTTTTAAAAATAAAACAATTGAATATTAGTCTTAGAGGTAGTGTTGAAGCGGCTGAAGTTTCATTCTTCGATGAGGCATCTTACAGTCCGACCAGATTCACTTTGTATTTGAGATTTGGATGCGCACTGTTGTTGACGTTCGGTTTTTCCAAATTTTGTGAATTTTATTTGGATAACATCTCGTCAAGTAAAATACATACCTACACGGTACCAAAATAAAATTCAGAAAATGTGGAAAAACCGAACGCCAAACATAGTGCACATTAAAATTTCAAATACAAACTGAATCTGGTCCGATTGTACACTGGTGAGTGTTTTATAGAAATCACTAATGTAGTTTTTAAATTTTGTATTACAAAATCTAATATGTACAATATCTTACATTCCTTAATTTTTATATTAACAGAAATAAAATACATTTTGATATAGCACAAATTATTTGTGATAAAACTCAAGCAAATTTATTAAATTTTTTCTACAATCACTTGATAAAGAAGATTTTTCGCCTGTCAATGGCAAAGAAAAGTTGACGTTTACTGAGTACCTACCGTCACTTTATCGCTCTAGCGCGTTAAAGTTTGATTACCGCGGGTCGTCCGTAGCAACCGTAAAACCATACAATACAAACAAATTGAAATCAAACTGAATAGTTATTTATGTATTAAGAACGAAAAGTGATACATTATTGCTTGAGAGTAAGAGTTAAGCCGCGTTTACACGATGACAATTGGCGAGACAATTGTCATTAGACAATTGTCATCACGTGGTTGCGGATTGTTGGAGGCCAGTCCAGTTGAACGAGAAGATGTTTATACGGAGCCAACTATTGCCATGGCAGTATGCAGCTAAAACATGGCCGACTGCTCGTCATCTGTTGTGTCAAACAACAAAAACAAGACAGTACTACTGGCCTACACCGTTCAAACGGCGCCAATTGTCGCGACAATTGAGATTTCGAGTGGTGGGGGGGCTCACTGGGCGCAGCTCATTGTTCTCAGTATACTTTCGGAGATAGAGATGCATCAAGTCAAACTAGTTTGATTTTACTCAACAAACTTGACTTGAAAACCAAACTTATTTTGTAAAAAAGTTTGACTTGACTTGTTTTCAATATCTTTAGGTTTGACTTGAAATCAAACTTCTTCAAACAGTTTGAAGTTTTAATATCATATTGCGTTCAGTTACGTTCGTTGTGAAGTGTGTGCTTTGTGCGATAATGTCTCAGTGGCGGATCTACGGGGGGAAGATATGGGAAATTCCCCCCAACATAATAGGTCTGGATCCCGCATAAGAAAAAAAAGTTGATTAATAGCAAGCTGAAAATTTGTTAATAGCTTAACGGTGTCTAGTCGGACAAACTTTGATATATGGGAACACTGGAACAGGGGAAGTTTTAATGGTGGAAGGAACAGGTTAAAAATTTGGAACGTCAGACTACGAAAACATCAGATGTATTTTGTCGGACAAAACTTCCAATTGATTTGTTGCCCTTTCATTAAACTCTCATGCAAAAATCAGACTGGTGTGTATCACCAACTGGGCATTTTAATGAGTGGAACACGAAGAACATGTCAAATGACAGAAATCATGTTGGTTAGTAATAGCATTCTGATTTTTGCATAAGAGTATAATGAAAGGGTAACAAATCAATTGGAAGTTCTGTCGGACAAAATACATCTGACGTTTTCGTAGTCTGACGTTCCAAATTTTTAAACTTCCCTGTTCCAGTGTTCCAATATATCAAAGTTTGTCCGACTAGACACCCTTAAGCTATTAACAAATTTTCAGCTTGCTATTAATCAACTTTTTTTGGTACGCGGGATCCAGACCTATAACATTTGTAGACTGTATCTGAAAAAAAAATTTAATTATAGGCATAAAACATTATTATTACTAAGTTATTTTTAAATATTTTCTTTTTTATATAAATTATAATCATCAGGGGTAGGCGGTATTACAGTACATGAAAAAATATATGATGTAAAAAGGAAAACAACCTTTAAGAGGTAGATTATTTTAAGCATAACATAATCTTGAATTTAAAAAAAAAAATACTTCTGTATTGTACGTTTTCGAGCGAGCTGACAACTTGACACCATGTGTCGTTTTTCGTTTTCGACCTGGCCCTCAGATAAAAGAAATAGTACAAACACTCTCATAAATATATCTCAACTATCCATTGACAAATGCCAGTTTATCGTTTTTAATTGCATCCCTTTACTGAGAATTCTGACTCAAGTCCATTATTGCTGTTCCAAAATCAAACGAATATCCGTTTCTGCTATGGCTTGCGGTCTATGACACATAATTTATAGTGCCGGCAAAAGAATCTTGAAATTCTACAAAGTGAATAAAACGCATAAATTATGAGAATTATTATTTTAATTGTTAATTGAATGTAATATTATTAATACTCTGTCATATCAATTTACTATTTTAGTTTGGAATAAGCCACAAAATTGGCTTATTCTGCACACTATAATAATAGCACTGCAATAGATATGCCCAGGTAGAACGCATACTCTATAGTAGCACCAGAATTTTTTAGTGACATTTAATTTTATAGCATACTTTCAATATTTAACATTTCAATAGTAATTTTACCATCTTATAGTAGGTCCACTTTGGATGTTGTAATTTTATCGACATCATGGTAATTTCCATACGAGTCTTTACACATTATGTACTCAGATGTAAATACATAATTTAGCTCTCCAGTCCTAGAATGCCCATGGTTTGGTTTACTTTTCTTTTCCAATCTCTCCTGTTTGCTGCTTCTTCCATCTGGTTTTCGGTCCACCTTTCTTCTTCTTTCCATTTTTTCCTCCCGTTAGTATTATTTTGAGAAGTCTTGTGTTTGTCATCCTTTGGATATGTCCTAACCATCTCAGTCTTTGTGATTTTATGATCCCTTCTATATTCGGTTCTCCATAGGTCCAGTTCTACATTTGGTATTTTTATCCACATTTCATTTCATAGCTTTCCTCCAAATACTTTCCTGAGGACTTTTCTTTCCCACACTTTCAGCATGACTTTCTCGGATTTGTTCATTGTCCGTGTTTCACTGGCATATAATGCTATATACCTAGGTGTTATCACTGTCTATTTTTTATCTTAGCCCTTCTAGATATGTTTTTACTTTTTAAGTTGTTTAGAGCAAAGATACAAAGATTACGAGCCATAATTAGTCTAGCTTGGTTTTTATCTTTCATATTTGGTCTCCTAGTGAATATCGCTCCTAGATATTGGTATATTTCTACTTCTTCGAATTTATATGATTTTCTTTCTGTGCTTATTGTCCGGTATTATCCTTGTATGTATTCTTGTTCTATTTATTCTATATATTTAGTATTTTCTTAATTTAGGCATATTCCCTTCTTTCTCGCTATGGTCTCTAGTCTTTTTATTATTTCTTTTAATTCTTGTTTATTTCTGGCTATCAGTACTATGTCATCAATTTTGTCATCGGTAACTAGCATCTAACTCGACAAAAAAGTATATCTACTAAATAAATTATTTTTCAAACTTTCAAACTAGTTTGACAAACAGTTTGAATTTTCAAACCTGTAACCATGGACCATTTTGACTTGACTTGAATTATTTGTCAGAAGGATTGACTTGAGTTTGACTTGAAATTATGTCAAACTCAAGTCAATTTCAAACATTCAAGTCAAACTTGTACAACTCTACTCGGAGACAACTGAATTTTGGGCCAATTGTGAGGGCAGTTGGCAAGGCAATTGGCCTGAAGTGTTTAGACGAAGACAATAATTTTATGCCAGTCAGTTGTCTTCTGACAATTGTCTCCCCAATTGTCATCGTGTAAACGCGGCTTTACCGCTCGACGCGTAGCGGAGAGCGGTAATTACTCGCAAGCAATAATGTCACTTTGCGCTTGTAATACATAGAACATTTTTTCTACAATCACCTAATAAAATTTTTAAATCACTAACTTCATTGTAACTATTTTATATCTGTCATTATAATGTCATAACATTAACTTTTCTATCTTTCAGTTTGAATGTTCAATGTGTTTGTATTGTATGGTTATACGGTTGCTACGGACGGCGAGCGTAAAATCAAACTTTACGCGCTAGAGCCTTAATTGACGGTACTCAGTAAACGTCAACTTTTCTTAACATTCTCTTGTTTTATTCATTCGGTTATGTTGCATAACAACAAAGTTATTTTAGCGACTAGCCATGTTTTTCGTCAATACAGGGTGTTTGGAAATACGTATGGCAAATTTTAAGAGGTGAACGGGTTACCCGAATAATTAAAATTGGTGAATATTAAAATCTTAATTGTATGTCAAAAATGCATAATAACTACCTCTTAAAACCTACCAAATTTCATTTGCATATCTCAACCGGTTTTAGAGCAATAAATAAATCGTCAGTTTGTAAGAAAAATTTTAACATCCCCTATTTCGGAAACGAAGCATTTGCGAACATACGTTTAAAAGCAAACTGTCATTACTGTTTCGTGCAGAGTTTGCCATACTTATTCCTTAAAACCCCTTACCCCTTAAAGTTTGCCATACTTATTTAAAAACACCTTGTATTGATGAAAACATGGCTAACTAAAAAAGTTATACTTAACTTTTTATTATCCAACGTAAGCGAATGAATCAAAAAACAAAATGTTAAGAAAATATGAGGCTATAGTTGGGTTTTAGTTTCAATATTTTATAAGCTAGAATATTCCACAGGGTGATGCGAACTTTGAGAAAAAAACACAGTTTGATTGGTACACCCGGTATATAATGACAATTTACCTGCCTAGCAATAGTATTGTTCTGAAGCTATTTCCTTGTGGCATTTTTATAATCAACTATTTATAATGGGAAATAAGCCACAATTTTAATAGTATTTAATAAAATTTAATAGTACTATTACAGTGATATTGTTGAAGAATAAGGCTATAACATATTATAAAAATCATTTCAATCGAACAACAGGTTTAGGAAATTCAAGACATCAAAAATGACCCGTTTATAAGGTGGTGCGTTAATTTCTTAGAGTAGTGTATATCACCAAACACAAAGTGTAACAAAAGAACAGTCGATTGATAAATCAAATGACCAATTGAATTTAACTACAGAAAAAACTGCTATAAATGTGCTTCTGTTTTACATATATTTCACTGTAAATATTTCTTTGTTCAATGCCTCGTTAGACAGTATATCGTTATTAAATATTTCGTTATTTTTTTAACACGGTATGTACAGAGTTATTCACTATATTTTGACCCCCCTGTAAACCAGCCGGCATTATCTGCATTAATGTGTCTCGTGTCTCATTATTAATACTTTTAAATTAGGCGCACTCTTAGGTCATTGCACACTCAACAGAAAAAATATACATATAGTCTTACTGTTCTATATAATACCGATCAGATTTATGGTGTGTACGTCGCCCGAATCAGTGATGGGGGGGGGTGGACGAAGAGATTACATGAGTGGAGGCCGAGATTAAACAAAAGAAGTAGAGGAAGACCACCTACTCGTTGGACTGACGATCTCAAGAAAATGTCAACAAATTGGATGCAAAGTGCTCAAAATAGAGCACAATGGACAAAAATGAGGGAGGTCTATGTCCAGCAGCAAACCAAAAGGGCTGGATGATGATGACGATGATACGTACTATCGAAATATATCGGTATCCGATTTTTTTGCTAACCGTAGAACTTGCAAATGCATTAGTTGATCCCACCCGACTACTAAAATAATTTAGGGAACACGTACCATCGAATTATACCGCTATCTGATTTTATTGCTCATTGTTTTAGTGAACATACAAGTCTTTCGTTGTGCGTCTTATGAGACGCCCCACTTTCAACGCGATTTCCTGGTCAACGTTTTGAGCAACAAAATTAGGATTAGAGCAACTAATTAGCAAATAAATAGCACTAAATTTCTCACCAAAAAAATCAAGAAGTTTAAACTTTTTTCGGTGTGAGTGGGTGCAGCTTGCCATTAAGCTGGACCCCCACATTTTGAACGCGGTTTCCTGGTCAACGGTTTGAGCAACAAAATTCGGATTAGAGCAAATAATTAGCACATAAATAGCACTAAATTTCTTCTCAAAAAGAATCAAGAAGTTTGAACTTTTTTCGGTGTGGGTGGGTGCAGCTTGCCATTAAGCTGGACCCCCACATTTTGAACGCGGTTTCCTGGTCAACGGTTTGAGCAACAAAATTCGGATTAGAGCAAATAATTAGCACATAAATAGCACTAAATTTCTCCTCAAAAAAATCAAGAAGTTTAAACTTTTTTCGGTGTGGGTGGGTGCAGCTTGCCATTAAGCTGGACCCCCACATTTTGAACGCGGTTTCCTGGTCAACGGTTTGAGCAACAAAATTCGGATTAGAGCAAATAATTAGCACATAAATAGTACTAATTTTCTCCTCAAAAAAATCAAGAAGTTTAAACTTTTTTCGGTGTGGGTGGGTGCAGCTTGCCATTAAGCTGGACCCCCACATTTTGAACGCGGTTTCCTGGTCAACGGTTTGAGCAAAAAAATTCGGATTAGAGCAAATAATTAGCACATAAATAGCACTAAATTTCTCCTCAAAAAGAATCAAGAAGTTTGAACTTTTTTCGGTGTGGGTGGGTGCAGCTTGCCATTAAGCTGGACCCCCACATTTTGAACGCGGTTTCCTGGTCAACGGTTTGAGCAACAAAATTCGGATTAGAGCAAATAATTAGCACATAAATAGCACTAAATTTCTCCTCAAAAAGAATCAAGAAGTTTGAACTTTTTTCGGTGTGGGTGGGTGCAGCTTGCCATTAAGCTGGACCCCCCCCCACTTTGAACGCGATTTCCTGGTCAACGGTTTGAGCAACAAAATTCGGAACAGAGCAACTAATTAGCACAGTAATAACACCAAATTTTTCACCAAAATATCAAGAAGTTTTAACTTTTTTCGGTGTGGGTGGGTGCAGTTTGCCGTTAAACTGGACCTTCCCACTTTCAACGCGACTTCCTGGTAAACGGGTTGAGCAACAAAATTCGGATTAGAGCAACTAATTAGCACATAAATAGCACTAAACTTTTCACCAAAAAAATCAAGAAGTTTGAACTTTTTTCGGTGTGCTTGCCATTAAGCTGCAGCTCCCCACTTTCAACGCGATTTCCTGGTCAACGGTTTGAGCAACAAAATTCGGATTAGAGCAGCTAATTAGCACATAAGTAGCACTAAATTTTTTTCCTAGTTCGAACTTTATTCGCAATGGTAGGGGGTGCAGCTTAATATGGGTAAAGTTACGTGCATAGAAATCGGTCCACTTAAAAATTTGATCATTTTTGATGTCTCGTATTTCTTAAACCCGTTGGCCGATTTAAGTGATTTTTTTAATATGCTATAGCCTGATTCTTTAGCAATGTTGCTAAAATAATTTTGTTGGTAAACACGTAAATTTTTATTTTATACCAGGTGTACGAATCAAACTGTGTTTTTTTTCTCAAAGTTCGCATCACACTGTGGAATATTCTAGGATTTATAAAATACTGAAATTAAAGCCCAACTATAGCCTCAGGTTTTCTTAACATTCTGATTTTTGACTCATTCGTTTATGTTGGATAATAAAAAAGGTAGGTACTTTAACAGCTAGACATGTTCTTCATCAATACTCGGTGTTTCTAAATGAGTGGGACAAACTTTAAGGGCTAATTCTGTATGACAAAATAATGGCAGTTTGCTTTATAAACGTATGTTTGCGAGAAATGATTATCTGAGACTATGCTTCGGTAGATCGAAACTGGTGAGAGTTAGAAACGATCAAATAAGAAACGAAATGAGAATGGAGCGAAATATCAATGATGACATAGAAAGAAGACAATTAACCTGGTTCGGACATGTTAAAAAAATGCCAGAGTACAGATGGCCTAGAAGAGTACTGGAATTAGTGTTGCCCAAATGCATGACCAAGACGAGACTTGGACAGTCTTGGTCTTGCACCAGTACACCACTGGTCTTGATCTTGGTCTTGGTATTGCACTCCCAGTCTTGGTCTTGGTCTTGCAGCAAGAGTCTTGCAAGTCTCGCAGTTACCCACTAGCATATTGCTATTTATTAATAAACAACTCACATTAGGTGGGATTGAACCCACCATCTAAACTATCCCTGCCTATACTCTAACTAACTGGGCTATCTACCATGTCCCACGGGAGTCAGTATGTTTCTTAATAAACGTTTGCATTTAATAACCTGACATGTGCTAAAACATGGTGAAAACACAAAAAAACAAATAAATGACATAAACTTGACTGTATTTTAAAGAACATTATCTGTCTAGAAAGGCATTGATGGACTCTCACATTAGGTATATGAAATGAAATGGAATAAAAGAGTTCTACAATTTACCATTTATTCAAATAAAAAAGAAAAAAAGTACAAATTAAATTACAGCACCGTACGCAATAGCTTTGACACTATTATTAGTTGATAATTTTTGTTTGCTATTAGTTGAAAATTTTAAGATTGACTTTTTTAACAAGAATTAATACAAAGTAATAGACGCAGTTTAATTAAATAACATTTATACAGAGTGAGCTTTATGTATGGAACGCCTCAAATATCTCGGAAACGACTTGAACGATTTTTATAGAATTTGGTGGGTAAAGGTCATCTAATGCGGCCGATATTATAGTGGTAGTTACACATTGTTGTCAGATCTTGCGTTTTTTTGAAAATATAATGAACTTTCGTATTTCGAATAGAACACCCTGTATATTTTTGCATTTTGAACCATAATCACTACTGATTAATTTTCATGTAATATTTTCTTTACCGAAATGCCGTAATTTCTGAGTTATTTCTATATTTATTTAAAAAAAATTTAAACAAATTATAAAAATCAATTGTTTCGGTCCTGGCAGACTTATTTTAGGTTCTTTGAATCATATGGAACAAAAAAAGGTCTGTTGTAGTTTTTGTCAAAAGTTATTCGTTTACGAGTTATAAACAATTTAAAACTGAAAAAAATCGAAAAATGACGATTTTCAAGGCTCAAAAACACAAGTAAAAAATATTATTTTCGAAATCTCGAAGTGCCTAAACTGAAGTTTAAACTTTATGTATCAGTTGTCGATAAGTAATTTGTTTATTTCATTTTAAAAAACATTGTTTTTTAGTTTTTAATGCAGCCCAATAGTTTTTATATAATAATATCCCTTTTTTTTTGAAATTTGAAGGTTTTGTAACATTTTACCGTGCGTGAATGGACTATACAGGATATAGGGTAGCCAGGCATTATCTTATCTAGTGCTTTTTCAGCAAAAAATTTTGTTTGGCCGATTGCTCTAATATCTAATTGCACACCCTGCAAACAGTTTATAAGTAGGACGTTTAGTCTTTACGATATGGATAAGGAAAAACAATTGAGTGGTTGTCCGTAGCAGTGGATATGGTATTCGTATTATATTTTATCACCTTAGGCGACATACGTCTTTAAAAGTTTCAATGCGATTATTATACTGTCGTGTCGGCATCACACAACACAAGAAGATTATTTTATGAAATGATAGCTATTCTCAAAATCTAGACAATTGCTCAATTGTAAATAATTTCGGAGCGAAGGCGTTGTCTGATATTAGGAACGAATGAAATATTTTAGTTTTACATTGTATAATAATTTATTATGACCTCTGAGTACGTATCCAGTAAATAAGTGTTCATATTTTTAATTGGGTATGTATGTTTATCGTATTGTTCATAATGCGGATAAATCCAATTTTCCAAATTTTTGTTACATATTTTTTTGTATCTCATATTCTCTAAGCATATACCCGAACTAATATACAGGGTGTAACAAAAATACAGGTCATAAATTAAATCACCTATTCTGGGACCAAAAATAGTTCGAATGAACCTAACTTACCTTAGTACAAATATGCACATAAAAAAAGTTACAGCCCTTTAAAGTTACAAAATGAAAATCGATTTTTTCCAATATATCGAAAACTATAGAGATTTTTTATTGAAAATGGACATGTGGCATTTTTATGGCAGGAATATCTTAAATAAAAATTATAGTGAAATGTATGCACCCCATAAAAATGTTATGGGGGTTTTGTTCTTTAAACCCACCCAAACTTTTGTGTACGTTCCAATTAAATTATTATTGTGATACTATTAGTTAAATTCAACATTTTTAAAACTTTTTTGGTTCTTAGTATTTTTTCGACAAGGCAGTTTTTATCGAGTTGCGGCTTCTTTTCTAATATGTTTACATAGAGACTTTATGGGGGTTTTGTTCCATTAAACCTCCCAAATGGTTGTGTACGGTCCAATTAAACTATTACTGCGATACCATTAGTTAAACAGTGTTTTTAAAACTTTTTTGCTTCTTTGTATTTTTTCGATAAGGCACATTTTATCGAGATGTGACTTCTTTTTTAATATGGTTCAAAATATACCTAAAAATGTAAATCATAAATAAATTTTCCTATTATTATCAAGTCTCCATAATCGTACTTAGCCATATACAAATATGTGGTGGATTTGACAAATAATATGCAAAATATCTCGACAAATACTGACTTTTCGAAAAAGTAATAAGAGGCAAAGAAGTTTTTAAAGCATTGTGTTTAACTAATGGTACTACAATAATAATCAAATTGGAAGTTACACAAAAGTTTGGGGGGTTTAAAGGAACAAAACCCCCATAAAATTTTTATGGGGTGTCTAAATTTCACTATAATTTTTTTTAAGATACTACTGCCATAAGACTGCTACATGTTCATTTTCAATAAAAAATCTCTAATAGTTTTCGATGTATTGGAAAAAATCGATTTTCATTTTGTAATTTCAAAGGGCTGTAACTTTTTTTATGTGCACATTTGTACTAAGGTAAGTTAGGTTTAATAGAACTATTTTTAGTCCCAGAATATGTGATTAAATTTATGACCTGTATTTTTGTTACACCCTGTATTATTCCATAAAACGACACTCAAACTGCAGGACGCAAGAGTCTCGCAAGCTTAGTCTTGTTCTTGCTCAAGTCTTGCACGGTCAGTCTTGGTCTTGGTCTTGCTAAAATAAGGCAGTCTTCGTCTTGGTCTTGCTAAGACGCAAGAACAAGACCAAGACTGCAAGACCAAGACCGATTTTGGGCAACACTAACTGGAATGGATCCCTCCCCAAAGAAGAAAAAGAGGATGACCACGGAGAAGTTGGCGCAACGATATTGATGAAGAAATGGCGGCAAGAGACTTAGAAGAGGTAACAGCATATGACAGAAAAAGATGGAAATTGGGAGCGGAGAAGCGGCGACAGCCGTAATCAATCCGATATATAGTAGTAAAATAGTCGTAAAAGTCGAAACGTTCTGGAGGTATTTAAAAAACTAATTACCTACAAGGCGCCATATTCAAATAGCTTTATCGCACTTAGGCATTTTCGGACAATTTGGTTAAATTGTCTTAAAATTATCTGAGTATTCTCCGGTCTTCGCTTGTCAGGAGAGTTTCTTGACACCCGGTATATCATTAACCAACATACAATAAACCTAGGATTAACCTCTTTTTCAGATCTTCCTCCAGCTTAAATTTTTATCCTGTTGATACCTACCGTTGATACTTTCTTCTCTGAAATGGATTTGAGTCGATCCCCCGCCCAGGCACGCCGGCGCCGGGACGAAGTAAGTAGACAATATATTTTTTATACGTTGATTGAAATTAAAAATATTTCCTCAAAATATGTATTAGGTATTACAAACATTATGGGTCGTACGCAACTCATCGAATCCAGGGCCTATTTTACCACTAGGCCCGTGAGGCACCTGCCTCGGGCCCGCATTTTAATGGGGCCCGGAAAGATCACCAAAAAAAATTTTTTATTGCAAAATAAATTTTTAAAGTCCTTTCATTTTACGAACAGGAAATGATATGACTTCACTGTTGATTTTCAAACGACTTCACCTGTCACATCTCCGTCATCTCCTATAGCAAACGACAATGTCAATAACTCTTTTCCTAGCGATATAGGCGATTGACCAAAACATTTAAACCTGGAATTTCAACAATATCTTATAAATAATCGACCGAATCAATATATTGATAAAATTAGCACAACTGGATAAAAATAAAACCAGACATTTGCAAAGTGCAATTTTTTATAAAATGAAAGCTAATGGGGAAAAAATTCTTCGCGAGTGGTTAGTGTACAGTCCTAAATGTAGCCGTGTTTATTGTTACGTTTGTAAACTGATTTCCACGAAAATTGTTTTTTTCTAACTTTCGATAGGTATTGACTGGGAAAATATTAATAGGATAGTTATTAAACCTGAGCGACCTCCTGAACATATTGCATCAATTGGTATGTTAGTCAAGAGAAGTAGGACACTAGGACAAATTGCAACATTAATGGAAAAAATATATTTAGAAGAAAAAGAACATTGGAGAAACGTTCTCCAAGGAATTATCGCAGCCATAAAATTTTTGTCCAAGAACAGTCTATCCTCTTTATGGTTCAACAAATAAATTATTTACAAAAGAAATGACGTATTATGTATATACAGTACAACCTACCATATCCGGACCTCCCCATATCTGGACGGTTCTGCGCAGTCCGGATCTACCGAAATCTACCGAGAAAGGCAGTCCTGCTGTTGGACAACGCACTAAAAGAACTAAAAGATGGCGAAATAATGTATTATAGAATCTATAAAACGTGTCTATCGACGAAAGTTATTGACGGCGTTGATTACTGGAATGTATGAAGGAGAAAACGTTTCAGAGACTGTAAAAGAAGTAGTGGTCTTGATATCCGGATTTTTTCATATCCGGATCGGTCTGTCGCCACATTGATCCGGATATGGCAGGTTTGACTGTACAGTGTGTCGCGTTTAAGATGGAGACAGCCCTATATTTTGGCTATCAAAATAAATACAGATTTGAATGTTTGCACAGTCATACAGGTTGAATATTCACATTTTTTAAGATACTCAGCTGAAATTTAAATTTTAAACTCAGTTTAGTGCGACTCTACAAACGGGGTAAATTTTCGATATTTTGCTTCGCGTTAGAGATATCGGAAAAAGTTATTTGAAAAAGATGTTTCAAATATTATTCTAACTCCACATACCAAATATCATTACAAAATTTGTACTTTTAGTTTTTTCATTATTTGTAGTCAGGATTCTAACCTAAAATTGGCTGGCCCGAGATGCATCTCGGGACAGACGAATTTTTGGGTCCTGACTACAAATACAGAAAAAATCTAAAAGTGCGAATGTTGTCATACAATTTGGTATGTGGGGTTAGAATAAGATTTGGAAGTATTTTTTCAAATAACTTTTTCCGATATCTCTAAAGCGAAGCAAAATATAGAAAATTTTCTTGTTTGTGGATTCGCAGTAGACCGCGACTACAATTTAAATTTCAATTGAATATCTTAAAAAATGTGAACCTTCAAGGGAGCGTTTAAGTATTACGTAACGCGATTTTTGAAGATTTTTGACGCCCCTCACCTCCTACGTAAGGCAATTTTTGAAGATTTTCGACCACACCCCCCCCCCCCCCTCAAACTGCGTTACGTAATACTTGAACGCTCCCCCCAACCTGTAAGACTGTGCTAAACTTCAAATCTGTATTTGTTTTGATAGCTGAAATACAGAGATGTCTTCATCTTAAATGCGACACACTGTATGTAAACAATATTTAATTGTTAAAATATAAATTT
Source organism: Diabrotica virgifera virgifera (assembly GCF_917563875.1). Taxonomy (NCBI): domain Eukaryota; kingdom Metazoa; phylum Arthropoda; class Insecta; order Coleoptera; family Chrysomelidae; genus Diabrotica; species Diabrotica virgifera. The sequence goes on from NC_065452.1 coordinate 98,817,281, forward strand.
TATTTATTGTTAATAAAAATTAAAATTTTTGGTGCAATTATGTTTCTATTAAATAATAATTAATGCATTTAAGAAAGTTATTATTATTACTATTAAATCATTTAGGGGCCTGAAAATTGTGTAGTGCCTCGGGCCTGATTTGAACTAAAATAGGCTCTGATCGAATCCTACTTCCCATATACCCAAAACGCATAAGCATCAAATCATATACGACCCTATTTATATACCTGCCTGCACACCAACTCTCATACATATTCTTCTTCTTCGTGTGCATGTGTCTCTTCCTTTAAGGACGTTGGCGATCATCATGGCCCATTTTACTCTTCAGCGATTCTGAAGAGATCTATTGATGTTTTTCCACTCCACTGCTTAATATTCTTCAATCAGGTCGTGCGTCGTCTCCCTATTCAACTTTTTTCTTCCGCTTCCCCTTGTATAACCAATCGCATCAACTCATATTTTTCATTTCTTAGTATGTGACCAATGTAGCTAATTTTTCTTTCCTTCATAGTGTTGAGTATTTATTTTTCTTTTTTCATCTTTCTTAATGTTTCCGTGTTGTTACGTGTTGTGTCTAGATATTTTCCACATTCTTCAATAACAACAAATCTCAAAGTTGGCAAGGCTTTTTTCAATTGCGTCCGTAATTGTCCAGGGTTCAACTCCATATAAAAGGACAGAGAATGCGTATCATCTCAATTCTCTAGTTCTAATTTCTATTCCCAGTTTTCTATTGCATAGTACAGTGGAACCCCGATAAGTCGGCCCCCGATAACCCGGAACTCCGGCTAACCCGGACCGATTTTTATCAGACAAACATTTCAACAATAAAAATGTATTGCTGTTACAAAATCTCGTAAACCTAATTCATTCATTTGGTGATGTCAATATACGAACGAAACGATTGATGAATCCGACATTACTGAAAATATCAGGGCAATCAGGGTGCAGATGGGACCCTGTCGCGCAATTCGCAGCAAATAAAATAGTCGTATGTTTTTGGCTTCATTTTATTTCGTTTATACATACGCATTTTCAAGGTTCACGAGGTTGTGTACCAACTCTATGTAATATAATATTTGAGAGATAATGGAACCGGATTGAACTACATATAACTTAGTAAAAATGACTCATGGTACACCACATTCATTGTCGAAAACAACATGCACCTGTATTATCCTTTATTTTTTTGAAACTGTCTGTGTTAGCATTGTTTAGAAAAGACTATTAAAATTCTTTTTTTAACAATGGTCTTAGTCATCACTTTTATTAAATAACATAACATCAGAGACGGTATTATGTGTAGTAAAGTCGTATTATTGTTCGCTTCCGTTTTGTAATCGTTCGTAAATTTATTCAGATTTTGTGTTTGTGTGTCTTTTGTCTATAAGGGCAACAAAACGTAAAAATGTTGTAGTGACAATGGAAAAGAAACTAGAAGCATTAAGTAGAATTGATAAAGGTGAATCTTGCAGCATTATATTATGGTGTCGGTACATCTACAGTATCGGATTGGAAGAAAAATAGAACTAAAATCGAAGAATTTTTTTTTTCAAAATGATAACAAAAGACAGTTTAATCGGTGCAAAGCTAATAAAGCTAAGAATGAGACTTTTGACGACGCTTTGTATGTGTGGTTTTGTGTGGAATGCGAACGTGGTTTACCAGTGTCTGTGTGACAATTATAACGGAGTTTATCTGTAAGCATACCATATTTTATTAATTTTTACCATTTTCTCCGGCTAACCCGGATTTTCGATAACCCGGATCGGCCGCGGTCCCAATTAATCCGAGTTAACGGGGTTCCACTGTACTGTTTTTAACTTATTGAAAACGCTTCTGGCCATCTCAATGCATCGTTTTATTTTAAGGCAGCGCTCGTATTGTTTATTTAGCTCACATTCCAAATAATTGTATTTGCATACTTTCTCTAAAGCTTTTGGTATTAAAGGATAACGTAGATTGTTTCAACTTCAATATTGTTCTTACTGACAATATGTAATGATTTTTGTTTTTTTTTTGTGTTTGATTCCATGCCTCTCGTAATTGTCGTGTTGGGTCCTTAAGGGGCGGAGAGCCAACTATCGGAACTAGGGAAACACTGACTCTAAACTCTATTTTTTTTAAAGGCTTACAACATCCATAATCGTAAAGTTAGGAAGATGTTGTTTCGCGGGGTAGTCGTTCCGACACCCATCTCGCACAAAGGCTAACTATAATGTGAATATTAATGTTATATTAATGAATCTATTTTACTCCTCTTCGGTCTTTTATATCAATCTTTATTTTGGACTTTGAAAGTAAACGGTACGTGAGTATCGTTACTTACTAGCGAGGTTACCTAAACAAACTCCATCAATCAACCTTCGCTTTGTTTGTGATTATAGAAACAACACCTTCTGTATCTACCTAATTATGCTTAAATTATATACATATTTTGGATAAATATTATATTATACAGTAAGGGTTTTTTTCCCTTACTGTACAAATACTGCTACGATTACACATCCGACGATAATCGGAAAAGATATAGAGAAAATGAGAAGCAGTCTTTTTCGAAAAACAAAAAAGTATCAAGAACCCCAGATAAAAGGGACACAGAGGAAGACAAAATAGACCAAATATTAAATATGATGGCAAACTTAACGAAAGAGACACAGGATCTGAAAATTCACGTAAAAGAAATTAAAGAGGAGCAAAGGCAATACAGAGAAGAAATGAAGGAACTCCGAATTGAATTAGAAGAATTAAGACAAGAGAATAGTGAAGTGCGAAGAGAAAATGAACATATGAAAAAGGAACTGGAAGTTGTAAAAGTGCGCCTTGAAAGACTGGATAGAGCACGGAAAAAAAATAATGTTATAGTACAGGGAATGACAATAGATACGGGAGATAGAAGGATGGAGAACTTTATGAAAAAGAAAACTAGATATTAATATAAAGATAGAAGAAGCTGTGAAATTAGAAAACAAAACAGGTTTAGTCAGATTGCCAAACAAAGAGGAAAAAGTAAATGTAATGGAAAACAAAAGAAAATTTAAAGAAGTGAAAGAAGAAGGAATATATATAAACAATGAAATAGTCAAAATAGCAAATGATAAAATAAAGAAAGGAAAATGTGTCCAAATTAAGCACAATAAACTGATAATAGATAGACAAGAGTGGAAATGGAATAAGAACAAGAATCAGTTGGGGGTTTTTCAGAACGTTTCAAAAAACTAGCAACTGATGAGAGAATACAAGACGTTACTTATTTGGAGACGGACGAGGCAAATAAAATGAAAATGGTTGCAGATAAATTAATGTATCACAAAAAAGAAAAAAATAAGACCAGACAAGGAAACAAAAATAGAAGACGAAAGCAAAAATAAAAAACATAAAGAACTGAAAATAAGCACATGGAATATAAGAACGATGTGGGCACTAGGCAAAATGCTGGAAATAAGCAAAGAAGTAGCAAAGTATAAAATAGATATTGCAGCACTACAAGAGATACGGTGGGACAGACAAGAACAGATTGATAAACAAGACTTTACAATATTATACTCAGGAGGAAAGAAGCAAGGACAAAAAGGAGTGGGATTCATGATTCTAGGACAGCTAAGAGAAAAAGTCATAAACTTTAAACCGGTATGTGAAAGAATTGCGTATGCAAGAATAAATAATAAACCATTCAATATATCACTATTAAACCTATACGCACCTACAGAAACAAGCAATACAGACGATAAAGACAATTTTTATGATAAGATAGAAGAAGAGATAGAAAAAATACCCAAAGAAGATGTTATAATTATACTAGGAGACCTCAATGCCCAGATTGGAAAAGAGGATTTTTTACCGCAAATTGCAGGAAAACACACCGTACACAAAATCACTAGTGATAATATTCTAAGACTAAGACTATGTAACCTAGCAACAAGAATAAACATGATAATAAGCTCAACAAAATTTGAACACCCTAAAATGCATAAAGTAACATGGAGGTCACCTGATCAAAAAGCGCATAGCCAAATTGATCACATACTAATAAACAAAAGAAAACAATCATCAATGAAGGACGTGAGAACATTCAGAGGTGCGTGTGCGGATTCAGGCCACTATATGGTCACAGCCACCATAAGACAAAAAGTTAAAATCCAAACGAAACCGAAAAATCAACAGAAAAAATGGAATGTCAATGAATTGCAGAATGCAGTTATTAGAAAAAAATATGAGGAAGAAGTAACAATGCATATAAGAGAGAAATATAAAGCAGGGGACATCAAATCAGAATGGGACATGATCAAAAAGTCAATAGAAGAAGCTGCAAAGAAGCAGGTAGGCAAACAACAGAAGAAACCAAAAAAAGAATGGTATAACAACGAATGTAAAGAGCTAATAGCAAAAAAGGTGCAAGCAAGAACTAAATGGCTGAGAACGGATAAAGAGGAAGACAGAGAAAGTTATGAAAAATTAAGAAAGGACGCTAAGAAAATTATATGACAAAATAAAAGAAGATGGGCAGATGAAAAGATGCAAGGAATAGAACAGGAAAGAACAAATAGAAACACAAAATATTTCTATAAAAATAATAAAGTACAAACCAAAAAATACAAAGGTAAAACAAATGGAATAAAAAATAAAGAGGGAATAGTCATAGTAGAAGACAATGAATATAAGCAGGTATGGGCAGATCACTATAGAGAACTCTTGACGGAGGAATACAATGAAGAAGAAATGCTTGAGGAAGAGGAAACAGTGGAAGAAGAAGCAGACGAAATACACATTGAAGTCTCAAAAGATCCAACAATAGAGGAACTCGGGGAAGTAATACAGAGGAGCAAAAATGGAAAAGCTCCAGGAAAAGACGAAATTAACATGGAACTTATAAAATATGGAGAAAAGGAACTGAAGGAAAAAATACTATCACTATTGAAAAATATATGAAAGGAAGAGAAGATGCCGGCGGACTGGGAGATAGGGCAGGTAATAACAATACATAAAAAGGGAGACCAACAAATTTGTGAAAATTATAGAGGAATAACATTACTAAGCCCAACGTATAAAACATTGACTTCAATAATAAGAAAAAGATTGTCAAAGATCACGAAGAAGAGAGTGGGACAATACCAATGTGGATTCACAGAAGGAAGATCAACAATAGATGCTATACACACGATAAAACAAATAATGGAAAAAGCAAATGAATACAAACTAGAATTAGAAATGCTATTCATCGACTTCAAACAGGCATTTGATTCGATTAAGAGAAAAGAACTAATAAATGATTGCCGTGGAAAAATTAAAAATCCCACATAAACTCAGAAAATTAATAAATATGACAATGAGAACTACCAAAATTAGCATAAAGACACAAAGAGGCGAGACAGATGAATTCATTATAAATAAAGGAGTGAAACAAGGAGATGCCTTATCCACGACACTGTTCAATCTAGCTTTAGAATATGTACTACGAAATTTAAACAAAGGGAACCTAAGAACAAGGGTAAATAAATAATCGCCCACGCAGACGACATTGTTATTATTGCAAAGAATAGAAACATAATGAAAGAAATGCTAGAAGAAATAAAAGAGAAAGGAGAGACAATGGGACCAATCAGAACAGAGGAAAATAAATATAGAAGCCGAACCAATGCAGAGATTAGGAAAGTACTGAAAGAAGATATCGTGACCAAAATAAAGCAATGCAGAGTTAGATGGTTAGGTCACATCTGGCGCGCAGGAGATGAAGCAGTGACATATGATATGATAGAATGGAATCCAGGAGGAAGAAAGAAAAGAGGAAGACCAAGATCAAAATGGTTGCAAGAAGTTGAAGAAGACTTAAAAAACGCAGGAGTCAGAGAATGGCGGAGAAAAACTAGAGACAGGAAAAAATGGAGAGAAATCGTTAAGAAGATAACATAAGCAAAAGGGACTGATCCTCCCAAGAAATAGGATCTAGAAAGCTTTCGCGACTTAGCCCCATATCAGGGTGTACAGTCACTATATATATGTAAGGGTTTTTTCCCTTACTGTAAACCTCCCATCGGGAAAAAAATGAAAGCAATGTAAAACCTTTGCTCTTCATTTTTACATCCTCCCGTTTGGTGTTAAATACATATTATATAGCTCGTTTTTAACGATAAAATCGAACAAAAACAAAAAAAAATCGTTTACAATTATTAATTCCGTGAGTATTAAGCAGTCTTCTTTCTATTCTCACTTTTAATCAATTTTCACTTTACACTCTGCACTATTGGTTACCCCTTTACCTATTATTTATCTAAACAGTATACAGCTTAACATTGTTCTTATGAATTAATAAGTGTTTATTGTTTTTATTTATGATAACATTAGGTGCTCTATCTTCAATAACTGTATATGGGACTGAAAACAAAGGATCCAGTTTTGAAGTTGACTCTTTCCTAGCTAATACCTTGTCACCTTGTTTATATGTTACGGTGCTTGTTTTGGCATCGTATCTTGCTTTACTAACCTGTTTTGCACTTGTTAGCGTCTCTCTGGCCTCTTTCGTTGCTGTTTGAAGTCTGTATCTTAGCTCTAAGGGGTAGCCGTTAAAATTGTATAGTGGTTCCATCTCGTTCTGTACATTTGTCGGCAGTCTACAGGTTTTCCCGAATACCAATTCAAACGGTGTGTAACCTCTTGCTGAATGTACTGAAGTGTTATATGCAAAGCAATAATATTGTACCCATGTACTCCAACTTGTCGGGAATTTTGACAGTTTTATTCTCAGATACGCATTTAAATGCTTATGAGTATTCTGTAACGCTCCAATTGTCTCGTGGTGATATACTGCGGACTGCGGAGTTTAGTTGCTCTATTTGCAGCAATATGCATGTTTCCTTAAATATTCTTGCCATAAACTCTGTGCATTGGTCTGTTACAATCCTTCTGGGTACTCGATACCTCAAAATGAAATTTTCTATCAATGACTTGGCTACTGTTTCGGCTTCATTATTTTTTTATTACATATCCTTCTATGTATTTGTTTAACTCGCATTGTAATGTCAATATATATTTGTTTCCATTTTCATCTACCTCGAGTGGGCCTACCCGGTCTATGAATATCGTGTCAAATGCGCTGGTGGCTGTCGATGTGATATTCATGGGTTGTCTGTTTATTTTCGAGTTCTTGTGCTTTTGGCAGTCATCGCATCTTTTTACATATTCTTCGACATCTCTTCGTAATCCGTCCCAGAAATAGTATTTCCGTATATTTCTGTACACAGGCCCGACCAGAGGGGGGGACAGGGGGGCAAAATTCCCGGGGCCCGGCCGTTAGCAAATTTTAAAAAATTCCTTTTATTAAAATATTTTACAACAGATTGAATTTGCTTGCGGTTTTAATTATGAAATTATTATAAGGAATATTATGCATTTGGAAAAGGTAATATGCAAGAAATTATTTCTTTGCATAAGTTACAATCCCCAATGTGTGCATTGCTCTTCGCATATTCTGTTGCCTACCAGTATCCGTTGCTCAGGCCGAGAGATCATTTAGTGTTTTGAGCCGAATTAAGAATTGTTTAAGATCTACTATGGGTCAACAACGATTATCTGATTTGGGACTGTTAAGCATAGAGTCGAAACTTGCAAAAACTCTTGATTTCGACCACGTGATCCAAAACTTTGCGGATATGAAAGCAAGAAAAGTTATGTTGTAACTAACAGTTCTATTGTAAATAATTAAAAACAAAGTTTAATTGTTAAAACTGTTTTAATTTTCTTCCTTTCTGTGTCAATAGCATGAGTGTTCACTATTACATATCCGAGTTTATGAGTTATCAGATTTTTGGGAATTTTCGTTCAACTGGGTTTGGGGGGGCGGCCGGGTCTCATCCCCGGGGCCCGGCCTGGCTCTGGGCGGCCCTGCCTGTACATCCTATTTATACCTGCATGTCCTCCTGTAGGCAACATGTGGATGTCGTTAATTATAACTCTTCTCACTTTCCAATCTGCTATGTTGGAACTCCATAAGCAGGAACGCCCTAGGTTAGTTGGGGTAGTTACCCCCTATGATGGGGTTGATGAAGTAGAACACTATTTTTTAGATATGTATTTATTCACCAACTCTAACAGTAACTAGTTGGTGTGCAAAGTCTATCTTCTCACTAACTTGATGTCTCAATAATGAATGAATAAGGATTGATTCCCAAGTCTTTCTCCGTATCAATAAATAAACTTGTAATTATTTTTATTATGATTGCTGACACGATTCGACCGTGAAATATTCATATCAAAATAGCTGACAAGAGCGTTCTCGAAACGAGTGCATTATATTGGGAAATTTGTGTCACCTAGTTATTATACAACAAATAGTAATGTTTGTTTTTAGACCTATAAAAATTAAATGGATATGAATTGCTAATATAATTCCTGTACACTGCTCTGTTTTGTTTGTCTTGTATTATACAAACTTTTATACCTTTTTCTTTAAAAATTCTTGGATCCTTTCGTATTTCATTAAAAATTGGCCGATTCTTATTACTTTTTATTATTACTATCTCCTTAATCTTCCTTTGTGTGCACATCTTTACCAAGTCTCCCAGCGCTGCTCGAAGTGCTCACGCCGATCGAGATTATTTATTTTCCGAGCCTCTCAACGACGCGTGTAACGCTGAAGTTGATCGAGAATCTCGGAGTAGATAAATAACATCATCATCCTTATTAAATACTATATTCTTTTCTATATACAGGGTGAGGCAGATAAAGGGCCTATTAGCAATATCTCGAGAACTAAATGTAAGAGAATCATGAAAATTGGAATACAGGGGTTTTGAGGTATGAACTATGTAATGAAAATATTTTGGTCTCTTTGCTACTTCCAGTTATACCGGAAGTTGATTGTAACTTCGATTTTTTTTCAATGGGACGCTCTGTATATTATTACATTTTTTGATTCTGCTCGATATATTCTTTCTTAAAATATGAGGTTTTGTAATATTATACAGGGTACTTTAAAAGATAATTACGGTTTTTTAAATTTTATAGCAAACTTCACACCCTGTAGAATTGTACTGATTTGATATGAAAAACTATATTTATGGTCAAGTGATTTTTAATATAGTCTATTATTATTAAAAATTAGTAATTTTGCGAAATGTTTAATTTTAGTATACAGGGTTGGTCGAAACTCGGAATGAGTATTTTCTGAGTTTTTTTAAATGCAACACCCTGTATTTTTGTATTGTAATGAAATAATATTTTATAGTACTTTTCTATTTCTTACGCATTCCCTATACCTATCTGCTTTAATTTGTAAGTTATTCGTAGTTCTTTAAGCCAAACATTAATTGCAACAAAAATTACATGAAATTTTATTAGGTTTGCCGTGAAAATATTCAATCATAAATAATTTTTCGATAATAAACACATATTAATCCCGACTGACCGTTAATTTATTAATACTGGTTGATATATCAAAATACCTACGTAGTTAAGATTGTTGGTGTATTTAATATTAATAAAAACATACAATATTCTATATAGATGGCTATGACTTTGACACTAAATATTAAATATGCTTAAACATTTGCTTTGCTTAAACATTCTACTATTTTTGAAGTCGCAGTTGCTTTGCTACCATTACTAATATGAATTTTTCTAATGAGAGACTGATTCAGATGTTTTTTGTTCTAGGAGAGTATAACAAATAAAAATGTGCTACTAGCAATAAGAATTTATCCTCAGCGATTCCATGATAGATGACAACCAAAAAGAGAAACTTTTCAAAATATACTAGAGCGGTTTCAACGAACTGGACATTTAGATTACGAGAAATCTGATCGAACAAAAGATTAAAATGAATTAAAAATGTTAGTGTCACTGAGAATCTGCATATTAGTATGAACTCGTAATCTAAGTGTCTAGTATGTCGAAACTATTCTAGTATACTTTGAAAAGTTTCTCTTCTTGGTTGTCATCTATCAGGGAGTTGCAGATGATAAATTCTTATTACTAGTAGTACATTTTTGTTATACTCTCCTAGAACAAAAACTTTACTAATCAGTTCCCCATTACAAAAATTTATATTAGTAATGGTAACAAAGTAATTGGAACTATAAAAATAATATAATGTCTAATGTTTAATCAAGTTTAGTGTCAAAGCCAAGTGCCAACTAGGTTGAATATGGTTTGTCTTTATTAATATTTTATGTACCAACAATATTAACAACGTTGGCATTTGGGTATCACATCCAATATTAATAAATTAAGGATATCATTCTCGATAAACATGTTTTTATTTTCAAAAAATTATTTATGATGGAATATTTTCACGGCAATCCTAATAAAATTTCAAGTAATTTTTGTTGCAACTAATGTCTGGCTTAAAGAACTACGAATAACTTACAAATTAAAGCAGTTAGGTATAGGGAATGCTTAAGAAATAAAAAAGTACTATAAAATATCATTTCATTACAATTCTAAATTATAGGGTGTTCCATTTAAGAAAACTCGGAAAATGATCATTCCGAGTTTCGACCAACCCTGTATACTAAAATTAAACATTTCGCTATATAAATAATTGTTAATAATGATAGACTATATTTAAAATCACTTGAACATAAATAGAGTTTTTAATATCAAATTAGTACAATTTTACAGGGTGTGAAATTTGCTACAAAATTTATAAACAACCGTAATTATCTTTTAAACTTTCCTATATAATATTACAAAGGGTCATATTTTAAGAAAGAAGACATCGAGCACAATATAAAAATGTAAAAATATGCAGGGTGACCCATTTAAAAAAACGAAGTTACAATCAACTTCCGGTATAACCGGAAGAAGCAAAGAGACCAAAATATTTTCATTAAATAGTTCATACCTCAAAACCCCTATATCTTAATTTTCATGATTCTCTTACCTTTAGTTCTCGAGATATTTCTAATAGGCTCTTTATCTGCCTCACCCTATATACAGGGTGTAACAAAAATACAGGTCATAAATTAAATCACATATTCTGGGACCAGAAATAGTTCGATTGAACCTAACTTACCTTAGTACAAATGTTCACATAAAAAAAGTTACAGCCCTTTGAAGTTACAAAATAAAAATCGATTTTTTCCAATATATCGAAAACTATTTGTGGTTTCTAATTAAAAACGGGCATGTGGCATTCTTTTGACAGGAGCATCTTATAACAAAATTATAGTGAAATTTGTGCACCCCATAAAAAATTTTATGGGGGTTTTGTTTCTGTGAACCCCCCCAAACTTTTTTGTAAGTTCCAATTAAATAATCATTGTGGCACCATTAGTTAACAACACTGTTTCTAAAACTTTTTTGCCTCCTAGTAATTTTTCGAAAAGCTAGTTTTTATCGAGATATTTTGAATATTTGTCAAATCCACCACATATTTGTATACTGTTATGTACGATTATACAGACCTGGAATATGAAAATTTATTTATAATAATTACAGTTTGAGTTATATTTTGAACCATATTAAAAAAGAAGCCATATCTCGATAAAAGGTGCCTTGTCGAAAAAATTCTAAGAGGTAGAAAAGTTTTAAAAACACTGTGTTTAACTAATGTTACCGCAATAATAGTTTAATTGGAACGTACACAAACATTTGGGAGGTTTAAAGGCACAAAACCCCCATAAAATTTTTATGTAAACATATTAAAAAAGAAGCCGCATCTCGATTAAAACTGATTTATCGAAAAATTACTAAGAGGCAAAAAAGTTTTAAAAATATCGTGTTTAACTAATGGTACCACAATAATAATTGAATTGGAAAGTACATAAAATTTTGGGGTGGTTTATTGGAACAAAACCCCCATAAAATTTTTATGGGGTGCACAAATTTCACTTAATTTCTTTTTAAGATGTTCCTGCCATAAGGAACATGTTCATTTTCATTAAAAAATCTCTAATAGTTTTCGATATATCGGAAAAAATCGATATTCCTTTTGTAACTTCAAAGGGCTGTAACTTTTTTTTGTGTGCATATTTGTTCTAAGGTAAGTTAGGTTCAATCGAAATATTTTTGGTCCCAGAATGTGTGATGTAATTTATGACCTGTATTTTTGTTACACCCTGTATATTAGCATATTTCAATTGTATATGTTTGTATTCCTCCTTGTCTACCAGTTAACTTCTATACAATTTGTCGGTGGTTTCAGCAATTCGACAACGTCCGGTTGATCAGTCCTTACGTCCTCCGACTTCTGTACTTCTTCCTGCCTCTTATCCTGTGCTCTTGTTGTCACCAATATGTGTTTTCCTGTATCTCTGTTTATTTGTTTAAGTTCTTCTGATGTGATTTCAATCCGTGATAAGGCATCTGCTGTCACGTTATCTGCTCCTTTCACGTAGGTATCTAACTGTGAAGTTATATTCTTCCAGTTTAGGCTAACTTTCGTTAGTCTGCTAGACGGATCAGTTATTCCAAATAGATACGCTAACGGACGGTGGTCTGTTAGGATAACAAATTCTTTTTGTAGTAAGTAATGTCTCCATTTAGAGATGCGCTTTGTATCTCCAATAGTTCCTTTTCTACTAAACATATAAATTCTTGAAGTATATGAATTTCTGTTCATTCTTTCTTCCTATATTCTGTCTCCTATTCCTATATAAAATAAAATCTTTCGCAAATTCCTTGCTTCTTCATTTAACCGCTTCTTCGGTTTTTCTTCTTTAAATAAATAATAATACTGATGGAGCGTGGACCTACATTCTGAGTGAAATAGGAAAATGTAAATAAATGAATTACAGTCGACTCTAGTTAATTCGAAACTCGAGGGACTGTTAAAATATTACAAATTATTGAGTGTTTGAAATATCAAATGGTTCGAAGTTTGTGAGAGAAAATAAATAAAAGTTTGAAGTATTATGTGTTGACGATTATTATTTATTAACTGCTATTATAACTATGACAAAAGTTACAAAAGAGGTACAACAGTAAAACGTATGACGGTCGCTAATTTAATACTTTTTCCCCATCCAAAAACTCTACAACGTCCCTAAAGAAGTTTTCACTTCAAAAATTTATTTCACCCAAGCGATGGCATTCGCTAATTTAATACGTTTTCCCCATTCAAAAACTGCACAACGTCCCTAAAGAAGTTTTCATTTCAAAAATTTATTTCGCCGATGCGATGACGGTCGCTAATTTAATAATAATCCACAAGGAAGAACTTCCTGTAGTTGGCTGTATATTATTAATTACAAGTGAAATTTAATAAAAAATTTTCTTCTTGGTAAAAGGTATATTAGTTTAAAAAGCCCTAAAGGGCTACAAACATATGAACAAAACGTTTTCGCTCTGTAACAAGAGCATCATCAGTGTTACCTAAAATAAGTATAACCACATTAATTAAAGCAAATGTTAAAGTTAAAATGATGACCAAGGTAAAAGCAAAGTTTGGTTATACTTACAAGAGCATGGTGAGCCAAAAAAAAATACAAGGTCAAAGCCTTCCAAAAAACAGACAAAAGTCTAATATAAATAAATACATCGAAAAATTCAAAGGATGGATAAATTTGCTAAGGATACGGCCCTAGGGCAACATATGACTCCCACACGTTGTAAGTGGGTCAAAAGGTAACTAGGTCATTATGTTATAAGAGGTGGCAGGCAACTAAGAGATGAGACTTCAAAAGCGAATCTGTCTGATGTCAGGACGACAATTGTCAATGATTGAAGTTTTATGAAATGTTGGTTAAGCAGCTACTAAATTTAAAGTTATTTATGGTACAAGCAATGATAACAGCTAACATCAGTGTGTTGGAATTATAAAATTACAAGAACTTAGTGAGAATAAATTATCTAAGATTTATAAAATAATGGGCGAATTTGAAATTCCATAATCATCAATGAGGTGTATATGAATTGATGAAGTAAAGATAGGCAAACCAAAATACAGGTGGCATATTTTGTGGTTTTTGTTAAAATTAGATAATTAATATTTGTGAACCAACACAAATGATGGTTGATAAAAAGGGCTGCATGAAGATGAGACAAGTGAATAGGGGTTGTGATATCAAATGCTGAGGAATGTTGTAAATGCAAAAAAAACTTTCTTATAGTTAATAGGATATAGATGGATTCATCAACACCAATTTAAATGACTGAAAAGGTTGTTTTAAAGCTTAGTTCAAATTTCTTTATTTTGTCCTTTTATGTAAAATAACATCTAGGGCAAAGAAAAATTAATAAAATTGGATAAAAGTATCTAAGCTATGTCTAAAGTGAGGTCAGATGAAGTTAAGTGTTGAGTAAAATTATTGAGTAAATGGGGAAAAAATACTGGTTATTAAAATATATACTGGTATATTAAAAAAATGTGGTTATACTTAATTAAGGTAACACTTATGATGCTCTTGTTACAGAGCGAAAACGTTTTGTTCATATGTTTGTAGCCCTTTAGGGCTTTTAAACTAATATACCTTTTACCAAGAAGAAAATTTTTTTATTAAATTTCGCTAATTTAATAATTTTTCCCCATCCAAAAAGTGCACAACGTCCCTAAATAAGTTTTCATTTCAAAAATTTATTTCGCCGATGCGATGACGGTCGCTAATTTAATACTTTTTCCCCATCCAAAAAGTCTACAACGTCCCTAAAGAAGTTTTCACTTCAAAAATTTATTTCACCGAAGCGATGGCATTCGCTAATTTAATACGTTTTCCCCATCCAAAAAGTGCACAACGTCCCTAAAAAAGTTTTCATTTCAAAAATTTATTTCGCCGATACGATGACGGTTGCTAATTTAATACTTTTTCCCCATCCAAAAAGTGCACAACGTCACTAAATAAGTTTTCGTTTCAAAGATTTATTTCGTCGAAGCGATAACACTCTAATTTAATACTTTTTCTCATCCAAAAAGTGCAAAACGTCCCTAAAGAAGTTATCACTTCAAAAATTTATTTCTTTGAAGCGATGACAATCGCGATGACGGTGTCTAATTTAATATTTTTCCCCATCCAAAAAGTGTACAACGTCCCTAAAGAACAAAAAGTAAGTTATCAATTGAAGTAGCATAGAAAACGACAATAAATATCGTTCCCATACCACCAGATTGACAACAGGTTACTTTGGTGACACTTTCTTTGGTTACACCTCCCCAGATTTTCAAAATTTATAAATCATACAGGATGCCGAGGAAATCAAGATGAGAGAATTTTAAATAATTCACAACTCATCTGCTCAGCGTGGTAAAAGTTCCAACAAGACAGATTCCTTAAGACTCAACAAAAATATGTACTATTTAAATGGACTATAGGAGCCTGCATTAATTGAATAGACAATTATAAACACCATACATGTCTTTGGAATGCAACTGACAAAAAATATAAATGCAGTGAAGCTACGCACGATGCCTAGTCTAAGATTTGTAGTAGTGTCAACTGTGAAAATATAGAACAGGCAAAACGAAAAATAAAAAAATTGCAAACTGAGTTCTACAGAGAGGGAGAAATACAAGGCAACGAAGAAATCCGGAGCAGGTGCCTCATTTGAGCCTAACGGCCTAACTGATAAATGATCTGGCTTTTTAGTAATAACTAATCTGGTATTTGATGGCACATACTCAGAATAATCTAATTGTTTTTTTCCTAATTATTTTACGCTAAAAACCACTAAATAGACGACTCTAGAAATGATTTGTTAGTTTTATAATATCCTATTAATGATTTAATATATATTCTTCTATTTCTTAGAGCCCTCTCTTAATCGGAGGTTGAATATCATCACTATCTTTACTCCATCTACTGCTGTTCTGAATAGTTCTATCAAAACAGTATTTAAACCAGTCCCTTAAATTCTTCAACCATGACACTCTACTTCTTCCTACACGCCTTCCTTCTCTTATCTTCTCCTGTAAACCTGTATTATCAGTTTTAGTATTTCATATCGCTGCCCCTCATTACGTGTCCCAGATATTGTAATTTTCACATTTTTATTATGTTTAATGTTCATTTTTTTCTGTGTCCCTGCTATTCTAAGCATCCTCCTGTAACATAAATTTGAAATGACTGTAGCTTATTTGTGTTCTTGCTTCAATGTCCAGCTTTCAAGTCCATATTGCAGTATCGAGAACACGTAGCATCTCAAAGCTCTTACTCACTACTCGCTAAAAGCTCTAAGATGTTACGTGTTTTCGAAATAAAAGATATGGGCTTTAAAGCTGAACACTGAAGCAAGAACACATAAATGTGTTGTTAAAAAAGATGCTGAAAATGTGCTTCAACGCAGAATAAAACGAACACAATAAAAATAAGAAAGTTACAATATCTGATTAATATCTAGCGATATAAAAGGCTAAAAATAATAATGCAGAAAAGGAGGAAGGAGTATTAGAAAGTGAGTGTCCTGGTTGAAAAAATTAAGGGACTGGTTTAAATGCTGTTTCAGTAGAACGATTCAGAGCAGCAGTAGCTAGAGTAAAGATAGTGATGATGATACCTGCGACTGGGAGACGACACTTAAAGGAGAAGAAGCTGGGAAGTCGGATGGTGGGGAAGTCGCATCGGCCTATTGGTAAATTTCCAAAAGACACTTACAGTGAAAACTAAAAACAAAAAACATCTAAAAAAGTACCAACTACGGATTAATATTTTGCATTGACAGATTTCTATTGTGTTACAAATTACTAACTCTAACTATTGTTACTTATGCTTCTTATAGGAAGAAAACAGAAGGATAGGGTTTCTTGACATGTTCATTATAGATTCCCCCAGAGCTAGAGCAGAACCCGTCTTTGTCAACCTCAGAAAAAAAGGTAATTTTTTATTCAATTTTGGATTTATTGTCTTATTTGTCCCTTAAATCTTTATCTTTGAAATTATATATGTATATACATATATATATATATATATATATATATATATATATATATATATATATATATATATATATATATATATATATATATATATATATATACGAATTTCACAAATTATTTGGGTATTGAAGTCAAATTGGGGCTTTAAAGTATACTATTGTCTAATATTCGAGCTTTCGGAAATGTTTATTTCCTTTTTCAAGAATGTCTACAATGCAATAAGATAAAAAAAATTATTAGAATATGTATCAAAGAACAAAGAGTAAGGAATAACTTACCAGAATTTAGATTATAAAAAAATGTTGGTTACTATACATAAGATTAAAAATATCAATGGTAAACGGTTGTTGTACATTTTGAATAACATAAAAAACAATAAAAATTCTTAGCAAAAACACTTAACAAAGTATAAAAATTGGTTAAATTTTGAAGTAATGATCTAAATTTGATTAACTTTTAAAAAGTTTAGTTTATCATAAATACATGGCTGACAAAAACTAAATGTAACTATGGTAATATAGTTAATTAATATCAAAATACTACTTGTATATATATATATATATTGTTATATTTCTATTTGATATGAAAATTAAATTTTGATAATTATATACAAAATTCAATTTAATATAAAATATTTTCAATTTTCTCAACCACGGGCATATAAATTTAGAACAACCTGTATACAACAAATTGTTATGTTTAATTTTAAGAAGTGATTAGAAGGAACTTACGAAACTCGGGACAATGCGCCTAGAATAAACAAAGTGAATGGCGCGTACCATTATCGTTGTTCGCGGAAGGTTCGATCATTAGCCTATGCTAAATAAGACTCAGTAGAAATAGATAATAGGTCATTATCGTTGTTCGCGGAAGGTTCGATCATTAGCCGATGCTAAATAAGACTCAGTTGAAATAGAGAATAGGTCATTAAATTTTGTAAATAGTAGAAAGTAATTTTAGAATGGGAATTAACTATTTCTTTTTCGAAATCCATTAAGCATATTTAGAAAGATTAAAAATTGGGTTTTGAGGAATACTGCGAATGAGAGTTGGTGGTGGAAGGTTGATTTGTGAATCTGGAAGGGATATTTAGAAAGTAGGGGAATGAATGAAAAGATAGATCAGAATGTTTTGAGCTGTCGAGAAGTGAAGTCCAGTAGTAGACGGTAGTGTACGGAGAAGGAGAAAGCCGGTGTAGTTCCGTGAGTGTGGAGTATCTATCGTGAAACGAGAGGTAGGCCAGGTTGAGAGTAAAAGAACCTCCTTGAGCCAAGAGTGTCCCGGTAGCTGATTGCAGTTTCGAAAAAGGTAGAATACAGCATCACGACAGAAGCAGGAACGAGAGCTATACGAGCTAGTTTTCAAAGGAGAACATTACTGAAAGCCAGGACGGGGTTTTGATCGCAGCCAAGGATAGCAGGAAACGGGTCTTGTGTGGAGACATTCTCAGTTCACCAGAAAAAGGTCAGTCTCATTTGTTTGGACATGAATGTATGGGTTTTTCGTATTAAATACCACATTATAAATTGAAGAACATAATAAATAATATCAGAAAAGCTTCATCAAACTTAAATAGAATTGTTGCTAATAAATCCTAATAGTTAAATGTTAATAAAAACTTTCAATTGGAAACCAAAAGGAAATAAGATTCCCATTTGTAAATGTTATGATTAAGAATAATAAGATCTAGCAAATATTAAGCAGTGATTGCCATTTAAATAAAATAAACAATATTTTGATTATAATTGTAACCCATATGTGTGTATTATTTTACTCTTTTCTTTCCTATCCCGATTAGGAACCATTGAGAAATACTTAGAAGCCACGTAAGTAAGTAATTAATTTTATAAAAAGCCCTGAGATTGAAAACATATTGATATGTGATCTGGTAAATTAATTAATTATGATTAATGCATTGATTAAATTAAATGACATATAAGAATATTATCTCATATCAATAATCAAGATCACATCAATATATATATATATATATATATATATATATATATAACAGGTATATAATCTTTGCTGAACAGTTAGGAAACAAGGTTGAAATATTGGGGTAGCAGCAATCTAAGATGTAAATAAAATGTAATAAATATAATAAATAAATGTAAATAAAAAAATCAGATGTAAGACATCTCAGTGAAATTTATTCTTATTTACTCACTTTAGACAAAAATAACCAATTTAAATTTAATAATTCAGATTCTTCTTTAATTTGATACATAATTTGTAGATTTTTTCAGTATACTACATAATAATAAAAGACAAGGACTATGAAACAATTTTGCATTTATTAAAACTTTTATATTATCATTTCGCTCTTTTCCTATTTCAAAATTATTAAAAATTTATAACAAAATTGTAATTGGTTCAGTAAATGTGACGTTTCCGTATGAATTCAAAGAAAAATGAATAAACATCCATAACATTTTGTTAGACATTTTGTAAAATGCCAATTAGACATACATAATTTTTTAAAAAAATATTTTAGCTTTTATCGCTTTATACTCAGATTTTTATAAGTTTTTATATAGTTTTTACTTTAATTTATATTATTTACTATTTACCAAGACAAAATTTCATTGTTATGTCATTATTTAACAACTAGGCTCTACATCCTCAAATAATGTAAGTACCAAAACATATAAATAATTTAATAATTTTTTAGTAAGGTTGTTCTGTGATATGCGGTGTTTATAGTGAGAGTATTAGCTCTGCATTTCTCATAGCAATATTTTGTTATTTTTGTGTTTCTGGGGATCCTAGACACCTAGTTTAGTGAGAGAAAACTATGGTGTTTTGGATTTTTGATGGCACAAAGATAACACTTTTTATTGATTTTAGTTAGACTAATTGTTAAATACTGTATATTTATATTTGTAGTTTCCTGAAGATGATAATAAACATTATCGAAAGCTTGGAATTATTATAAAGAGTTTTCTTTGAGATTGCTGCTACCCCAATATTTCAACCTTGTTTTATATATATATATATATATATATATATATATATATATATATATATATATACATAAAGTAGTTTGGTATTATTGACTGACGATATGTAGATACTAGTTTTTGTTGAGGTTGCAGTCAGTGTAAGGGGCAGGATGAGAGAAACTCTTTGTTACAATCGAGCTTTCGCAAAATTTATTTGCTTCGTCAAGATTAGAACGTGAGGTTGTAACTTCGGAAACCTTTTTTTGGATGGTGCTAGAAAGGTCACCAATGGAGACACTGCGACGGCAGCCAGATGGTAGGTGGAGAGCGAGTCGTGGGTTCGAAACTAGCTTTTGGAACGTGGAAGGGAGCCAATAGACGAAATAGGTAAATATAAGACAAGAGAAGGTAGATAAGAAAAGAGAGAGAAACAGATAAAAAGATAGATAGGTAAAGTTACCTAAGATAAGAGAAGAGATACAGGGCGCCACTTAACTTTTTGGGGTTGAAAGGGGAAAATTAAGAAACCTTAGAAACGAAAACAGGTAGGTAAGAAAAGATAATGAGGTTCTGAGACCAAATACAAGAAAAGATATAGACAGTTAATTAGTTCATATTTAGCGGTAATTTCTTTTATCAGGGAACTTATTAATAGTAGACAAATAAAATTAGTGAAATAAATAAAAAAACAATATATTAACAAATGGCTCACCAGAAGGGTGAGTCCAAAAAAAACACAAGAAATAAAGAGAAAACAATGTATATACACCCATCAAAACTGCACCAACAATTAATGTGTTGTGGTGTACAGTTAGAAATAAACAAAAATTATGATGGAATAAATATAAGTAACATATTATAACAAAAACATGCAGAATTAAAAACACAGTAAAGAGAGCCTGGTTATGAATAAAAAAACAAATAAAGCATCGATCGTGAAAAGTCTGTCTTTACTGTTTTAGGGCTTATCTCGAGATAAATGATATGGTAAATTTAATGATTGAATAGAAGATATAAAGTACAAAGATATAATAAAAATAAAATGCAAAACATACAAAGTTAACAAACATTTACTGTTCAAAAATCAAAAACCAACCCGCACTTGGTTTTATTAACAAAAAGCCAAGCGCACAGCTATTAATGAATTAGTGAATGTACTTGGTTTCGATAATGAAAAGTTTACTAATGAATAAAAAAACTATTGAGGAAATCGCGGATGAGATTCATCGAAGGTTAGCCTTAACCACAGATGAAGATATGTTGAGGTAGATAGCCCTTAGATTGCTTATACTTAGTAAACAAACACTGAAGTTATTTGGTAATTGAATCTAAGCGGATGTTAGATCCAATTACAGATACGATACGAGAGTGAATATCACTCAGATAAGATATATTGTAGGTAAGGTAGATGGTAGATAAAGATAAGGTATTAGATACTAGACAGACGTCTGTACCCCACGATACTCCGCCTCGAAGTCGAAGATTTGTCTACAAAGCCTGTGATACAAAGAGGTATCTTTTGTCGTTTCATAGTCTTTTATCAAGACTTTGAATTCACATGGTCACGGCCGCTACGGAAAAGATTTCTTCTGTACACCAGAGAAATGTTTTCGTTTATTTCATATAGATGCCGTACCTAGTGTACTGAAGTCTGGTATTTTATTATTACCAGGAAGGCCCCATGTATTTTATTCCTCTTCGACCACTCACCTAGGTGTTCCTGACGAGCGGTTGATATAACCTGCGAAACACGTCGTGTAGAATACCGGTGGTGGTCGAAGTCTAATAAAATGCAATCGCTGTTCTTTCCTATTATCACGGTTTCTCCGTTATTGAGGAATGCGTAGCGAATAACGTGGCTTTGTAGACCAATCTGTGATACAAAGAGGTATCTTTTGTGGTTTCATAGTCTTTTATCAAGACTTTGAATTCACATGGTCACGGCCGCTACGGAAAAGATTTCTTCTATACACCAGAGAAATGTTTTCGTTTATTTCATATATATATATATATATATATATATATATATATATATATATATATATATATATATCTATATATATATATATATATATATATATATATATATATATATATATATATATATGCTTTCTGTTGTTTTCCGGGTTTGACTCCGCGTTGAATAATTTTAATTTTGAGAAAAACCATTATTTTGACGACGTTTCGGCAAGATCTCATTTGCCATTGTCAAGTCAGGTAGTTCCGCTTCTCGCTGCTGCTTGAAGTAAACTGAATTCTTACTCACGATACCGTCACTTATGTAGTTGATCCTGATGCTGCTGCTTGCCCTGCGCGAACTCTGGCTCTTGTTATTGTTCCGGTGTAGGTTGCAGTCGTCGGCGGGATGTTACGCGTGGATGTTGCGGCCTGATTTATTTTGGTCTTTTTCTTCAGTACCGTTTTCCATGTTGTAGGAAGCCGTTGCGCATCATCTCTTTAGTGTAAGCAGTTGGGATTTCTTTCAATTTCTTTCGAGTCCCTGATTTCCCGTTTTCTTTTTACTTCGATGTTAGCTAACATCGTTGTTTGGTTCAGGTTTATTGTGTGTCCTGTATTTGCGACATGTTGAGCCAGGGATGACGTGGTTTCTCTCCTTCCGATAGCATTTCGGTGTTCTTCTCGTCTTACCTGGATTCTTCGGTTGGTCAGTCCAATGTACGACTTTCCACAATCCCCACACGGAATCTCGTATACACCTTGGCTTTCTAACGATATTTTGGTCTTTGGTGTTGGTAAAAAAGTTGAGATCTTTCTGTCCGTATTAAATATCGTTTCTATGGTGTGTTTTCTCAGCATTATTCCTATTTTCTCTGTCGTACCCTTCATATATGGCAGAATGGTTTTGCCGATCGGTTTATTGTCTTCTGTAGGGTCCTTATCTGTTCTTCGGGCATTTTGAGCTTTTTCGATGTTGTATGTTGAGAAGCCGTTTTTCCTTAACGCTGTTTTCACGTTATGCATTTCTTCATTTTGATGTTCTTGGTCTGTCAGTCTTTCGGATCTTGTAATCAAGGTTTTGATGACTGAATGCAATTGTGCAGGATGGTGGTGTGAAGCAGCATTTAGATATCTATCGGTATGTGTCGGTTTCCGATACACTGTATGGCCTATGTGTCTGTCTTGTTTCTTTATTATTAACACATCTAAGAATGGAATTTGATGGTTTTCTTCCAGTTCCATGGTAAACTGAATTTTATGGTGGATATTGTTAATGTGTTCTAAAAAAGCCTTTAGTTTTTCTTCTCCGTGGGTCCAGATGATAAAAGTGTCATCCACGTATCTAAGCCACAGTTTAGGTTTGTATTCAGCTGTTTCTATTGCCCGCTGTTCTATTTCCTTCATAAACAAGTTCGCTTTTACTGGTGACAGTGGGGAACCCATCGGTGCTCCCTCAACTTGTTTATATCTTTGTTCCTTATAGATGGAATAAGTGTTATTTAAACAGTGTTTGGCTAGGTTTAGTGTATCCGGTGATATTGGATACTTTTTGCTTATGATGTCCAGTGATTCATCTATAGGAACATTCGTGAAAGTGAGACAACATCGAAGCTGACTAGCAAATGTCCCGGCTCAAGAGTCACACCTTTTATACGCTCGATGAAGTGGCTCGCGTTCTTGACGTAAGAATCCGCTTCTTTCGCGTATGGTTGCAGCTGTTGGGCCAGAAATTTCGCCAGCGGTTGTAAGGGAGATCCGATGGAGCTCACAATTGGTCGCAGTGGTAATCCTGCCTTGTGTACCTTGGGTAGGCCGTAAAATTTTGGGCATCTAGTTGACTTCTCTCTAGGTATGAGATGGACCTGTTGTTCTTTATTGATATTTGAGGCTTTGATCTTGGCTTTTGTTATTTTCTCTAGATAGGTTGTCGGGTCTGACGAGATGCTTTGATATGTTGTATCATTTAAGATGTCGTTTATTTTTGTTACGTAGTCTTGAATATTCATCACTACCGTGGCGTTGCCTTTGTCAGCTGGAAGCACGATGATTTCTTTGTTGTCCTTCAAATTATGTAAGGCTTCTTTCTCTTCCCGTGTTAAATTTCTTTTTGGTGGTTTAGCTGTTCTTAATATTTTTGATACGTCTTGGCATATGATCTCGGCTGTTTCTGCTGGGAGATTAGTAATTGTAGTCTCTACCTCAGTAATGATGTTTTCTACGGGAATGTATGTAGGTGCAACAGCAAAATTGAAACCTTTTGCAAGAACACTATTCGTGGCTTCATCCAGTGTCAGATTTGAAAAGTTATATACTAAATTGTTTGTTTCTATTTGTGGATTTTCTTTCTTCTTTGGCCGCTGTTGTAGTAACAAATTTTCAAACTTTTTAATTTGTTTGGTCTTAATGAGATCAGCATCTGTTTCTGCTCGAAAGTTTGTCCGTTGTTCAAAGAAATTCCATAATGTTGGATGGATTGTGCTACTTAGTTTATGATGCAGCTGTAATGATTCTGCATTCATTTTGTCGATGTCTCGTCTGGTATCATGGATTGCCTCTCTAATAAGCGCCAGGCTTGCTCTTCTTAAGATGTTTTTAGTTTTATAGTTGTTTTTATAAAACTAAAAACATCTTAAAAAGCGCAAGCCTGGCGCATATTAAAGAGGCAATCCATGATACCAGACGAGACATCGACAAAATGAATGCAGAATCATTACAGCTGCATCTTAAACTAAGTAACACGATCCATCCAACATTATGGAATTTCTTTGAACAACTGACAAACTTTCGAGCAGAAACAGATGCTGATCTCACTAAGACCAAACAAATTAAAAAGTTTGAAAATTTGTTACTACAACAGCGGCCACAAAAGAAAGAAAATCCACAAATAGGAACAAACAATTTAGTATATAACTTTTCAAATCTGACACTGGATGAAGCCACGAATAGTGTTCTTGCAAAAGGTTTCAATTTTGCTGTTGCACCTACATACATTCCCGTAGAAAACATCATTACTGAGGTAGAGACTACAGTTACTAATCTCCCAGCAGAAACAGCCGAGATCATACGCCAAGACGTATCAAAAATATTAAGAACAGCTAAACCACCAAAAATAAATTTAACACCGGAAGAGAAAGAAGCCTTACATAATTTGAAGAACAACAAAGAAATCATCGTGCTTCCAGCTGACAAAGGCAACGCTACGGTAGTGATGAATATTGAAGACTACGAAACAAAAATAAACGACATCTTAAATGATACAACATATCAAAGCATCTCGTCAGACCCGACAACCTATCTAGAGAAAATAACAAAAGCCAAGATCAAAGTCTCAAATATCAATAAAGAACAACAGGTCCATCTCATACCTAGAGAGAAGTCATCTAGATGCCCAAAATTTTACGGCTTACCCAAGGTACACAAGGCAGGATTACCACTGCGACCAATTGTGAGCTCCATCGGATCTCCCTTACAACCGCTAGCGAAATTTCTGGCCCAACAGCTGCAACCATACGCGGAAGAAGCGGATTCTTACGTCAAGAACGCGAGTTACTTCATCGAACGTATAAAAGGTGTGACTCTTGAGCCGGGACATTTGCTAGTCAGCTTCGATGTTGTCTCACTTTTCACGAATGTTCCTATAGATGAATCACTGGACATCATAAGCAAAAAGTATCCAATATCACCGGATACACTAAACCTAGCCAAACACTGTTTAAATAACACTTATTTCATCTATAAGGAACAAAGATACAAACAAGTTGAAGGAGCACCGATGGGTTCCCCACTGTCACCAGTAATAGCGAACTTGTTTATGAAGGAAATAGAACAGCGGGCAATAGAAACAGCTGAATACAAACCCAAACTGTGGCTTAGATACGTGGATGACACTTTTATCATCTGAACCCACGGAGAAGAAAAACTAAAGGCTTTTTTAGAACACATTAACAATATCCACCATAAAATTCAGTTTACCATGGAACTGGAAGAAAACGATCAAATTCCATTCTTAGATGTGTTAATAATAAAGAAACAGGACGGACACATAGGCCATAGAGTGTATCGGAAACCGACACATACCGATAGATATCTAAATGCTGCTTCACACCGCCATCCTGCACAATTGCATTCAGTCATCAAAACCTTGATTACAAGATCCGAAAGACTGACAGACCAAGAACATCAAAATGAAGAAATGCATAACGTGAAAACAGCGTTAAGAAAAAACGGCTTCTCAACATACAACATCGAAAAAGCTCAAAATGCTCGAAGAAGAGATAAGGACCCTACAGAAGACAATAAACCGATCGGCAAAACCATTCTGCCATATGTGAAGGGTACGACAGAGAAAATAGGAAGAGAGCTGAGAAAACACAACATAGAAACGATATTTAATACGGACAGAAAGATCTCAACACCAAAGACCAAAATATCGTTAGAAGGCCAAGGTGTATACGAGAATCCGTGTGGGGATTGTGGAAAGTCGTACATTGGACAGACCAACCGAAGAATCCAGGTAAGACGAGAAGAACACCGAAATGTTATCGAAATTGGAGAAACCACGTCATCCCTGGCTCAACATGTCGCAAATACAGGACACACAATAAACCTGAACCAAACAACGATGTTAGCTAACATCGAAGTAAAAAGAAAACGGGAAATCAGGGAATCGATAGAAATTGAAAGAAATCCCAACGGCTTAAACCAAAAAGATGATGCGCAACGGCTTCCTACAACATGGAAAACGGTACTGAAGAAAAAGACCAAAATAAATCAGGCCGCAACATCCACGCGTAACATCCCGCCGACGACTGCCACCTACATCGGACCAATAACAAGAGCCAGAGTTCGCGCAGGGCAAGCAGCAGCATCAGGATCAACTACATAAGTGACGGTATCGTGAGTAAAAATTCAGTTTACTTCAAGCAGCAGCGAGAAGCGGAACTACCTGACTTGACAATGGCAAGTGAGATCTTGCCGAAACGTCGTCAAAATAATGGTTTTTGTCAAAACCAAAATTATTCAACGCGGAGTCAAACCCGGAAAACAACAGATAGCACATATAGCTCCCGCGGAAACTTTAAGTGTATATATATATATATATATATATATATATATATATATATATATATATATATATATATATATATATTGATGTGATCTTGATTATTGATATGAGATAATATTCTTATATGTCATTTAATTTAATCAATGCATTAATAATAATCTAATTAATTTACCAGATCACATATCAATATGTTTTCAATCGCAGGGCTTTTTATAAAATTAATTACTTACTTACGTGGCTTCTAAATATTTCTCAATGGTTCCTAATCGGGATAGGAAAAAAAAAGTAAAATAATACACACATATGGGTTACAATTATAATCAAAATATTGTTTATTTTATTTAAATGGCAATCACTGCTTAATATTTGCTATATCTTATTATTCTTAAAAATAACATTTACACATGGGAATCTTATTTCCTTTTGGTTTCCAATTTGAAAGTTTTTATTAACATTTAACTATTATGATTTATTAGCAACAATTCTATTTAAGTTTGATGAAGCTTTTCTGATATTATTGATTATGTTCTTCAATTTTAAATGTGGTATTTAATACGAAAAACCCATACATTCATGTCCAAACAAATGAGACTGACCTTTTTCTGGTGAACTGAGAATGTTTTCACACAAGACCCGTTTCCTGCTATCCTTGGCTGCGATCAAAACCTCGTCCTGGCTTCCAGTAATGTTCTCCTTTGAAAACTAGCTCGTATAGCTCCCGTTCCTGCTTCTGTCGTGATGCCGTGTTTCTACTTTTTCGAAACTTCAATCAGCTACCGGAACACTCTTGGCTCAAGGAGGTTCTTTACTCTCGACCTGGCCTACCTCTCGTTCCACGATAGATACTCCACACTCACGGAACTACACCGGCTTTCTCACTCTCCGTACACTACCGTCTACTACTGGACTTCACTTCTCGACAGCTCAAAACATTCTGATCTCTATTTTCAGTCATTCACCTACTTTCTAAATATCCCTTCCAGATTCACAAATCAACCTTCCACCACCAACTCTCATTCGCAGTATTCCTCAAAACCCATTTTTAATCTTTCTAAATATGCTTAATGGATTTCCAAAAAAAATAGTTAATTCCCATTCTAAAATTACTTTCTACTATTTACAAAATTTAATGACCTATTATCTACTTCAGCTGAGTCTTATTTAGCATAGGCTAATGATCGAACCTTCCGCGAAGAACGATAATGACCTATTATCTATTTCAACTGAGTCTTATTTAGCATAGGCTAATGATCGAACCTTCCGCGAACAACGATAATGGTACGCGCCATTCACTTTGTTTATTCTAAGCGCATTTTGCCGAGTTTCGTTTAATCACTTCTTAAAATTAAATATAACAATTTGTTGTATAGAGGTTGTTCTAAATTTATATGCCCGTGGTTGAGAAAATTGAAAATATTTTATATTAAATTGAATCCTGTCTATAATTATCAAAATTTAATTTTCATATCAAATAGAAATATAACAAATCCCCGCCTTGTATTCGATAAAATTTATCTGCATTTTTAAATAAATTTTCTCGAGGCAAAACCAACTCCCTGTATATTTCCTTACTTTAATCTACGTCTTATACCCCTTCTTCTTGTATTACTCTCATTAGTCCCACCTGTAGAGTAATTGTTTCCTTATTTTCAGTGTCCTCATCCTGTGTTAGAGTGTCGGCTATTATGTTGTCTTTCCCTTTTTCCCATATCAATCTTCTGTCTTTTTCCTCAGATTTTTCACATACTTTTACCGTGTATTCTGCATCCTCGTTTTATATGCCTCCTCTTCAAATGCCACTGTTTCGATCATATCTTTTTCGCTTTCATTTGTTAGCTTTATTTCTTCTTCTCCTGAGCTCATCTCTTCTTTTGAGGAATCCCAGTTTTCTTTTGCTTTTGATACTCTCAATTTTTCTTCTTCTGGGCTCAACTCTTCTTTTGAGGAGCCACAGGTTTCATTTTCTTTTGTCTTTTTCTGACTTTTTCTCCCTTTTCTTCTTTGTCCTTGCTTCGTTGCCAAATTCATTTCCACTGTTTGTTCTTTACCTGATTCATCCGTATTTTGTTTCTCCTGTTCCTTGTCCTGTTCTTCTTCTTTTTCTTCTGTTAGATTAATCGTATTATTTTTAAAATATATCACTACATGTTTTTCTGCCAATTCGTCAACTCCTACTATCATGTCATGTGACATGTTTGGCATTATTACACATTGTAGTGCATACTATCTTCTTACCCAGTCGTACCATTACTCGTATGCCTTCATTTATAGTTGCCAATGTCCGTTTGTTTGCGCCCACTAAATTTACCCTAGGTATTTTGTAAATTAAATTTGTTAAGTTAACTTCTTCTATTAGTTTTCTGTTGACCAATGTTATTTCATATCCAGTGTCTATCATAATTTTAATTGGTTTCTCGTTGATAAATCCATCCACAAATTTTAAATTAACTCCATTTTTCTTTTCGTTGTTTCTTGCCAATTTAATAAACTCCTTGGGGTTACAAAAGATTCCTGTTTGATTTTTGGTTTTTAGTGAGCGCCGTCGTGAAAAAACGCCGGTTGCTCATCGTTGTTTATATTTTCGTCATAATGTCTCTCTCCGTCATATTCATCTGTCTGGGTATTATTTACTTCTCTTCTATTTTCTCTTGGTCTGTCGGATCTGTTTCGGTTTTCTCGATATCCCTGTTCATTTTGTCTACCGTTATTTCTGTTTTCTTGATTTGCGAGTGTGGTGTTTCTATTCTGGTATTCTCGATTTCTGTCCTCATTCCATTGCCTATTTCTTTGTTCATAATTTCCTCTTCCGTTGTCTCTATTTTCGTTTTCCCTTCTGGGATTAAAATCTCGTCTTGCATAGTCCCTCCTATTTTGATTTCTATCTCTGTAATCCTGTGTTTCTCGGGGCCTGTAATCTTCTCGCGACCTTCTTGATTTTCTTTCTCTTAAACGTGCTTCTCTTATTTGTAAGAATTGGCATAGACTATCTATGTCTTTGTAGTTTTGCAATGTGATATGGTCTTCCAGCGTTTCTTCGAAATGTCTTGCAATCAGTTCGACTAATTGTTCCGATGAGTAATTATATTGTAAATGTTTTGCATTATTGTAAATTTGTAAAGCATATGTCCTTTCTGATACCCCCATCCTATCATTGTATTTCCCATTTTGCAATTCCTTGTTAATTTCCAATTGTTGGAGTTTTCCCCAGAAATAATTCAAAAATGTTTGTTCAAATTGTTGCCAATTGCCGAATTCTTCTTCTTTGCTATCGAACCATAGGCTTGCTTCATATTTGAGATGGTTTCTGATAGTTTCTTTTGCTGTTTCGAAATTTCCGATGTGTTGTATTTTCTTTTTCAGGCTATTTATGAACGGCACTGGGTGTAATCTTCTTACATCCCCGCCAACACGTCATCTGTGCTATGTATAACCATTTCTCTTCTTTCTCCTACATTTTGTTGAATATTGATTTCCGCAATCTTTCTTTCCATTTCTTCTCTGTCTGCTTGAATAGCGTTTTCAAACTTGTTTTCCAAATTTTCTATTTCCTTTTTCTGGCAATTCGTTATCTCCTTTATTTTATTTTGAATTTTCATTTCTTGTTCTTTCATCTCGTTTTTCATTGTTGTCAAACATCCTTTTACTTCCTTTTCATACTTTCCTATGCGTTCCTCCATTTTCTTGTTGTTCTCTTCTATTGCTTGTTTCATTTTTTGTTGTATTTCATCCATTTTTTGATCCAATTTTTGTTGTGTTTCATCTATTTTTTGTTGTGTTTCATCCATTTTTTGTTGTGTTTCATCCATTTTTTGATCCACTTTATCCATTTTCTTTGATGTTTCTTCCTGATTTTTATCCATTGCTTGTTTTGTTTCCTCCTGATTTTTATCCATTGTCCTTTTTGCTTCATCCATTGCTTGTTTTGTTTCTTCCTGATTTTTATCCATTGTCCTTTTTGCTTCATCCATTGCTTGTTTTGTTTCTCTTTGATTGTCATCCAGTTTTTGTGACTGGAGTTGCATCAGTTGTAATAGTTTATCTATTCCTGTTTCCATGATTGTTGTGTCTAAAATATCTTCTTGGTCTGAATTTTCCTCTTGATCTGAATGTTCTTTTTGTTTTTTGTTGTCCTTGCTTTGGCTTCTTGTCACAGACATTTGTTTTCAAGAAGTACTGTCCCCGCCAAATATGAAATTTTACTAGTATGTTACCAAGACGACTTTTTCTCACCCAAATATTATAAATTGTCAATAAATATATCAAATGTAAATATCGTAAAAACAAAATATTAAATCAGTTATGTAAATTTGTACCTAAAGAGATCTAAAATTTTATGTTATCAGATGTAAGTATCTCACTTTTTACCACGGGCATATAAATTTTCAAATACCGGCTTTACTCTTTCCATCCTTCAAATTTGCCACTAGAAATACTTTTCAATGCTTTCCACGTTGGACGACAGTTGATGTGATCTTGATTATTGATATGAGATAATATTCTTATATGTCATTTAATTTAATCAATGCATTAATAATAATCTAATTAATTTACCAGATCACATATCAATATGTTTTCAATCTCAGGGCTTTTTATAAAATTAATTACTTACTTACGTGGCTTCTAAATATTTCTCAATGGTTCCTAATCGGGATAGGAAAAAAAAAGTAAAATAATACACACATATGGGTTACAATTATAATCAAAATATTGTTTATTTTATTTAAATGGCAATCACTGCTTAATATTTGCTATATCTTATTATTCTTAAAAATAACATTTACACATGGGAATCTTATTTCCTTTTGGTTTCCAATTTGAAAGTTTTTATTAACATTTAACTATTATGATTTATTAGCAACAATTCTATTTAAGTTTGATGAAGCTTTTCTGATATTATTGATTATGTTCTTCAATTTTAAATGTGGTATTTAATACGAAAAACCCATACATTCATGTCCAAACAAATGAGACTGACCTTTTTCTGGTGAACTGAGAATGTCTTCACACAAGACCCGTTTCCTGCTATCCTTGGCTGCGATCAGAACCTCGTCCTGGCTTCCAGTAATGTTCTCCTTTGAAAACTAGCTCGTATAGCTCCCGTTCCTGCTTCTGTCGTGATGCCGTGTTTCTACCTTTTTCGAAACTTCAATCAGCTACCGGAACACTCTTGGCTCAAGGAGGTTCTTTACTCTCGACCTGGCCTACCTCTCGTTCCACGATAGATACTCCACACTCACGGAACTACACCGGCTTTCTCACTCTCCGTACACTGCCGTCTACTACTGGACTTCACTTCTCGACAGCTCAAAACATTCTGATCTCTATTTTCAGTCATTCACCTACTTTCTAAATATCCCTTCCAGATTCACAAATCAACCTTCCACCACCAACTCTCATTCGCAGTATTCCTCAAAACCCATTTTTAATCTTTCTAAATATGCTTAATGGATTTCCAAAAAAAATAGTTAATTCCCATTCTAAAATTACTTTCTACTATTTACAAAATTTAATGACCTATTATCTACTTCAACTGAGTCTTATTTAGCATAGGCTAATGATCGAACCTTCCGCGAACAACGATAATGACCTATTATCTATTTCAACTGAGTCTTATTTAGCATAGGCTAATGATCGAACCTTCCGCGAACAACGATAATGGTACGCGCCATTCACTTTGTTTATTCTAAGCGCATTTTCCCGAGTTTCGTTTAATCACTTCTTAAAATTAAATATAACAATTTGTTGTATACAGGTTGTTCTAAATTTATATGCCCGTGGTTGAGAAAATTGAAAATATTTTATATTAAATTGAATCCTGTCTATAATTATCAAAATTTAATTTTCATATCAAATAGAAATATAACAATATATATATATATATATATATATATATATATATATATATATATATATATATATATATATATATATATATACGTCTTCATATCAAGGCGAGATCCGACTAAATCGAGGACAACCCGAGATCCACCAATAGGAAATTAATTATTGGAGTATATTGTTCATAAGTATCTTTATAATTAACATATTAATCATGGCACACTTAGAGGGGAAAAGATTTTTGTACTTAAATTTTTCTGATAAATTTACAGCGAAACGAGATCCGTCGCTGAAAAGTAAAGGGGAGGACTTATATACGAAATTTTAGATATTTACCGTTCAACGCGAGATCACACACTGATGCCAGCTCTAAAGAGTATTAGTCGAGCGGTTGGAGCTCGTGTTATATTGTATATTTCCCACGATATAAAGATATATAATGGGCGTAACTTTTAAGTATCGCTTCTTTTGTGTCTTTAACGTCTACGATTGACCTTTCAGAAAGTCCCTTAGTTTTATTACATACATAAGGGTGTGAAAAAAGAAAAAGAATACTTGACAAATAATAACCATTTAATAATGATAATTATTTGCAATACAATATTTTAAAACTATACATTAATATTCTTAAAAAACACTTACTACGAAACCAAAATGTAATTATTATATTCTTAAATAATACAAATTGTTACAAAATAATTATTTAAATGATTGCTTGTTTTAAAAATACATTACAAGAAAGTAAAATTTTTTATAAATATTATTAAAGTTTAAAAAATAAAATAACTCAATATGTAATTATTATTTGATAGTTAAAAAATGATTTTAAGTAATATGATTTAAAAGATAAAAAGAAACACACATAATTTTCAGGGTCAACTCCTAATTGCATGAAAATTTGGATTTAGATTCTAGCCATCCCCCACTTCAAATTTGAATTTGTGCCGTTGATTGCTTTTACTTGGAGGGTGAAAAAATATACGTTTAAAATAAGTCCGGAAACAGATCTGACTAAGTTTAAGCAACTTTTGTTCTATAGAGTTTTTTTAACTTAGGTACTAGGTTAATTTAGTAGTAGGTACTAGAGTCACTTGCGACTAAAAATATTTACTTTTCAACAAAAAAAAAACACGTTTTTCGGCGGTTTTTCGCAAATACTCAAAAAGTAAGTATTATATCGAAAAAATATTCTTGGAAAAAATGTAGCATATAAAAAAAACTAAAAAATGGTATATTCTTAGTCTTTAGAACCAGTAAAAGTAAATTTGTAGCTCATAAAAAAGACGATCTTATCCTTCAAATTTCAAATCAAATATTTTAACGTGATACATAGTGCCAAAAAATGAAGCTCTTTTCGGGGAAAACCCATTAAAATTTTTTTAAAGTGTTAACAAAAAGCTTTATTTTATTTTATAAAAGTTATATACGGG
Organism: Diabrotica virgifera virgifera; assembly: GCF_917563875.1. Classification (NCBI taxonomy): domain Eukaryota; kingdom Metazoa; phylum Arthropoda; class Insecta; order Coleoptera; family Chrysomelidae; genus Diabrotica; species Diabrotica virgifera. The sequence goes on from NC_065452.1 coordinate 98,851,319, forward strand.
TAGGAGAGACAACGGAACGAATTTTCGAACGTTTAAACAGACGACATCCCAGATTTACCAATTTCTGGACAATTGATCCAAAGGCTGGATTCTAACAACGAAACAGTTGTGGATTTTCAAGTTTTCAATGAGAGTTAGAATGAAAAAACATTAGTGACCTCGAGTATGATGGTTTGGAGAATTTGGCTGGTTATATCTGCCATAAATTGAAGGACTCCAGTATTCAATCCGAAGATGTTTCAACGTACACGTGGGTTGATCATTTGAGTAAGTGTGGTTTATGTAAACCATCAGACACTCTCTTGTCATATATTAAGTAACTGGAGACAATTTTTCCTTCCACATGAATGGTGATTCCATTTTGGTAACTAAAAATTATTTAGAAAACCTTATGTCCAAAAGTGTGACTGTAGACTGTTCTAACAAAGCGAACAAGTTATTTTTTAGGTCTCGGACTCGGATGTACTTCCGAATTAAAGAATTAAACAAGTCTCTTAACAACCTGACATTGCGTAAAAGAAAAATTATGAAAACTGCTACATAGTTGCTGTATGTACGTCTATTTCACATGCACAAAATTTAAATAAAGTGCATGGCATGAAAACTGTAAAACTTATTTTTGTCTTTTCCAAGCCTCTTACTTAAATCTGATGAAATACATTATTTAAAAAGTAAAAAATTTTGTTTTTTATCAATCCATTAAATTTATGGTTTTATTTTGGGGCTTTTCTTCCCCTTGGTAAAAATTATATTTACTAATGTGTAGGCCACTAATCAATTTTTGTCAACTAACGAAATATAATAATTTTAGTAGATATCGATTATATGAATATTTTTATTTTCCGGATACCAATATAATCAAGAAACTGGGAACTTTACAAATAACTGAAAATCAATTTAAATAAAAGTAAATAGTTTAATAATTTTCCTCTAAACTATAAAAATCACTTAGTTTCTTTTAGTCATAATTCATTCATTTGTACTATTCTCAAATTTCATTCGCGTTCGTATTACGAACGCATAGACGGGACTATGCTTTACTCTGTTGTTAACGTCATGCGCCAATCGGACGAGGTTACGTAACTAGAATATCAGGGTGTGCATATTTCCGGATCCCGGTGAATTCGTATCTATTTTAATCCACATCCTAATTACAGACCAACTGGCAACTCTGGTGCGCAGTTAATTTTTAAATAACCCATTAACTACCGGTGAATTGGTAACTTTCATTTTTTAAGTATTGTTGATAATAATCTAATATCGGTATTCCAGGTATTTAGCGCTGCACTCCTAGAAAATGGAAAAAATGTCACAGGAAGTGAAACCGATGATGAAGCGAAACGCAAAAGAGAAAACTTGGATGATTGTTTTAATAGAAGTAAAATTAAAAAACGGTCACCAAGCAAAGCAGGCAACGAAAACAAGGAAGACATGGAAAATGTTATGATTACAATAATGAATAAAAACGATGAAATGCTTCAGGAAATAAAACAAATAAGGAAAGAATAACAACAAACCAATAAAGAGTTAATGGGTGTAAAAGCATAGAAACAAAAACTAAAAAAAGAAGTAAAACAGCTACATGAATGAATGGAGCAACTGGAGAAATTTAGCAAAAAGAAAAGCTTGTTCGTAACTGGGTTGAAAGTAGAAACAAATGATTATAAGAAATTAAAAGAAGAAATGGAAAATTTCAGAGCCCAAGAGTTGCAAATACAAATAAAACTAAGAAGTGCAAAAAAAATAGGAGAAACAGTATGCGCAATAGAAACAGAAGCCCTCACGGATAAAATGGAAATCCTAAACACGAAACGTAAACTAAAACAGCATAAAGATCGTATCTATATAAACAACGATTGGACATCGAAAGAAAAAGAAATACAAAAGGAAATAACTAAAATAGCAAAGGACGAAAGAAGCAAAGGTAAGCACACGAAAATCGGCTACAAGAAATTAATAGTGAATGGCAAAATCTAGATATGGGACGAAGAGAGAGAACAGCTGATAGAAAATTCAAAAAACTAATAAACGAAGAACAGCGGCTGAAATATGATATTGACATGGCAAAAAAAGACTCGGAAATGCAAACGGTTAACGAAAACTAACGCACACAAAATAAAGAAAGAATCTCAATAAGAAGAAAAGAACAAAACCCATTAGAATGGGCTCTTGGAATATTAGAACCATGCTGGCAGCAGGTAAGATGCAAGAAATAGCTCTTGAAATGAAAAAATACCAACTAGAAATCCTAGCCGTACAGGAAATACGATGGAAGAAAGAAGGAAAAATTGAGAAGAAAAACTTTAGCATGTATTATTCGGGAGAAAACAAACAGGGAACGAATGGTACGGCATTTATGGTGAACAAAAAAATGAGGGAAAAACTGATACAATTCAAAGCAGTTAATGAAAGGATATCTTACATAAGAAAATAAACAAGCCAACATCTCGATAGTCAATTGCTATGCACCCACCGAAGAAGCAAACCAAGAAGATAAAACAGAATTCTAAGACATCCTGGAAGAAACCTGTGAAAATATTCCGAGGAATGACATATTAATAATATTGGGTGATTTCAATGCAAAGATCGGAAAGGAGGACTATAATCGTAATGTAGCTGGCAAAGAAACCATTCATGAAACTACAAATGATAATGGAGGAGAAATCTGCAACCTAGCAGCAGCAACAAATACATATATAGTTAGTACTGGGCATAAACATAAAAAAGAAAACAAAATAACATGGATGATACCAGGAAGAATGGATGGAAACCAAATAAATCATACTCTAATTTCGAAAAAGTGGACACAAATAGTACAAGACGTAAGGTCATATAGAGGGGCAAATGGAGGCACTGACCACATATTGTTGATAGCAAAACTTAAGATGAAAATAATCAAAGCAAATAATCATAAGGAAGGAAAAAGGAGGAAATGGAATATAGCCAATCTGAAAACGCAAGAAACAAAGCAACAATATACAGAACAACTGGAACAGAAATTGGGTCAGTACGAGCACATAGAAATAGAAGGAGAATGGAAAAACATAAAGAACAGCATAATAGAGACAGCAGAACAAATAATAGGATTCCAAAAAAACAAAGAATCGAAAGAATGGTTTGATGAGGAATGTCACCAAAAAAGTCAACTGAAGCACCTCGCAAGAAACAAATGGCTACAAAGTGCCGAACAGGAACAACTGGACCAATATAGAAAAGAAAAACAAGAAGCATTGAAACTCTATAGAAGAAAGAAGAACACATGGATCTCTGAACAAATGCAAGAATTAGAAACGAATAATAAAGACAACAAGAAATTGTTCGAATAGATAAAACAACAACACATTACCAAAAAATCTGTCACAAAAATAAACAAAAAAGATTGGGAAAAACATTTCACGGACCTATACAAAAACGACAATAAGGCATATTCAGAGGATGAGGATATAAGAGATAACAGAGATGAAGAGGAAGTCGCACCTACTTATCAGGTATTCATGGAGGTATTAAAACAACTAAAAGTAAACAAAACGCCAGGGCCAGATGAAATCAACAACGAACTGATCATCAACGGCGGAGAGGAGCTCACGAAGCGAATGCACAAGTTAATGGTTACAATTTGGAAGGACGAAAGCATGCCCATAGAATGGAAAAACGGACACATCGCACCAATCTTTAAAAAAGGAGATCCAACTAAGTGCTGCAACTACAGACCAATTATGCTACTAAATACAACGTATAAGATATTGACCACAATTATAAGAAACCGACTAAATCAATACACAGAAAAAATTATAGGACCATATCAACAGGGTTTTAGAACAATAGATCAAAGGAAGATCAACAATAGATGCAATACACGTACTGACACAAACAATTGAAAAAATCTATGAACATGACATAGAATTACACATACTATTTATCGACTTCCAACAGGCCTTCAACAGCATATACAGACAACAATTATTAAAAGAAATGAAAAAAATGGAGATACCGGCAAAATTAATAAGACTAACTAGAATGACAATAAAAGACTCAACAGCAAAAGTTAAAACAAATGAAGGCGATACAAATTACATCAAAATAGAACTTGAAGTAAGACAAGGAGACAGTCTGTCAACGACAAACGACACTATTTAATATCGCTCTAGAAGGAGTAATTAGGGACACAGGGCTGAAAAAGACAATTATTCAAAGCTCAACACAGACATAGGATATGCAGATGAACTGGGACTGGTAGCACGAGATAAAAAAAGACTAGAAGAGGCACTTTTAACCCTGGTAAGAGAAGCAAAGACGAGAGGACTAATAATCAATCAGAATAAAACAAAATATCTTATAAGCACACGAGACAATGTAAACAGAATAGCAGAAATAAAGATAGGTGAAAATACATTCCAGAGAGTAGATTGCTTCAAATACCTGGGGGTGATGGTGGACGGCAAAAACGGAAGGAGTATAGAGATAAACGACAGAATTAAAGCAGGTAATAAAGTATATTGGAAATATCACCAACTACTCAAGGGCAAAAACCTGAGCAAAAAAACAAAATCAAAAATATACACAGCAGCAATCAGATCAGTGATAGCCTATGGAGCAGAAGTAATGTGCCTTACGAAAAAAGACGAAGAAAGTTAAAAATAATTGAGAGAAAAATTATAAGGATACATGGCCCAGTAAAGACAGAAACAGGGGAATATAGAAAGCTGATGAACCATGAAATAATAAATATAAATAAAGGAGAAGATATAGTAAAATTCATTAAAGCACAAAGCCTCAGATGGTTTGGGCACACACAAAGAAGAGGGGTAGAAGAACTGATCAGGAAGATAATGAACTGGAAACCAGTAAAAAATAGACCAAGAGGAAGACCAAAAATTAGATGGGAAGATCAGCTGCTAGACGATATATCAAAGATGGAAATTGCAAACTGGAGAGAAAAGATTCAGGACCGGAGAGAGTGGAAGAAGATAGTAGAGAAGGCAAAAAAACATCACAACCTATGAACTAAGACCTAAAGGAAAAGCGGACTAATTTACCGCGTGAAATGGATTAAAAGAGCTCATATTTGAGCGAACTATACTCTAACAAGAGTGAACGGTCCATATAAGAATTCCAGGTATGTACCTGTATAAATTACCCTCCTTGAAGTTGGTGTAAAAGGTATTCACCATTTATGTATTGTCTTTTGAAAGGATTACTAGAGAAAATCCAAATAAATTTTGAAAAAATGGCTGAAATCGCTGAAATTCTTGTAACAGATTCCGTAATGAGTGTACATGGGTGGTAAATGATTTTAAATTTCACTTAAAGAAAGTGCTAAAAAGTCTAAAACATTTATGGTACTGTTCTGCATCTGGTTTCCAGGCAACCTGTTATACCGACGGTTAGTTTTTTTAATATTTTGAGTAGTAACTATGTTGGTTATCAACAATTTGATGTCAAAAATGCACATTTTGTCATTTTTTGTCTACCAGTAAGAAGAAAAACATTCAAAAGAAAATTTAAGATAACCGCATTACAGAGCATGTAAAACAATTTAAACAAGGTTTTATAAATTTCGCTATACTTAATTGTTGCTTATAAAACTATAAATTAAGTCAGTTTAACGTTAATATAACTTATGTAAAAAATACAACTTATATCTCGATATTACGTGAAATAGCTCAAAGAAATGAGTAAAAATACACGGTTTTTATGACACTCAGTGTAACTACGTAACAATTGTTTTAGTTTCTATATGGACGGAATAACAAAATTTATGTAAATCTGACCAATTTTTTCTCAATTTAATTATTTATTGACAATTTAAATGAAAAATAGCCGATTTTAAGAATTTTCGTCTATAAGTTACAATGTTTTACCAAAAAACTGAAAAAAGAACCGATTAGTTTATTATTGAAATAGCCTTAAAATGAGTTGAAGTAAAATAGAATTGGAGCTTTGTTTATCAATAAACATTAACTATTCAAATTTATTTCTTACGTTTTAAGCTAACTACCTGAGGTACCCCTAAACCCTAAAAATGTCATCAAAACGACGATTTTGAAGCTCTTCCGACTGGATTAAAGAAGCTATTATCGATTCAAACAAAAGTTGTGTATTTTTAATTCTAAATTTCAACTATTTAATTAAAAATAAAGTGTTTCAGTTGAAAATTCAAAGTTGCTACACCCACTGCTTTCGCAGGCAGAATAAGAACCCTGCTATTGCATAAGTATATAGATTTTGAAAAACCATTCAAAAAGCATTCCAAAGTTTTTTCGATATGCCGTCTAGTTCTCGAGATATTTGACAATCGCCTTTCTGGACAGAGCCCTTAAATAATGTAAACATTATTATTCAAGCTAGACATAAGCCGAATGAGAGAGCTGACCGTGAAATTCATTTGCGATGTTTCCAAATTTACCGGATCTCGGGTTGTCTGCAAAATATATATTTACCATATACACAACGGATCGCGCGCGCTGCCCTCTACAGCGGATTTAGTGGAACCACTACAATATAAAATTCACCAAAAGGGGTGCAAAATGAGGTCCAGACAAAAATCGATTTCCTTATACCCTAACCATTGTTACATCGAGATGTCACTATATACACGTGAATACAAGGTGAGATCCAAAATCGGATCTCGCCTTGCAAAACGGATCTCATCTTGTATAGCTTATGATACAAACGGATCTCGCCTTGATATGAAGACATATATATATATATATATATATATATATATATATATATATATAAAACAAAATATGCACAAGATGGAATGCAACCATAGACACGTGTTTCTGACTTATTAGTCGTCATCAGTATGATATAGCTAAACAGGAGCAATGCAACCAATTTGTGGCTATAATGATGTGTAACCTCTCCTTGTTATATATATATATATATATATATATATATATATATATATATATATATATATATATATATAAGTTAAGAAACCAGAACTGCTAAATCACCAATAATAAAAGGACAGCGTCAGCAAGCTTCACCTCGACCACACCTCGGCGTCACCGAGCTTATAAATAAACTTTTGCATTATATAGCGTCACTCTTATTTTGCATTTAACTGTAGTAAGTAGTCCCTTGTCAATAAAGTTCTTTTTAAAAACGTTGTTCTTGGACTTAGAAACTTCACTGGCGCAGTCAGTAGGATTTTTCGGGAATTACGTCGCAAAATTACGTTACAAAAATCGAACGATTTCGCGAGTAGTTTTTCGTTTTAACGATTTACCGGAAAACCGAACTTTTTGTGAAAGTGTCCAAGATCAGCTTTAGACAAGGTATCACCAAGACCTGGGGAGAGAACAAGAATCGTCGAACCCTAGAGGCAGTAGATTTTAAGCAGTAGTTCAACGAGACCTGGGAGAAGAACAAAATCGTCGAATCCTATAGGCAGAAATGTTGAAATTCTACATTTTAATGTAAGTGTTTCCTATTTTTTCCATTTTATTATTCAATTTTATATTTTCCTATACATATTTGAGAATACTTATAGTCAGAGAGCTAACGACAGTAAATGATTTTTTTAAAGATTTTATGATTTTACAAAGATTTTTATTTTAAATAAGAAAAAGAATATTATTATTATATTATATTATTATATTTTTGAAAATATTTGATTATTTTGAAGTTGAAACATATTTAATATTTTATTATAACCTGATATATCATTTGAATAAAAAGAATAAATATTTAATGAATGAAACTGATAGTAAATTAGATTTAAGTAGCCTTGGAGCAGAATTAAATTCAATTTTAGAACCAAATAGTAATAAAGATAACGAAATGGCTCAAACAAACTACCAATTGTTAAAACTATACTTAGATTCTATCCCAGCATATGATGGTAATCCACATACTTTAACCATATTTATAGAAAATTGTGAAAATTTAATAACTAATTTTGCTAGCCAAACAGATGGCACTTTGAATACATTTTTACTTCGAGCTATATTAGGTAAATTAAATGGAAGAGCTCAAATGTTAATAGGCTCTAGGACAGAATTAAATACATGGCAACTTGTAAAGGATGCCCTAAATCTTAGTTTTGGAGATCAGAGAGATCTCGATTGCCTTATCCAAGACCTGATAACGTTGAGGCCTTTCAAAAATGAAACCCCTTATAATTTTGGCATGCGTTGCCAAGAAACACGTAGTTTAGTAGCACAAAAATTAAATACCCTTAATATTAAAGCACCAGAAAAATTAATTAGAATACAAAGTTACGATGACTTATGTTTAAAAACTTACATTAGAGGCTTACCCTTATCGTTACAAACAAATATTAGATTGAGAAACCCAGACAGTTTAGAGAAAGCTATGTGCTTCGTTATCGAAGAAGAGAATTTTCTATATTCGTTACAACGCGGAAATAATTTAAACTCACAAAATTCTTTTAGACCCTCATCGAGACATACTCCTACGAGAAACAATAATACTAATCAAACTTTTATTCCTAGAAATAATTTTCAACAAAATCGCCCTAATATGAGATTTCCACCTTACCAATATCAAAATATCAGACCGCAATACCAGAATAATAATTTTAATCCTAACAATACTTTTCAACCACACCAAAATCATTTTCGAAATTTCAATAATTATAATTCTAACTTCAATCCAAGAAATTTCGATAATAATAATTCTAATTTTCGACCAAGATACTTCCATAATAATAATTCTAATTATCAACAAAGAAATGTTAATAATCAACCCCAAAATCAAAATCAATACCAGCCAGAACCGATGGATACAAATTCACGAAATACTTCTTTAAGATCTAAACCACATTTTACATCCACACAATTATTTAATCAACAAATAAATAACGATCAAATACAATTCGAAAACCCCTATGAAAATAATGATTACGAAAACCTGATTCAAAGTTCAGTACCCTATCCAGTACCGCATTACGAGAACAATTATGAAACTCAATCCAGTCCTTATCAAACTCAAGACAACACAAATGAAAGATCATATCACAATCCAACTCAAAATGTTGAAAACGTAAATTTTTGCATGACCCAAGAAAATTACAATCCGACATAATATATTTAAATACAACGATAGCAGATTTACCACATATTATTATACCAGAACTCAATGCCAGATTTTTATTAGATACAGGGTCTTCCAAAAGTTTAATCTCTCCACAGTTAGCGCATAAATATTATAAAAATTTTATTTCTTATGAAAATTTTAATATACAGACAGCTCACGGAATTTCCATGCACAATGAAATAATTAATATTCCAGCTTTTAACATTTTTAAAGTAAACCAATACAATAAGTTTTATGTTTTTAAATTTAGCGAAAATTTTGATGGATTAATTGGTATAGATTTATTACAAAAATTAAAAGCTTCAATTAATGTCAACACGAGACAAATGAGAACGCCTTATGTAACAATACCCATAATTTTTGAACCCAGTAAAAAGAATATATTATATCCCAAAGCAACTTTTAATCATACAATAATTATTCCCCCTAGAACTAAGCAAATAGTCAAAATACCGGTAAAATTAAATGAAGGATTAGGTATACTAGAATATAAAAATTTCGGTAAAGGAATCGAAATGCCTAAAGCAGTAGTTAACGTAAAAAATAATTTTGCTATAACCACTATTACGAATATGAGCGAATATAAGACAACGTTAAGTAATATTGAACCCTTAGATATAGAACCATTAGATATAGTAAATACTAATTTTATAAGAAAGATGGAAACTGACGAAGAAACGTCTATTAATGATGATAATATGTTAAAAAGGAATTTAAAAAATATAAGGATAAATCATTGCAACAAAGAAGAAAAAGAATTACTAAAAAAGCTTTGTTTCCAATATAGAGATATATTTTATTGTGAAGGCATACCCTTAAGTTTTACTAATAGTATTAAACATAAAATTAAAGTTACTGATGATTCTGCAATATATACAAAATCATATCGTTTCCCGGAAGTTCACCGAGAAGAAGTTAAATCCCAAATAAATAAGATGTTAGCAGAAGGTATAATAGAAGATAGCAATTCAGCGTTTTCGAGTCCCATTTGGGTGGTCCCGAAAAAACAAGATGCTACAGGAAAAAGAAAATGGCGTCTAGTAATAGATTACAGAAAGTTAAACGAGAGAACCGTAGATGATAAATACCCATTACCAAACATAACAGAAATTTTAGATAAATTAGGAAGAGCAAATTATTTTTCGACACTAGATCTTGCAAGTGGCTTCCACCAAATAGAAGTAGACCCACAAGATGTTGAAAAAACAGCCTTTAGTACCCCACAAGGTCACTTTCAATTTAAAAGAATGCCTTTTGGTTTGAAAAATGCACCCTCAACTTTTCAGAGAGTAATAGACAATGTTTTAAGAGGACTAACAGACGAAACATGTATAGTATATTTAGACGATATTTTAATTTATAGCACATCTTTACAAGAGCACCTTGAAAAATTAAAAATAGTTTTCGAAAGACTTAGAAAAAGTAATTTAAAGGTACAATTAAACAAGTCAGAATTTTTACAAAAAACAGTTATGTATTTAGGACATGTAATTACCCCTCAAGGCGTAAAACCAAACCCTGATAAAATCGCCGCCATAAAAAGATTTCCCATTCCAAAAACCCAAACTGAAATAAAAAGCTTTTTAGGATTACTAGGTTACTATAGACGATTTATAAAAGATTTTGCAAAAATTACTAAACCAATGACCAAATGTTTGAAAAAAGGTTCTAAAGTAAACCACGATAAAGATTTTATTAACTGTTTCGAAACTTATAAACAAATCTTAACAAATGACCCTATTTTACAATACCCAAATTTTAGCGAACCATTTATATTAACGACAGATGCTAGCAATTATGCAATTGGAGCCGTATTATCACAAGGAAATGTACCAAATGATCGACCCATCGCATACGCCTCAAGAACACTAAATAAATCAGAGACAAATTATTCAACTATAGAAAAGGAGCTATTAGCAATTGTATGGGCCTGTAAACATTTTAGACCATACCTTTACGGAAGAAAATTTTTCATATACACGGATCACAAACCATTATCTTGGCTTTTCAGCCTAAAGGAGCCAAACTCAAAATTAATACGTTGGCGTCTAAAACTAGAAGAATACGATTACAAAATTATTTATAAAAAAGGAAAACACAATACAAACGCAGACTGTTTATCTCGAATTACAATTAACGCATTAGAAGATGAATCAATAGTAAATAATCCTGGAGACGTAGACGAAGATATTTTAAAGTACCTCCAAAATTTTGCAGAGAATCCATTAGACCAACAACCTTCAACAAGTAACAATAACGACTCAAGAAAAATTAACATTATTTCTGATATAAGAATACCTCCAGACAAAATAAATACACAAGACGAAAGCTCAGACGAATCTACACAACATACAACCGCAAACGAAACAACGAATCAAGGAATACCCATTTTAGACGAAATAATAAATAACAAAGTTCACCAAATCTTAGTATACCCTAACGTTTACCCAAAAACCGATATAACTCATGAAACTTATCAAAACCATAAAATAATTAAAGTAAAAATCCCTGAAACTGATAATGAAAAAGATATTTTTGAATTTCTTATGGCATACACAGACCTTAACACTACATTTTATTTGTACTTCAGTAAAGACAACCTGTATAATGATTTTAATAAATATTACCTAAAACATTTTTCTGAAAATGGTCCGAAACTAATTAAATGCACTAGATTAATTAATACAGTAGCAAACGAAGAGGAACAAATAATTTTATTAAAAAACTACCACGAAGGAAAAACTAACCATAGAGGAATTAACGAAACATTTGAAAAATTACGTCAAAATTATTACTGGAAAAATATGAAGACAACTATTACTAATTACATTAACGAATGTTCTATTTGCCAAAAAAATAAATATGGTAGACACACCCCTTATGTCCCACTAATGCTTACGGAAACCGCCAGCAAACCTTTTCAAATTATTCATATAGATATTTTTACATATGACGGTAACAAATATTTGACCCTCACAGACGCATTTACTAAATTTGCTCAAGCTTATTCTATTCCAGGTAAAAACGCAATTCACATTACGAAATCCTTAATAAAATACTTCACTTCTTTCGGCATTCCCCAATTAATAGTAGCAGACAAAGGTAGAGAATTTAATAATGAAGTAATAAAAGATTTATTAGCAATTCACAAAATCAAAGTTCATTTTACTACTCCTGGTCACCATGAATCAAATTCAATAGCTGAACGAATACACTCTACACTAATCGAACATTTAAGACTTCTAAAACAAACGTATCCTAACGAAGATGACCTAATGGACTATGCTCTTATAGCTTACAATAATTCTATTCATAGTTCCACAAAATTTACCCCATTTGAACTAACTTTCGGACATACAGATTCTAGAAACCCCAACGAACTATTTCTTTCTCAAAATTTCTATTCAGAATATATAAATAATCATAAAGACAAACTAAAACACGTTTACCAAAATGTACATGAAAACCTAACACAAAACAAAACTAAAGTAATTGATAAAAGAAATGATCAAGGAGAAATAAATTCAGAATTTAAAATTGGACAAGTAGTTTATAAAGTTAATACCCAAAAACGTAACAAAAAACATCAACCATACTTAGGTCCCTACAAAATAACCAAAATTCTTGACAGAAACCGAGTAGAACTTGTACGACAAAGACTTAAATATAAAAAAGACATTAACCAGACAGAAATTATACATATTAAAGAACTAAAGAAACCTCCCGTTGCAGGTTCACCCTCTGGACAACAAACGTCGACGCAAGACGAGACACATCCAAATTCCATAACTTAAACGACAATCCCGGACTTTTACCCCTTCATTTAGGCACAGCCCGAATTCAGACAGATGTTTGGACTTTTATACATATCTATGACATTACAAACATTACTACAAATTTCCTTACTCTACAAAATCAATCTGATTCCATGATAAATACCCTTTCAAATACTTCCCAAATTCTAAGCTTTAATAAAGAATTTCAAGACTCCTATCATTTAATCCAAATTTTAGAAAACAAAATTTATCTCGAATTAAGACAATTAAATCCCTTTTGGAATACCAGATCTAAAAGATCTCTATTTGATGGTGTAGGTTCCGCAATAAAATTTATAACAGGAAACCTAGACCAAAACGATGCAAAACGCTACGACGACGCTATATCAACTTTAACAAATAATCAAAATAATATTAAAACTATAGTTAAAAACCAAATCACCTTATTAAGATCTTCAATAAAGAATTTTGAAAATAATACAAAAATCTTAGCCCATAACCAGTTAATTTTAAGTTCACGAATAACAGAAGTTCAAAACTTAATTAAAGATATAAAGATAGAAAAAGTTGAGACATTTCATTATTTTGCACTAGAAAGACTTGTATCGCAATTTTACACTAGTTTCCAAATTATTTATGATCTTCTAGAAAAAATCGAAGTTGCTATCAGCTTTTCAAAACTAAATACATTTCATAATTCGATAGCCGACCCAGATGAACTATTTCTCGAAATTTTAAACGTTAGTAAATTCCTTAAAAATAACAAATTCCCTTTTGAATTATCTTTGCAAAATATTTTGTTGTTCGAAAAAATAATAAAGATAAAAAGTTATAGTAAAGCAAATAAAATAATTTTTGTACTTGAATTACCCATTGTTGAGATCAATGACTATGATTATTATCATCTTTATTCCTTTCCGACCCGATACCAAACTCATTTTAGAACAATTATTCCAAAATCCAAGTTCCTACTTTCCAATCGATACCAATATGCACTTGCCAACGTTCAATGTCAAAAATTGTTAGAAGAAGAATATTTATGCCACGATGTCCAGTCCATTGAAGTAACACCAACAGCCCCTTGCGAAGTTCAACTAATACAGTACTCAAAATTTGTAAATCAATGTCAATCAGTGCCAACAGAAATTAACAATATAAAAATTCAAAAACTTGAAAACAATAAGTGGATCGTAATAACTCTAAACAAAGTGATTAGTATTCAAAAATGCGACAAAAATTCGGACAATATTCCATTAAACGGTAGTTACTTAATCGAACTCAATAGTGCGTGCGAAATTTATATAGACAATTACGTTTTAAAATCATTTGAACTAAAAACTCCAAACTTTGTTAAAATGGAACTGCCAAATTTAGAAGTGTTACTAAAAACCCCGGTCAGTGATCTAAACTTTAAAACAATAAAAATAGACTCAATAAAATTAGACGAATTAAATAATGTTCAAAGTGCTTTAGCAGATCAAGAAAACAAAATAGACAATCTAGACACAGTTCCCATTCATTTTCAACATGTCAGTTTTTATACCATAATTTTATATGTCATAGCAATCATCTTCCTTGTCTACACCATTTGGCAAATATACAGAAAAAATACGAATCCAGAATCACCAAAAGAATCCACAGAACAAGAAAAGAAGGTACCAGAAAATTTTCCATTTCTTCGAACTATGCTACCCCATAGTTCTCATCTAGCCCCGGAGGAGTTAAGAAACCAGAACTGCTAAATCACCAATAATAAAAGGACAGCGTCAGCAAGCTTCACCTCGACCACACCTCGGCGTCACCGAGCTTATAAATAAACTTTTGCATTATATAGCGTCACTCTTATTTTGCATTTAACTGTAGTAAGTAGTCCCTTGTCAATAAAGTTCTTTTTAAAAACGTTGTTCTTGGACTTAGAAACTTCACTTATATATATATATATATATATATATATATATATATATATATATATATATATATATATATATATATATATATATATATATATATATATATATATATACAGTATGTCCCTGTAAGTTGTATCCATATGGAAAACTTTTTTATTATTAATTTTACGAAAAAAAGTTATTCTTCATAAAAAGCTCTGCATGGTTTAAAACCTAAGATTCAACCATCGGATATCAAATTTTATGAATATTATACGAGGTATGTCAAAAAGTTTGAATTTAACTCAAGAGTAAAGTACCTCTATTTTTCACAATATTGAAAATTGCTATTATGAAAAGTTATTTGGAATTAAAAACTATATTCTAATATGCAATTACATCCATCTAATTAAAAAAAAAAAAAATTTGAAAAATTGTGGGTAACTAACATTATTTTCAGTAATTTTAATTCTAATAACTCTTTTATTATTAATTTTACGAAAAAAGTGATTCGTAATAAAAAGTTCTGCATGGTCTAAAATACTCTAAAACCTAAAATACAACCATCTTATGTCAATTTTATACGAGGTGTGTTTAAAAAAAGATAAATTTAGATCAAAAGTTAAGTACCTTTATAGTTCAAAATATTTCAAGAAGAAGCATGTAATTACATACTAAAACATGGTTTTTAATTCTTAATAACTTTTCACAATAACAATTTTCGATATTGTGAAAAATAAAGGTATTTTACTCTTGAGCCAAATTCATATTTTTTGACATACCTTGTATAAAATTAATAAAATTGGACATAAGATGGTTGTATTTTAGGTTTCAGACCATGCAGAACTTTTTATTAAGAATCACTTTTTTTCGTAAAATTAATAATAAATGAGTTATAAGAATTGAAATAACTGAAAATAATGTTAGTTTTCCATAATTTTTCAAAAAAAAAATTTAATTAGAAGGATGTAATTGCATATTAGAATATAGTTTTTAATTCCAAACAACTTTTCATAATAGCAATTTTCAATATTGTGAAAAATAAAGCTACTTTACTCTTGAGTGAAATTCAAACTTTTTGACATACCTCGTATAATATTTATAAAATTTTATATCTGATGGTTGAATCTTAGGTTTTGGACCATGCAGAGCTTTTTGTGAAGAATGACTTTTGTTCGTAAAATTAATAATAAAAAAGTTTTCCATATGGATACAACTTACAGGGACATACTGTATATATATATATATATATATATATATATATATATATATATATATATATATATATATATATATATATATCAAACAAATGAAATAGAGAATGTGGAAAAATCCCCCTACGTATAACTCACACATCCACTATTTCTGGCTGGGAAAAATTTTTCGAATAGAATCAAAGATCCAAACACCAGTTCTTAGAAATGTGTTTCGCCCTCTTCAACCTCCGTGGGCTCATCGGTAAAGATGAGAGGTTGAATATCTTTAGACACATTCCATCAAAAAACAACATCCGAGACATAGACATAACCGGAGCGTAAATCTACGCCCAACCTGAAAATGACAGTCTCAAGTTTTAATTCCCTAATTACTTTAGAGTAAGTAAGATAATGTTTATGAAAAAACAAAAGATGTAGATCTTTGAAACACACTCAGTGATCAAAAGATCCACAGGTACTGGTTTAACGACCACTCGTACGAAATCAAACAAATGAAATAGAGAATGTGGAAAAATCCCCCTACGAATAACTCACACATCCACTATTTCTGGCTGGGAAAAATTTTTCGAAGAGAATCAAAGATCCAAACACCAGTTCTTAGAAATGTGTTTCGCCCTCTTCAACCTCCGTGGGCTCATCGGTAAAGATGAGAGGTTGAATATCTTTAGACACATTCCATCAAAAAACAACATCCAGGACATAGACATAACAGGAGCGTAAATCTACGCCCAACCTGAAAATGACAGTCTCAAGTTTTAATTCCCTAATTACTTTAGAGTAAGTAAGATAATGTTTATGAAAAAACAAAAGATGTAGATCTTTGAAACACACTCAGTGATCAAAAGATCCACAGGTACTGGTTTAACGACCACTCGTACGAAATCAAACAAATGAAATAGAGAATGTGGAAAAATCCCCCTACGAATAACTCACACATCCACTATTTCTGGCTGGGAAAAATTTTTCGAATAGAATCAAAGATCCAAACACCAGTTCTTAGAAATGTGTTTCGCCCTCTTCAACCTCCGTGGGCTCATCGGTAAAGATGAGAGGTTGAATATCTTTAGACACATTCCATCAAAAAACAACATCCGAGACATAGACATAACAGGAGCGTAAATCTACGCCCAACCTGAAAATGACAGTCTCAAGTTTTAATTCCCTAATTACTTTAGAGTAAGTAAGATAATGTTTATGAAAAAACAAAAGATGTAGATCTTTGAAACACACTCAGTGATCAAAAGATCCACAGGTACTGGTTTAACGACCACTCGTACGAAATCAAACAAATGAAATAGAGAATGTGGAAAAATCCCCCTACGAATAACTCACACATCCACTATTTCTGGCTGGGAAAAATTTTTCGAATAGCATCAAAGATCCAAACACCAGTTCTTAGAAATGTGTTTCGCCCTCTTCAACCTCCGTGGGCTCATCGGTAAAGATGAGAGGTTGAATATCTTTAGACTGAAAATTATATTTATATATATATATATATATATATATATATATATATATATATATATATATATATATATATATATATATATATATTGTTATATTTCTATTTGATATGAAAATTAAATTTTGATAATTATAAACAGAATTCAATTTAATATAAAATATTTTCAATTTTCTCAACCTCGGGCATATAAATTTAGAACAACCTGTATACAACAAATTGTTATATTTAATTTTAAGAAGTGATTAGAATAAGCGTACGAAACTCGGAACAATGTGCTTAGATAAACAAAGTGAATGACGCGTACCATTATCGTTCTTCTCGGAAGGTCGATCATTAGCCTATGCTAAATAAAACTCAGTGAAATAGATGATAGTTCATTATCGTTTTTCGCGGAAGGTTTCGATCATTAGCCTATGCTAAATAAGACTCATTTGAAAGAGAGAATAGGTCATTAAAATTTGTAAATAGTTAGAAAGTATTTTAGAATGGGAATTAAATATTTTCTTTTGAAATCCATTAAGCATATTTAGAAAGATTAAAAATTGGTTTTGAGGAATATTACGAATGAGAGTTGGTGGTGGAAGATTGATTTGTGAATCTGGAAGGGATATTTAGAAAGTAGGGGAATGGATGAGAAAGTGAGGCAGAATGTTTTGAGCTGTGGAGAAGTGAAGTCGAGTAGTAGACGGTAGTGTACGGAGAGTGAGAAAGCCGGTAGTTCCGTGAGTGTGGAGTATCTATCGTGGAACGAGAAGTAGGCCAGGTCGAGAGTAAAAGAACCTCCTTGAGCCAAGAGTGTCCCGGTAGCTGATAGCAGTTTCGAAAAAGGTAGAACACAGCATCACGGCCGAAGCAGGAACGAGAGCTATTCGAGCTAGTTTTTCAAAGGAGTACATTACTGGAAGCCAGGACGAGGTTTGATCGCAGCCAAGGATAGCAGGAACGGGTTTTGTGTGAGGACATTTTCAGTTCACCAGGAAAAGGTCAGTCTCATTTGTTTGGACATGAATGTATGGGTTTTTCGTATTAAATTCCACATAAAAAATTGAATAACATAATCAATTATATCAGAAAAGCTTCATCAAACTTGAATAGAGTTGTTCCTAATAACTCCTAATAGTTAAATGTTAATAAAAACTTTCAATTGAAAACCAAAAGGAAATAAGATTCCCATTTGTAAATGTTATGTTTAAGAATAATAAGAAATAGCAAATATTAAGCATTGATTGCCTTTTAAATAAAATAAAAAATATTTTGATTATAATTGTAACCCATATGTGTATTTTTTTTACTCTTTTCTTTTCTATCCCGATTAGGAACCATTAAGAAATATTTAGAAGCCACGAAAGTAAGTAATTAATTTATAATTCGCCCTGAGATTGAAAACATATTGATATGTGATCTGGTTAATTAATTAGATTAGTATTAATACATTGATTAAATTAAGTGACATATAAGAATATTATCTCATATCAAAAATCAAGATCACATCAACTGTCGTCCAACGTGGAAAGCATTGTAAAGTATTTCTAGTGGCAAATTTGAAGGATAGAAAGAGTAAAGCCGGTATTTGAAAATTTATATGCCTGTGGTAAAAAGTGAGATACTTACATTTGATAACATAAAATTTTAGATCTCTTTAGGTACAAATTTTACATAACTGATTTAATATTTTATTTTTACGATATTTACATTTGATATTTATTGACAATTTATAATATTTGGGTGAGAAAAAGTCGTTTTGGTAACATACTAGTAAAATTTCACATTTGGCGGGGATAGTACTTCTTGAAAACAAATGTCTGTGACAAGAAGCCAAAGCAAGGACAACAAAAAACAAAAAGAATATTCAGACCAAGAAGATATTTTAGACACGCCAATCATGGCATCAGAACAGCAAGAATTATCAGGAATAGATAAACTATTACAACTGATGCAACTCCAGTCACAAAAAATGGATGAAACACAACAAAAACTGGATGACAATCAAAGAGAAACAAAACAAGCAATAGATGAAACAAAAAGAATAATGCAAGAAAATCAGAAGGAAACAAAACAAGCAATAGAAGAGAACAACAAGAAAATGGAGGAACGCATAGGAAAGTATGAAAAGGAAATAAAAGGATGTTTGACAACAATGAAAAACGAGATGAAAGAACAAGAAATGAAAATTCAAAATAAAATAAAGGAGATAACGAACTGCCAGAAAAAGAAATAGAAAATTTGGAAAACAAGTTTGAAAACGCTATTCAAGCAATCAGAGAAGAAATGGAAAGAAAGATTGCGGAAATCAATATTCAACAAAATGGAGGAGAAAGAAGAGAAATGGTTATACATAGCACAGATGACGTGAAGATAAGGTTTGGCGGGGATGTAAGAAGATTACACCCAGTGCCGTTCATAAATAGCCTGAAAAAGAAAATACAGCACATCGGAAATTTCGAAACAGCAAAAGAAACTATCAGAAACCATCTCAAAAATGAAGCAAGCCTATGGTTCGATTGCAAAGAAGAAGAATTTGACAGTTGGCAAGAATTTGAACAAAAATTTTTGAATTATTTCTGGGGAAAAGTCCAACAATTGGAAATTAACAAGGAATTGCAAAATGGGAAATACAATGATAGGATGGGTATATCAGAAAGGACATATGCATTACAAATTTACTATAACGCAAAACATTTACAATATAATTACTCATCGGAACAATTAGTCGAACTGATTGCAAGACATTTCGAAGAAACGCTGGAAGACCATATCACATTGCAAAACTACAAAGACATAGATAGTTTATGCCAATTCCTACAAATAAGAGAATTGCGTTTAAGAGAAAGAAAATCAAGAAGGTCGCGAGAAGATTACAGGCCCCGAGAAACACAGGAGTACAGAGATAGAAATGAAAATAGGAGGGACTATACAAGACGAGATTTTAATCCCAGAAGGGAAAACGAAAATAGAGACAACGGAAGAGGAAATTATGAACAAAGAAATAGGCAATGGAATGAGGACAGAAATCGAGAATACCAGAATAGAAACACCACACGCTCAAATCAAGAAAACAGAAATAATGGTAGACAAAATGAACAGGGATATCGAGAAAACCGAAACAGATCCGACAGACCAAGAGAAAATAGAAGAGAAGTAAATAATACCCAGACAGATGAATATGACGGAGAGAGACATTATGACGAAAATATAAACAACGATGAGCAACCGGCGTTTTTTCACGACGGCGCTCACTAAAAACCAAAAATCAAACAGGAATTTTTTGTAACCCCAAGGAGTTTATTAAATTGGCAAGAAACAACGAAAAGAAAAATGGAGTTAATTTAAAATTTGTGGATGGATTTATCAACGAGAAACCAATTAAAATTATGATAGACACTGGATCTGAAATAACATTGGTCAACAGAAAACTAATAGAAGAAGTTAACTTAACAAATTTAATTTACAAAATACCTAGGGTAAATTTAGTGGGCGCAAACAAACGGACATTGGCAACTATAAATGAAGGCATACGAGTAATGGTACGACTGGGTAAGAAGATGTATGCACTACAATGTGTAATAATGCCAAACATGTCACATGACATGATAGTAGGAGTTGACGAATTGGCAGAAAAACATGTAGTGATAGATTTTAAAAATAATACGATGAATCTAACAGAAGAAAAAGAAGAAGAACAGGACAAGGAACAGGAGAAACAAAATACGGACGAATCAGGTAAAGAACAAACAGTGGAAATGAATTTGGCAACGAAGCAAGGACAAAGAAGAAAAGGGAGAAAAAGTCAGAAAAAGACAAAAGAAAATGAAACCTGTGGCTCCTCAAAAGAAGAGTTGAGCCCAGAAGAAGAAAATTTGAGAGTATCAGAAACAAAGGAAACCTGGGATTCCTCAAAAGAAGAGACGAGCTCAGGAGAAGAAGAAATAAAGCAAAAAAATGAAAGCGAAAAAGATATGATCGAAACAGTGGCATTTGAAGAGGAGGCATATGAAAACGTGGATGCAGAATACACGGTAAAAGTATGTGAAAAATCTGAGGAAAAAGACAGAAGACTAATATGGGAAAAAGGGAAAGACAACATAATAGCCGACACTCTAACACAGGATGAGGACACTGAAAATAAGGAAACAATTACTCTACAGGTGGGACTAATTAGAGTAATACAAGAAGAAGGGGTATAAGACGTAGATTAAAGTAAGGAAATATACAGGGAGTTGGTTTTGCCTCGAGAAAATTTATTTAAAAATGCAGGTAAATTTTATCGAATACAAGGCGGGGATTTGTTATATTTCTATTTGATATGAAAATTAAATTTTGATAATTATAAACAGAATTCAATTTAATATAAAATATTTTCAATTTTCTCAACCTCGGGCATATAAATTTAGAACAACCTGTATACAACAAATTGTTATATTTAATTTTAAGAAGTGATTAGAATAAGCGTACGAAACTCGGAACAATGTGCTTAGATAAACAAAGTGAATGACGCGTACCATTATCGTTCTTCTCGGAAGGTCGATCTTTAGCCTATGCTAAATAAAACTCAGTGAAATAGATGATAGTTCATTATCGTTTTTCGCGGAAGGTTTCGATCATTAGCCTATGCTAAATAAGACTCATTTGAAAGAGAGAATAGGTCATTAAAATTTGTAAATAGTTAGAAAGTATTTTAGAATGGGAATTAAATATTTTCTTTTGAAATCCATTAAGCATATTTAGAAAGATTAAAAATTGGTTTTGAGGAATATTACGAATGAGAGTTGGTGGTGGAAGATTGATTTGTGAATCTGGAAGGGATATTTAGAAAGTAGGGGAATGGATGAGAAAGTGAGGCAGAATGTTTTGAGCTGTGGAGAAGTGAAGTCGAGTAGTAGACGGTAGTGTACGGAGAGTGAGAAAGCCGGTAGTTCCGTGAGTGTGGAGTATCTATCGTGGAACGAGAAGTAGGCCAGGTCGAGAGTAAAAGAACCTCCTTGAGCCAAGAGTGTCCCGGTAGCTGATAGCAGTTTCGAAAAAGGTAGAACACAGCATCACGACCGAAGCAGGAACGAGAGCTATTCGAGCTAGTTTTTCAAAGGAGTACATTACTGGAAGCCAGGACGAGGTTTGATCGCAGCCAAGGATAGCAGGAACGGGTTTTGTGTGAGGACATTTTCAGTTCACCAGGAAAAGGTCAGTCTCATTTGTTTGGACATGAATGTATGGGTTTTTCGTATTAAATTCCACATAAAAAATTGAATAACATAATCAATTATATCAGAAAAGCTTCATCAAACTTGAATAGAGTTGTTCCTAATAACTCCTAATAGTTAAATGTTAATAAAAACTTTCAATTGAAAACCAAAAGGAAATAAGATTCCCATTTGTAAATGTTATGTTTAAGAATAATAAGAAATAGCAAATATTAAGCATTGATTGCCTTTTAAATAAAATAAAAAATATTTTGATTATAATTGTAACCCATATGTGTATTTTTTTTACTCTTTTCTTTTCTATCCCGATTAGGAACCATTAAGAAATATTTAGAAGCCACGAAAGTAAGTAATTAATTTATAATTCGCCCTGAGATTGAAAACATATTGATATGTGATCTGGTTAATTAATTAGATTAGTATTAATACATTGATTAAATTAAGTGACATATAAGAATATTATCTCATATCAAAAATCAAGATCACATCAATATATATATATATATATATATATATATATATATATATATATATATATATATATATATATATATATATATATATATATATATATATATATATATATATATATATATATATATATATATATATAATATATATATATATATATATATATATATATTTATATATATATATATATATATATATATATATATATATATATATATATATATATATATATATATATATATATATATAGTAAACTCTTAAATATTGGGGAAATCTGCAAGAAAGACTCTAATGAGTATCAATTGTTTCGCCGAACGTTTTCGCCAAAGAGAATTAATTTGGCTTCTTCAGGGCTGAAAGAGAAGAAATTATAATTAGGTACTATATATTACCTATTAAAAAAACACTGGAGATCTTACCGTAACTTAGAATTGTAGAGTTAAGATGTTAAAAAAAACTAGCTAGTAACAACATAGTGGTTTTTTGTTACTGTTAGAAAAAGTTACTGTTTTAAATGTATGGTAGCTGTGACCTTGAGACGCAAAAGTGTACCCAAGGGGAACCGAAAAAACCAATGCAACTACATTTTAAAGGAATTAAATTCTTTGAGTTGTCGGCAATAACTAAATTTTTGATTGTTGAAAAGTTCACATGTCAGGTTCTGTTTTACCAGAACGCATGCGTTGACATGTCAAAGTAGTTCTTATGATTCTTTCTAATGTCGTTAAGGTTCATTGGTGTAACAAAATGAAGTTAATTACCAGTTTAGGGTAATATTATTTTAGATTTTTCTTATTAAAAATTGTTTTATATAGTATATTGTTCATGTGTTGTTATTATAATATCTTATTGAGATGTACATAAGAAAAGCAAGGGAATGTTATCTTTTTTTTATTAATTAATGAAAATTATGATTTAAGTAGGTTAGTTATTAATGGATAAATCAGTCAAGTTAGTTCTCTGTGATGTTACACTGTTCTTGGTATCGGATTTAAGTAAGAAGTGGTATATATCGCTTAGATTCTTAATGTCAGTCTTAACATTGATGAAGAAATCGTTAAGGAAAATATATGACATTTCAATGAACTCTCTTTTTGATTTATTGTTCTCGCGGTGGAGAATTGTAGTGTTAGTATAGTCCATGAGATGACCAGTGGAATGGACATGTTTGGCTAAAGCACAACGGTCAGGGTGAAGTCGAGAATCACTTTTGTGTAGTGTAATACGTGATTTCAATAATTGAGAGGTTTGACCGATGTAGGAATTGTTGCAAGAGAGGCATGGAATGTTGTAGACAATGTTACTAAGCATATCTGTAGGTGTCTTATCTTTGATCTTAGAATAAAGATTATTAATTGTTAGGGCTAAAACGTGTTAAGGTAATTTTTAGAACATACAAAATCGCTAATTTATTAATTAATCACGAAATACTAACAAAAAATAAGTTGATTGCTTATATTCCAAAATTTTTCACGCATAAACGAGGCATAATACGTGGCGTTGATACCTTTTTTACTGAAGAATACTTGAAAAAAGCAATTAATTCTATAGTTCCAGTGGCGGAAGTGCGAAGAATGAAACGAAAAATTATAAACCCTGAAACCAAACAAGAAGAATTTGTCAATAGACAATTGGTAGTAATAAATTTTAAAGGTAATAAAATTCCGTCCTTTATTAATATAAATATGGTTAATTTCCCTGTAGAACCATACATCCATCCAGTTGTCCAATGTGGAAAATGTTTACGTTACGGACACAATATCGTTCAATGTAAAGGCAAATCTCGTTGTTCTCGATGTGCAAATGAGCATTCTTCCGCTGAATGTAATTCCGAGTTGCAAATGTGCGTTCACTGTAAATCTTCTGATCATCCTTCAATTTCAAGAGATTGCCCAATGTACAAAAAACAACACGACATAAAAAAAGTAATGGCTTTCGAAAATAAAAGTTTTAAGGATGCCGAATTATCGATTAACAATCCAGCTTATGCCAAAATGAATACCAACAATAGGTTTGATATATTAAATAATCTTGAAAATTTTCCCGATTTAGCACCAGCAAACAAAACAATTTATTATGCTCCTTTAAATAAACCAAAATCAAATTCAACCGCATTAGAATCAAAAACAATTAAAAGGCGAAGAACTGACACTTCTTCTCAGATTCCAAGCACTAGTAATTCAGATTTAGAAAATTCCCATCAAAAAAGACAAATTTCTCTTCCTCCATATACACCCGCTCCACAACAGAATAATTTCATGTTTTGTCGAGATAAACTTATCTCACAGATATATTCATTAATTACAAATATAATTAATAATCAAGGAAAATTTGAATTAAATAAAATCAGGGACAATATCATTACAATATTCGATAATAATGAAGATAATTTAGAATCCATTCTCACAGATAGTGAAAATGGCTACTAAAAATATTACAGAAAAACTAACTATATTACAATGGAATTGTAGATCCATTTATAGTAACAAAGGCAGTCTTATGCATCATATTAACAACTACCATACAGATATAATAGTTCTATCAGAAATATGGCTCACATCCGGTCATCATTTTAGACTTAACGGATATAACTTTATCAATAAATGTCGTGAAGATGGTTACGGTGGCGTAGGTATTTTCATCAGACAGGGAATAGATTACCAAGAATCCGAAATTAATAATAATTTCGATGACAGTATAGAAGCATGCGCAGTTTTTTTGAACAAAATTAATCTCTCATTAGTATCAATCTATAGATCATCAGATGTTAGAATAGAAATAAATGACTGGATCAACCTATTCCTTCAGTTTAATATTGCAAAAACTATTTTTCTGGGAGATTTTAATGCTCACCACGGTATGTGGGGGCCAATTGCAGACGACAGAAATGGTAGAATATTAGTGGAGGCCATGGATTATTGTGAAATAATTACATTGAATGACGGAACACCAACAAGAATATCCCCAACTAGTAATCATTCAGCCGTTGACTTAACTCTAACATCTCCCCTTTTAGCCGACCGTATAGCTTGGTCAGTAGATTCAGATTCATTAGGTTCAGATCACTACCCAATCAATATAGAAATTCAAATCAATCCCTCCTCCTTTGTCATCAACCCATCAACAAAATGGAATGACTCTCGTGCTGACTGGTCTGTTTTTGGAAATATTTTTGAATTAGAAATTAGTAAGCTCAATAATTTAGATAGGAATTCAACTTCGGTAGACAAAATCGAATTTTTCCTCAATGCAATCACGGTCGCAGCATCAAAATCTATGCCTATTAAGAAATCTTTCACACCTTCTGTACCAAGACCTTATTGGTGGGATGAGGAATGTTCTGCGATTGTTAAAAAACGAAAAGAAGCTCTCAGCGAGTTTAAAAAACAAGGTAATTTTATCAATTATCTACAATATCAAGACATTTCTGCTAATGTCAAACGTACGTTCAAACTTAAACAAAAAAACAGTTGGAAAATGTTTTTGAATAAATTAAATAAAAACACTCCTCTGACTGAGATATGGAACACTGTAAGATCTATTTGCAATAAACACCATCAAAAAAGAAAACCACAATTAGACGAAAGCCTTATTCCAAAAATTCTTGATACATTGGCTCCTTCATCTGCTGCAGGTCCAATTTTTAACGACAACATTAATCAATTTCACTTCCATCAAGACTCAGACACCTTCTCAAAAAATTTTAGCTTTTCGGAATTAGAATTAGCCTTAAAAAAATCAAAAAATACTGCACCTGGACTTGACGGGTTTACTTATACGATAATAAATAAATTGCCTGAAAGTGGTAAACTTCTTCTCTTAGAAATTTTTAATGATTGGTGGTTGAAACAAAAGTATTCAGATAGTCTTAAAAATATAATTGTGTGTCTTCTAGCGAAACCTAAGAAACCACCTGACTTACCTTCGTCCTACCGACCTATTTCATTGTTATCGTGTATTACAAAAACTTTCGAAAGGCTTATAAAATTTAGACTCGAACATTTTGTCGAAAACAGATCAATTTTACCAAAAAATCAGTATGGATTTCGTAGAGGTATAGGCACAATTGATGCAATCTCCCATTTAGTTACAGATGCTCAATTGTGTCTATCAAAAAATAATTACATGTTGTGTCTTTTTGTGGACCTTAAAGGGGCTTATGATGTGGTAGATTTGGAAATATTATATTCAAAAATGGTAACGTTTGGCATCAATAAAAGAGTCTCTATAAATATTTTAAATTTGTTTGCTAATAGAAAAGTATTTTTGCGAGATAGTCATAACGTTTTACATGGTCCAAGAGTACTTTACAACGGGCTTCCGCAAGGCTCTATTTTAAGTCCCCTTTTGTTTAACTTATACACTGCAGACTTGCATGATTTGATGAGCGATGGCATACAAATTATTCAATACGCGGACGATTTATGCATTTATGTCACCCATAATACCTACGATCGCTGCATGATAGACTTAAGACGTACTTTTGACAGGTTACAAAACTGGTTAGACGATATGGGTTTTAGTGTTTCACCAGAAAAGACAGCTGTGATGTGTTTCACAAGGCACAGATATCAGTTAGTCGATAATTTCTCTATCGGTAAATACACTATTCCTATCGTAAAAGAATATAAATATTTAGGTATAATTATAGATAGTAAACTTCTATGGACCAGTCACATTAAGTATGTCAAACAAAGATGTGAAAAGGGAATTAATCTTCTGCGCTTCCTCTCCAAACAGAGCTGGGGCGCGGATCAACAAATTTCCTTAATGTTCTACAAGTCTTATATTCGCTCGATTTTGGATTATGGGTGTACTCTCTATGGTTCTACCTCCAATACGAACCAACTTACCCTTGATCGAATACAATATAGAGCTCTGAAAATATGTTTGGGAGCAATGGCATCTTCACCAAATCATGCCATTCTGGCAGAGTCTCAAGAACTTCCTCTTAGTTTTCGAAGACAGTTTTTAGCAAATAAAAGTCTATTAAAATATAGATGTTACAACAGTGATTTGATCGCAAAAATTAACTTTCTTGTAATTGAGAATTTGACAAATCATTATTGGAAAAAGAAAAACTCTCCTCCTTTGGCAGATGCATTTATTGATACAAACTTATTTCAAAATGATATTGTTAAACTTAATAAAATACCATTGTATGCACACAGTTTCGATTCTATAATTGACAAACCTATCACCATATTCCCTCGGTATTCAGATTGTAATATCTTAAACCAAGCCATGATAAAATCCATTGTAAATGGTCTCGGGTCGAACTTAACTAAAATATATACAGATGGGTCAAAAACGCAGCTAAACACAGGTTCGGCATTTTTTGTTTCAAACATAAATCATATTGAAAAGTACAGAATCTCAAATTATTGTTCCATTTTTACCGCCGAGTCCTTTGCTATTGAAAAGGCACTAAAATGGTGTGCAACTCAAACATGCACGAATGTGGCAATAATTTCAGACTCAAAATCAGCATTACAAGCTATTAGCGGTCACCCAATAAACCAATTCCGAAATGCCTTAATTTTGAACATTAAAAAATTAATTATGGATCTTAAACAAAATAATGTAACTGTTTCGTTTATTTGGACGAAAGGACATTGCGGAGTCGAAGGTAATGAAATTGCGGATATAGCCGCAAAAAGTAGTCACAGTTGCCACCATATGGACAAAGTATTTAATTTAAAAGATTTGAATAATGCTCTCCAACCTAATATCAGAAGGAAATGGGAAACTGATTACAAAAGAATTGCAAATAAATCTACAAACCCTTATTTCAGAATTCACCCTACACTTCCAAAAGACATTCCTCATTTCACCTTTAATTATAATAGAGCACAAATGTCAGTATTGACTCGTTTAAAATTGAATCATGCTCGCTTTCCATCTCACTTATATAAAATTGGAATACTTAACTCTCCTGTCTGTAGTTGTGACAATGTATCCATTGGTGATCTAAATCATATATTTCTAGAATGTTCTCTGAACTCTCAATCTTCTTCAATTCTGTATCAAGAACTAATTCATCACGAGTGTCCATTGCCACTAAATATTACAGCTCTCCTTTCTTCCCCAGATAAAGCGGTACTAGATTCCATCATTAATTTTATCAGAAATTCAAAAATAGCGGTATAGTTTAGAAATAGACAATATGAAATCATTTAATGTAATTAAGAATTTACATGTTTTGTGGCAAATAGATTTTGTCTGATTCCAGGATCTCTCACACACACACACACACAATTGTTAGGGCTGATCTACAAGCCACATTAAGTTTAATATTGTTATTGTTATTACCAAAGCTATTTTCAACACCTTTCAGAATCCTTGTTAACCCCGGAGTGACATCACTGAAGTATGGTAATGAAAAATATTTGTTTATAGGAGTATCCGAGACTGGGTTCCCACTTAAGACATCAGGATCAGCATTGTTAGTCGCGAAGGAAGGTGAAGTACCCTCGTTTTGGACAGTGTTAAACAAAATCTTATTTACTAATGGTGTTGGATAAGCGTTTGAAATGAAAAGTTTCTGTAGGATTTGTAGGTTTTTTGTATGTAAAGAAGGATCTGATAATTTTATTACTCTATTTTTCATCTGTTTGACTAAATTGACTTTGGTAGAATTATTGTGGTACACCGAGAGGACAATTTCTTTTCTCCTAAAACACCGATTTCTTTGAGCAATATTTCTTAAAAGTTAACATATCCTATTAACTTAAACATACCGGTTCACATATAAAGAAACAAGTTTTTTAAACACAACTCAATAATTTCTTACAGATAATTTCTTCAATACTAAGAAATGCATTAATGGTTACATTTAATTTTCTTATCCTAAAGTTTTTATTTCTTAAATTGAAAACTACAAATATTTTGCAGTATAAGAAATATAATGTTAAGTTAATCCATATTTATATTTGTGAACAAAAAATTTTCTTGCAATCAAATAAATATTTTAAACCACAAGAAATAATTCTTCAGAAATACCCTCTGTAGTAACTGTGGTTATAAAATAAAAACTTTGTCATTAATGCCGAAATGTTACCTGCAAAGAGATTTTTTTCCACAAAAGAATTGCGCAGATTAACTATTTATGATTTAGTCGTCAGTGTTTGTCAAGATGGCGTGATATGTTCATGTTCATATAGATGGATGTTGGATTTATTGGTGTACTTTAAAAATTAACGGATATTTTGAAGGTACGTACATATATAGGTATTAACTAAAAGTAAATTGAGTAATTTAAGATGTAATAATAATATTGTTGCATATCCTAATGGTTAAAAAAGAAACATAATAGTATCTTTATATGCTTTTTAGGTTTAATGATGGACGACTCTGAAATAAAGGAGCTTATTATTCTAACTGGGAAATATGCCACAATTTAAAGCTGGGACAGAATGATATAATATATAGCTTCAGAACAATATTAAGAAAGGAGTTATTAACCATCTGCGGGGCCTTCCAGAAATGGTAGAACTTCATACATGTAAGTACCTTTTTAAAAATGTGTATCCTTATGTATCAACTATAATAGGTTTCTTGAATGTATCGTCTTCTATAAAAAATATACAATATAACGCTATATCAAACATGGCGGGTGCAACGCTGAGGATTTTTCTGTTAATTTATTTGAGATAAAGAAATCAGTTAGTCTAAAAGAAATATATGTTTAATGTTTATGGTTAAGAAATGTTATTGCCGAAAACCGTGAATTAGTTAATATGTATTAAATGACTTAGATGTAACCTAATAATACTTTTCCGTAATAAAATTTCTTAATGATTACGTATGCTTCTCTTTTAGATTATAAAAATTAAGAAAATTACATATTATAATGTCTGATTCAATGTTTTACATTAGTTGTATTTTCCCTCTTGTTTTAGCTAAACAATGTTTATTGTGTGACTTAATATTATACAGATAAATAATTAATATTTCATTAACAAAAAGAAAAAATAAACAAAGATGTGTAGGTTAAATAATGCCATGTTTGAACTAAATATGATTGATTATTATTAGTATTAATAGTTCTTATGTGGGGCCGTGTATTTGTTTTTTTTGTATTTCCTAAATTTGTCAAAATAAATATCTATATCTTTATAAAAAAAAATTATTAAAGTAAGTTTACTATTTCTACATAACGATTTTGTTTTAGGGAATTGCTGATATACAAAGTGATGTTAACAAAAGAAGGAAAATTTGAGGAAGTTGGATTTGCCTGTCCATCCTTTTATTGTTGTGTAGAAGCCAGTGGTTTAAGAGTGGAGAAAATATTTGTATGTAATAATAATGTTTTATATCTTGTTTTATTAATAAATAATGATTTTACCTTAACACAATGATTTATTTCGCCGTATGTAATATCACTTTATTTTCAAGAAATATTAACTTAACTCTAAATATACGTTTATCTCTACGAAATATATTTCTTAACATTAAATAAATTAATTATTAATAGTAAAATAATAATATTCCTTACTAAGAAATATTATTGCTCAGAAAGAATAGTTTTCTAATGTGTAGAAAATATATTTTTATGACTAATAAAATTAATTAACATCAAGTGTAATTTCTTTCTGATAAATGGGTTTGAAGTTTGCCAGAAAGTGATAGTTCAATCATGTTTAAGATATATTTCTTTGGCTTTAGTAGAATTTATTTGAAATATTTTAGAAAATTATATCTTACATACAAAGATATATTTCTTAGGCAATATGCCAAGTCGACCTTTCTTAAATATTAATAAAGTTCCTTTATGTCAAGAATTTTTTTCTCTCGGTGTAAGAGTGGTAGTTAAGGTATCTACCAGAATGGGTCGGTTTTTGATACCAATCTATTTTAATGTTGTTATTTTCCCTGATCATCCTTATGTCGAGAAAGGGGACGGACCAATTACCATCTTCCCTCCCTATAGTGAACTGGATGTAGGGGTCATAACTATTGAAGGTGTTTAATAGTTCATCTACCTTGTCATTGGGTATAGCCAAGATGATATCATCAACATATTTTTTAATAAATTTTAATAATTTTAATAACTTCATTTTGTTACACCAATGAACCTTAACGACATTAGAAAGAATCATAAGAACTACTTTGACATGTCAACGCATGCGTTCTGGTAAAACAGAACCTGACATGTGAACTTTTCAACAATCAAAAATTTAGTTATTGCCGACAACTCAAAGAATTTAATTCCTTTAAAATGTAGTTGCATTGGTTTTTTCGGTTCCCCTTGGGTACACTTTTGCGTCTCAAGGTCACAGCTACCATACATTTAAAACAGTAACTTTTTCTAACAGTAACAAAAAACCACTATGTTGTTACTAGCTAGTTTTTTTAACATCTTAACTCTACAATTCTAAGTTACGGTAAGATCTCCAGTGTTTTTTTAATAGGTAATATATAGTACCTAATTATAATTTCTTCTCTTTCAGCCCTGAAGAAGCCAAATTAATTCTCTTTGGCGAAAACGTTCGGCGAAACAATTGATACTCATTAGAGTCTTTCTTGCAGATTTCCCCAATATTTAAGAGTTTACTATTTAACTTATCTGCAGAGATTAAATTTCTTTATATATATATATATATATATATATATATATATATATATATATATTGCAAGGTATGCGACCGTTAATTTAAATTTAAAGGTATTCAGCTAGTGAATTCAGAGGTTGAATCGGTCAATTTAGTTGGCAATTAAATAAAGAAGTCAACTACTTCATTGATATATTGAAAACGTTTCGCTTTTATTCCTACTTATCTATTGCCAAATCATGACGTCTTCTTCCGATATTGCTAAGTAGTCCGTTTTTTCATATCTATTTCCAGGCCCACCTGTATTTTTTTTATAACCCACATAACCCATATTCTGAGATGCAAGGATCAAATAATTCTGCCATAATAAATCCTATCTTACATAACAAACAAATCAACACAACCCATATTCCGAGATTTAAAGCTTCAAATAATTCTGCCACATTATTCTACCCTTCGAACAAAAAATTTCTCTAACACCCCTGTATAAGTTAAGTCAATATTCTACCTCTTACTCAAGGGCTTGAGCCATAAATCTTACAAACATGCGTGTCGTCGGCCAGTGGGTGGATTTGGCATAGGGAAAAATAACATCTCATTTGCCGCTAATTCGTCTAACGGTGATCAACTACAAATGAAGGCTTCAGTGAGATTCAAATCACCGAATTAAATAAATAGCCAATGAACATTAATACATGGTGTATTTTTCCGCAGTGTATCGTTAAGTTGTTGTTATAGAATGAGTAGTATCTGTAGAATTTTTGTTTTAACATCTTAAACATACTACAAATTGCTTTGTAAGTATTATATCACTTTTGTTAAGGTTATTTATACTTATAGACTTCATCCTTTATTTGTAGTGAACTGATGAAGCTTTCGAAATTGTAAAGCGAAACGTTTTCAATATATCAATGAAGTAGTTGACTTCTTTATTTAATTGCCAACTAAATTGACCGATTCAACCTCTGAATTCACTAGCTGAATACCTTTAAATATATATATATATTTATATATATATATATATATATATATATATATATATATATATATATATATTATATGTATTGATGTGATCTTGATTATTGATATGAGATAATATTCTTATATGTCACTTAATTTAATCAATGTATTAATACTAATCTAATTAATTAACCAGATCACATATCAATATGTTTTCAATCTCAGGGCGAATTATAAATTAATTACTTACTTCCGTGGCTTCTAAATATTTCTTAATGGTTCCTAATCGGGATAGAAAAGAAAAAAGTAAAAAAAAAAATACACATATGGGTTACAATTATAATTAAAATATTTTTTATTTTATTTAAAAGGCAATCAATGCTTAATATTTGCTATTTCTTATTATTCTTAAACATAACATTTACAAATGGGAATCTTATTTCCTTTTGGTTTTCAATTGAAAGTTTTTATTAACATTTAACTATTAGGAGTTATTAGGAACAACTCTATTTAAGTTTGATGAAGCTTTTCTGATATTATTGATTATGTTATTCAATTTTTTATGTGGAATTTAATACGAAAAACCCATACATTCATGTCCAAACAAATGAGACTGACCTTTTCCTGGTGAACTGAAAATGTCCTCACACAAGACCCGTTTCCTGCTATCCTTGGCTGCGATCAAACCTCGTCCTGGCTTCCAGTAATGTTCTCCTTTGAAAAACTAGCTCGAATAGCTCTCGTTCCTGCGTCTGTCGTGATGCTGTGTTCTACCTTTCTCGAAACTGCTATCAGCTTCCGGGACACTCTTGGCTCAAGGAGGTTCTTTTACTCTCGACCTGGCCTACTTCTCGTTCCACGATAGATACTCCCCACTCACGGAACTACACCGGCTTTCTCACTCTCCGTACACTACCGTCTACTACTCGACTTCACTTCTCGACAGCTCAAAACATTCTGATCTCACTTTGTCATCCATTCCCCTACTTTCTAAATATCCCTTCCAAATTCACAAATCAATCTTCCACCACCAACTCTCATTCGTAATATTCCTCAAAACCAATTTTTAATCTTTCTAAATATGCTTAATGGATTTCAAAAGAAAATATTTAATTCCCATTCTAAAATACTTTCTAACTATTTACAAATTTTAATGACCTATTCTCTCTTTCAAATGAGTCTTATTTAGCATAGGCTAATGATCGAAACCTTCCGCGAAAAACGATAATGAACTATCATCTATTTCACTGAGTTTTATTTAGCATAGGCTAATGATCGACCTTCCGAGAAGAACGATAATGGTACGCGTCATTCACTTTGTTTATCTAAGCACATTGTTCCGAGTTTCGTACGCTTATTCTAATCACTTCTTAAAATTAAATATAACAATTTGTTGTATACAGGTTGTTCTAAATTTATATGCCCGAGGTTGAGAAAATTAAAAATATTTTATATTAAAGTGAATTTTGTTTATAATTATCAAAATTTAATTTTCATATCAAATAGAAATATAACAAATCCCCGCCTTGTATTCGATAAAATTTATCTGCATTTTTAAGTAAATTTTCTCGAGGCAAAACCAACTCCCTGTATATTTCCTTACTTTAATCTACGTCCTATACCCCTTCTTCTTGTATTACTCTAATTAGTCCCACCTGTAGAGTAATTGTTTCCTTATTTTCAGTGTCCTCATCCTGTGTTAGAGTGTCGGCTATTATGTTGTCTTTCCCTTTTTCCCATATTAATCTTCTGTCTTTTTCCTCAGATTTTTCACATACTTTTACCGTGTATTCTGCATCCTCGTTTTCATATGCCTCCTCTTCAAATGCCACTGTTTCGATCATATCTTTTTCGCTTTCATTTTTTTGCTTTATTTCTTCTTCTCCTGAGCTCGTCTCTTCTTTTGAGGAATCCCAGGTTTCCTTTGTTTCTGATACTCTCAAATTTTCTTCTTCTGGGCTCAACTCTTCTTTTGAGGAGCCACAGGTTTCATTTTCTTTTGTCTTTTTCTGACTTTTTCTCCCTTTTCTTCTTTGTCCTTGCTTCGTTGCCAAATTCATTTCCACTGTGTGTTCTTTACCTGATTCGTCCGTATTTTGTTTCTCCTGTTCCTTGTCCTGTTCTTCTTCTTTTTCTTCTATTAGATTCATCGTATTATTTTTAAAATTTATCACTACATGTTTTTCTGCCAATTCGTCAACTCCTACTATCATGTCATGTGACATGTTTGGCATTATTACACATTGTAGTGCATACATCTTCTTACCCAGTCGTACCATTACTCGTATGCCTTCATTTATAGTTGCCAATGTCCGTTTGTTTGCGCCCACTAAATTTACCCTAGGTATTTTGTAAATTAAATTTGTTAAGTTAACTTCTTCTATTAGTTTTCTGTTGACCAATGTTATTTCAGATCCAGTGTCTATCATAATTTTAATTGGTTTCTCGTTGATAAATCCATCCACAAATTTTAAATTAACTCCATTTTTCTTTTCGTTGTTTCTCGCCAATTTAATAAACTCCTTGGGGTTACAAAAGATTCCTGTTTGATTTTTGGTTTTTAGTGAGCGCCGTCGTGAAAAAACGCCGGTTGCTCATCGTTGTTTATATTTTCGTCATAATGTCTCTCTCCGTCATATCCATCTGTCTGGGTATTATTTACTTCTCTTCTA
Source organism: Diabrotica virgifera virgifera (assembly GCF_917563875.1). Lineage (NCBI taxonomy): Eukaryota > Metazoa > Arthropoda > Insecta > Coleoptera > Chrysomelidae > Diabrotica > Diabrotica virgifera. The sequence continues at coordinate 98,887,590 of NC_065452.1, forward strand.
TTTTCTCTTGGTCTGTCGGATCTGTTTCGGTTTTCTCGATATCCCTGTTCATTTTGTCTACCATTATTTCTGTTTTCTTGATTTGAGCGTGTGGTGTTTCTATTCTGGTATTCTCGATTTCTGTCCTCATTCCATTGCCTATTTCTTTGTTCATAATTTCCTCTTCCGTTGTCTCTATTTTCGTTTTCCCTTCTGGGATTAAAATCTCGTCTTGTATAGTCCCTCCTATTTTCATTTCTATCTCTGTACTCCTGTGTTTCTCGGGGCCTGTAATCTTCTCGCGACCTTCTTGATTTTCTTTCTCTTAAACGCAATTCTCTTATTTGTAGGAATTGGCATAAACTATCTATGTCTTTGTAGTTTTGCAATGTGATATGATCTTCCAGCGTTTCTTCGAAATGTCTTGCAATCAGTTCGACTAATTGTTCCGATGAGTAATTATATTGTAAATGTTTTGCGTTATAGTAAATTTGTAATGCATATGTCCTTTCTGATATACCCATCCTATCATTGTATTTCCCATTTTGCAATTCCTTGTTAATTTCCAATTGTTGGACTTTTCCCCAGAAATAATTCAAAAATTTTTGTTCAAATTCTTGCCAACTGTCAAATTCTTCTTCTTTGCAATCGAACCATAGGCTTGCTTCATTTTTGAGATGGTTTCTGATAGTTTCTTTTGCTGTTTCGAAACTTCCGATGTGCTGTGTTTTCTTTTTCAAGCTATTTATGAACGGCACTGGGTGTAATCTTCTTACATCCCCGCCAAACCTTATCTTCACGTCATCTGTGCTATGTATAACCATTTCTCTTCTTTCTCCGACATTTTGTTGCGTATTGATTTCCGCAATCTTTCTTTCCACTTCTTCTATGTGTGCTTGAATAGCGTTTTGCAACTTGTTTTCCAAACTTTCCATTTCTTTTTTCTGGCAATTCGTTATATCCTTTATTTTGATTTTGATTTCTTTAATCTCTAACTCCTGTTTCTCGCTCTTTTCTGCAATCTCTTCTATTTTTTTAACCATTTCCTTCTTAATACTCTCTATATTTCTGTTGTTTTCTTCTATGGCTTGTTTTGTTTCCTGTTGATTGTCATCCATTTTTTTTGATGTTTCTTCCTGATTTTTATCCATTGTCCTTTTTGCTTCATCCATTGCTAGTTTTGTTTCTCTTTGATTGTCATCCAGTTTTTGTGACTGGAGTTGCATCAGTTGTAATAGTTTATCTATTCCTGATAATTCTTGCTGTTCTGATGCCATGATTGTCGTGTCTAAAATATCTTCTTGGTCTGAATGTTCTTTTTGTTTTTTTTTGTCTTTGCTTTGGCTTCTTGTCACAGACATTTGTTTTCAAGAAGTACTGTCCCCGCCAAATATGAAATTTTACTAGTATGTTACCAAGACGACTTTTTCTCACCCAAATATTATAAATTGTCAATAAATATATCAAATGTAAATATCGTAAAAATAAATTATTAAATCAGTTATGTAAAATTTGTACCTAAAGAGATCTAAAATTTTATGTTATCAAATGTAAGTATCTCACTTTTTACCACAGGCATATAAATTTTCAAATACCGGCTTTACTCTTTCTATCCTTCAAATTTGCCACTAGAAATACTTTACAATGCTTTCCACGTTGGACGACAGTTGATGTGATCTTGATTATTGATATGAGATAATATTCTTATATGTCACTTAATTTAATTAATGTATTAATACTAATCTAATTAATTAACCAGATCACATATCAATATGTTTTCAATCTCAGGGCGAATTATAAATTAATTACTTACTTCCGTGGCTTCTAAATATTTCTTAATGGTTCCTAATCGGGATAGAAAAGAAAAAAGTAAAAAAAAAATACACATATGGGTTACAATTATAATTAAAATATTTTTTATTTTATTTAAAAGGCAATCAATGCTTAATATTTGCTATTTCTTATTATTCTTAAACATAACATTTACAAATGGGAATCTTATTTCCTTTTGGTTTTCAATTGAAAGTTTTTATTAACATTTAACTATTAGGAGTTATTAGGAACAACTCTATTTAAGTTTGATGAAGCTTTTCTGATATTATTGATTATGTTATTCAATTTTTTATGTGGAATTTAATACGAAAAACCCATACATTCATGTCCAAACAAATGAGACTGACCTTTTCCTGGTGAACTGAAAATGTCCTCACACAAGACCCGTTTCCTGCTATCCTTGGCTGCGATCAAACCTCGTCCTGGCTTCCAGTAATGTTCTCCTTTGAAAAACTAGCTCGAATAGCTCTCGTTCCTGCGTCTGTCGTGATGCTGTGTTCTACCTTTCTCGAAACTGCTATCAGCTACCGGGACACTCTTGGCTCAAGGAGGTTCTTTTACTCTCGACCTGGCCTACTTCTCGTTCCACGATAGATACTCCCCACTCACGGAACTACACCGGCTTTCTCACTCTCCGTACACTACCGTCTACTACTCGACTTCACTTCTCGACAGCTCAAAACATTCTGATCTCACTTTGTCATCCATTCCCCTACTTTCTAAATATCCCTTCCAAATTCACAAATCAATATTCCACCACCAACTCTCATTCGTAATATTCCTCAAAACCAATTTTTAATCTTTCTAAATATGCTTAATGGATTTCAAAAGAAAATATTTAATTCCCATTCTAAAATACTTTCTAACTATTTACAAATTTTAATGACCTATTCTCTCTTTCAAATGAGTCTTATTTAGCATAGGCTAATGATCGAAACCTTCCGCGAAAAACGATAATGAACTATCATCTATTTCACTGAGTTTTATTTAGCATAAGCTAATGATCGACCTTCCGAGAAGAACGATAATGGTACGCGTCATTCACTTTGTTTATCTAAGCACATTGTTCCGAGTTTCGTACGCTTATTCTAATCACTTCTTAAAATTAAATATAACAATTTGTTGTATACAGGTTGTTCTAAATTTATATGCCCGAGGTTGAGAAAATTAAAAATATTTTATATTAAAGTGAATTTTGTTTATAATTATCAAAATTTAATTTTCATATCAAATAGAAATATAACAGTATATATATATATATATATATATATATATATATATATATATATATATATATATATATATATATAGTTCAGCTCAACAGGCCTCAGGGGCCCAAGGTTTCAATGGTTTTCTTCCATTTCTTTCTATTTTGTGCTAGGTTTTTCCAATCTTATACCCTGAGCGACTTCAGATCTTCTTTTGCCGACTGCAACCATTTTCTTCGGGGGCGTCCTCTTTTTTTGTATCAGCCTCCGTGTTTATTAGTTTGTTGGGAACTCTTTCTTCTTCCATTCTTGCTATATGCTTGAGCCATCTTAATCTTTAAATTTTGGTGAATGTTGTTATTTTTGGTTGTCCATATATTTGCAGTATTTCTTCATTCGTTCTTCTTCGTCAGATATTTTATACCTCCGTATATCCTTCTGAGGATCTTTCGTTCCCATCTATCTAATTTTACTTCCATGTCTTTATTTAGTGTTCAGCTCTCGCTAGCATAAAGTACTGGATGTCGGATAACTGTTGTATATATTCGTTTTTTTTTGCTGTTCTGGATATTATATTCGACCTCAGTATCTTAGGTATACTCCCAGTACTCTTACTACCTTTCGCCATTCTTTTTGCGAGTTCTTGGTTCTCTTCGTTTTTATTTGCTAGTGTTACTCTCAAGTAATCGAATTGACCGACAATTTTAAAGTTATATTCTTTACTTGGGCTTTGTATCTTAAAGGACTGTCCCAGATGATTTTCATTTTCCTTCATCACCATATATTTCGGTTTTTCTTCGTTTATTTCTAAACCATATTCCTTGACTGTTCTCTCTAGTTTATTAAAGATTTCTCTTAATTCTGCAGGTTTCCTTGTTATTAAGGTAATACCATCTGCGTATGCTACACATTGATGCCTGTGATGATATACTGTGCCTTTAGTATAGATGTTGCATTCTCGTAAAATCTTCTCTAAAATTAAATTGAACAAATCTGTCGATAACGGGTCACCTTGTCGCATTCCTCTATTGGTGACAAAGCTATCCGAAACCCGTCCTTCTATCATAACTTTACTTTTAGTCTCACTGAGTATGCATTTATTCAATCTTAATATTTTTGGCAGAAATTCAAAATATTCTAGCGTTTCGTATACTTTACTTCTTTTTACGGTATCGTATGCCTGTCTAAAATCAATAAATAACATTTAATGGTAGATTGAATTCATAAGAGCTAGATAAAATTTGTTTTATTGCAAAAATTTGGTCTATTACCGATCTGTGGTCTCTAAACCCCGCTTGATATTCACCTAGACAATTTTCAACTTTTGTTTTAATTTTATTTTTAATTAATATGGCCAGAATCTTATACACTGTATCTTCTATAGCTATTCCCCTGTAATTTCTACATTCTGTAACGTCTCCTTTTTTATGTGCAGGACATAGGATAGCTTCTTTACACTGATTGGGTATTTTTTCTTTGATCCCCACCTTACATATTAACTCAGTGATTTCTTCTTGAAGCCCTTCGCCACCGTCTTTTAAAAACTCTGTAATGATACCGTTTTCTCCCGGTGCTTTGTTGTTTTTGAAGTTTTTTAAGATATCTATAATTTCTTCCTTGGGAAGTATTTCTTAATTCACATTTGTCTCTCTTTCTTCTTCATGTGGTAGTTGCATTTGCTCTATTTCATCTTGGTCGTCTGTGCATAATATGTTCTCGAAATTGGCCCATCTTCTTAATTTTTCATCTATTCCACCTATCAGATTTCCCTCTTCGTCTTTATAATATCTTGATGTAGTTTGTACTGGGTTCGGGCTCGTTTTATTTCTTGGTAGAAATTCCTGACTTGTTTATTTAGAAAATCTTCTTCAAGGTCTATTTTTTGCTCTAGATTTAACCGCTTCTTTCTTCTACAGATCTACTTTGCTTCCCGTCTTTTTTCAGCATAAGCTTGTTTACTTACTTCATTATTTCTCATTATACTGTTTATTCTGGCTTTATTTCGGTCCCTAATTGATTTCTTACAATATTCATCATACCAGTCTGTTTTTTTACTTTGTCTTTTTCCTAATAATACTGAGTCGGCTGCTTCTTACCTGTACCCATCTGCTTTCTATATCATCTACTGTTGTCGGGCTTTCTATTTTCTCTTCAATTTGCTGCTTGAATTTTTTCTTAACCTCTTCTTTCTGAAGTAGTGCACCGTTATATCTTTTAGTTTTTGTACAATTAGTTTTATGGATTGTGGAAATTATTTGCTCCATTTTGACTTTGACCAAAAAGTGATTAGAATTTGCATCTGCACTTCTATAACTTCGGCTATCTTTTATGGCTCTCGTATGTTTTGGCTTCTATAAGCAAATTATCTATTTGATTTACTGTTTGTCCGTCTGGTTATACCCAGATACCTTTATGAATCCCTTTGTGGTCGAAATAAGTGCTCATAATTCGCATATTGTGTTCGAAAGCAAATTCTATTACTCTTTTTCCATTCAGGTTACTGTCCTTATGTTTACTTTTCCTCCTGTTATTTGTTTGTATACGTCCTCTCAGCCAATCTTGGCATTGAAATCTCCTACAATTGTTTTTGTGTCATATGATGGTATTTGATAGAACAAATCGTCCTATTAGAGGTAAAACCCACTATGTGCACTTTTTTGAGATTTTGACATTTTCATCAATTTGAACTCAAAACGGTACTACCCAGCCCTGGAGAAGTCACCTGGGGCTCTAACCCTTCTAATTGCTGAGATAATTTATGGTATAATTCACTAAATGCATTATTGTGAATTTGGGTTTCAGGGCAAAACTCATTAAAACGTATTATTGTACTTAGTGAATTTTTCCTTCCAATCTGGAGTGCAATAATGTGAACTTCGATTTTAGGGGAAAACTCATTAAAATTTATGATTTCACTTAGTAAATTTTTCCTTACAATCTGGAATACTGAATCGGTACTTGGTGATCTTTCAAACAATATATTAGATAAATCTATTTTGCGATTAAGCAGGCGACTTGTGTGTTACATTGTATTGTTGTAACTGTACATTATATTTGTGTGCATTATCTGTTCGGCTATTGATTAACGAAGTACAGTCGAACCCGCTTATTAGAATACCTGTTAAAGGAATATCCAGCTTTAAGGAATAGAAATTTGAGGTCCCGAAACGTTTCTACTAGCTACCAAAGATCGGTTATTAGAATATCCCGGTTATAGGAATACTTTTGCTTGACACTAAGGCTATTCCAATAAGCGAGTTCGACTGTATGAGTTTAAATTTCTTTGCAACAGTGCTAGCTTACATAAAAGGCAACATAATCCATTTTTTCATTAAGCAGGTGACTTTTGTGGCTGTCATAAATGCCGAAAGAATTGTATTTATTTTCAAAGAACGAAATTTATTGTTCCTTTTTTAGATGATATACTGCTGTTTTTGATAGTTTGTTGGATGTAAGTCAGCGAAATTTTATGGAGACAAATTCATTAACTTTTCAATATTCAATAATTGTGTTCATGAAAAAACTCATCAAGTACAAAAATTGATCTAATATTGATTGTATCACAGTTCCTATGGCGAAATATGGCTTAAAATATCTGTTTTTATATATTCTTTAAAGTTGCATTTAAAAAATTCTAATATTCAAGTAAGGTGAATTTAAAATACAATTTGTACCTTTAAATCGATTTTTCTCCACTTTCTGAAAAGTGTAGTTAGTGAGTTTTATATCTAATAGGACGAAATGCTTCAATTGTTCATAAAAGCTATCTTTAACATATTCTTCTGTATTTTCCGTTGGTGCATGTACATTTATAAGGGTTATTTTTCTATATTTTCCCCTCATTCTTATTTTACATAATCTGCTTTTGACTGCCTCAAAATCTATCACCTCACTGGCAAATTTTTTCTTTATAAGGAAACCGCCTCCAAATATACGTTCATTGTCTCCACTGTTGAAGAATACGTAGCTTCCGACATATATGCAAAAATTTTCTTTTTGTTTAGTTTCTTGTATGGCTGCAATATCTATCTCATATTGCTCCAATGTATCTGATAAATTTTTAGTGCCCCTACTTCAAAAGTCCCTCTGACATTCCATTGTCCTATCATAATCATATTTCTGCCTTATTCGTTTCCGTATTTATCTGTCCGCTGTGTTTGTTTATGACTTAGTTTTTTTTCCATTTTTCTAATTTTTCGGTACTATGGTTCCATTTCCACCATTCATTTTTTATACATATTTTCTGATAGACGACTTTCGTTTCATTACCTTTTCCATTTTCTTTTCTCGCCATATCTCTTAACTCTTTCTGTAGTCTGGCTTCAGCTATTCGGCTTGTGTTATATCACTTTCAATGAAGTACCGCGTTCCTCTTAATTTACACTTGTTCTTCATAATAAGATCTTTATCCTTCATTATCTATTTTTTCTATCGCCACTAGCAGTTTCCCTTGAGAGGTTCTTATTTTCTGCACATCTTTTATTTTCACGTTCACATTCAATTTATTTGCTATGAAGTTGGTGGCATCTTCAATTTCCTCATTTTCTTTGAAATCATGTCCTTTAATGTCCTTTAATTACAATGTTTTGTTTTCGAAATTGTTTATCCACTTTTTCAATCCTGCTTTCCAGGAAATTTACCATTCCCGTCAACTCATAATTTTCTTTTTTTAGATTGCAAATTTCCTCTTGAAAGCTCTGCTGGTCTTTTCGTATTCCCTTAACTTCATTCATCAGAGCGATCATCATTTCTTTCAGTTCTGTATTATCGCATTCTTTCTTAGCTGGAGACCTAAATAATTTTCTGCTTTTCTTGAAAGGGCTCTCATCTTGGTCGTCTTTTTTTTCACTCCTTTTTCTCTTACCATCATCAGATTCTTCACCATCCCATTGAGTTAGTTCTTTACACGTGGCCATATCGATAAATATAATAATAAATAAAATATAATAAATCTATTACCTTTTTCCGGGCAGTGTTTAGACGATATAAAACTCTCACTTACACGCCACTGTACTGTTTTGTAAATAAACACTAATAATTGTCCTTATCGTAATGGTTCCCCGCACCGCTCTACTCACCACGTCAACCAATCGGAGCAAGTAGAACTGGTTTATTGTTTTAGGCCGGGTAGTATCGTCGCCCCCGCTAGCAAAATTATTTCGATTCGATTTTTTTGCACAAACTTACACAAACAATTTTTTTTTTTGATAATTTGGGTCATTCTGAGCAAAAAATCGCTTTTGTCATTTTTCTCTAAAATTGATTGTTGTCGAGTTATATGTATGCGATTAAAAATTTGAAAAATGCAAAAATGGTAATTTTTATGGCTTAATAACTCGATTAAAAATTATTATTATAAAATTCAAGAAGTAACCAAATCAAGTTTTAAACCCCTTCTTCAAGGTCCTGAAGAGATTTTTGTCATTATTTTATTACAAAGCTGTTATTTTTAATTATTAACAATTAGCGCTATAGTCCAGGATGTATCGTCGCCCCCGTTAGTGAAATTATTCCGATTCGCACAAACTTACTCAAATTATTTCCGATTTTTTGCACAAACTTACTCAAAAAGAGGTTCTTATAACATATCCACAGGGTGCCGGGCGGTGCCGTGATCGAAAAATTGTTTAAACAATTTTTTTAAACAAATTCACAAAAACAGTTTTTTCACTTCGAACAATTTTTTTTAAGATATTTGGGACATTCTGAGCAAAAAAGGTCTCTTGTGATTTTTCTCTAAATTTGATTGTTGTCGAGTTATACGCGATTAAAAAATTTGAAAAATGCGAAAATGGCCTTATAACTCGACAACAATAAAGTTTAGAGAAAAATCACAAGAGATCTTTTTTGCTCAGAATTATCCAAATTATCTAAAAAATCGTTCGCAATGAAAAAATTATTTTTGTGAATTTAAAAAAAATTGTTTAAACAATTTTTCGACCACGACACCACCCGGCACCCTGTGGATGTGTTATAAGGACCTCTTTTTGAGTAAGTTTGTGCAAAAAAATCTAATCGAAATAGTTTCGCTAACGGGGGCGACGATACAGTTGGACTATAGCGCTAATTGTTAATAATTAAAAATAGTAGCTTTGTAATAAAAGAATGACAAAAACCTTTTCAGGACCTTGAAGAAGGGGTTTGAAACTTGATTTGGTCACTTTTTGAATTCCATAGTAATAATTTTTAATCGAGTTATAAAGACCTGAAAATGGCCATTTTCGCATTTTTCAAATTTTTAATCGCATATAACTCGACAACAATCAATTTTAGAGAAAAATGACAAAATATCTTTTTTGCTCACAATGACCCAAATTATGTGAAAAATTATTGTTTGAAATAAAAAAATTATTTTTGTGAATTTGTTTTTTCGACCACTGCACCGCCCGGCATCCTATGGATATTATGTTATAAGGACCTCTTTTTGAGTAAGTTGTTGTGCAAAAAAATCGAATCGGAATAATTTCGCTAGTGGGGGCGACGATACTGCCTGGTCTATTTAGGTTATCCGTATTTATGATCTCTAAAAATTTGATTATATTCACATTTTTCTAAAGACACTTGATTTACACAGCCACTATTTCGCCGATATTACCCGAAATTTTCGAATTAAATAACGGAGCCATTTTAAACATGTCCTCGTTAGCTTAACAGTGGTCTAATATAGTATTAAGTAGTATCTAAGTTTGTTATATGTCTTATTCTTCTTCTATTTGTATAGACATGACTGTCTGTTTTTTCAATGTGCCTCTAGTAAGTTGTCGTTCCATCGTTTTCGTGGTCTTCCCACTGATCGTCTTCCTATTGGGGAACCGTCTCTCGCTGTCATTACTACCCTATTTGTTGTCATTCGGCTTATGTGGTCATTCCATTCTATTCTTCTGTTTCTTACCCAGTTATTAATGTTATCCACCTTGCATCTCCGTCGTATATCTGTACTTCTAGGTCTGTCCCATAGAGTCTTACCATCGATTTTTCGAAGGGTTTTCATCTCCGCTGTTTCGAGCATTCTTTTTGTGTTCTCTGTGTCGGGTTGTGTTTCTGCCGCGTATGTCATTATTGGTCTGATGACTGTTTTGTAAATTCTGCCTTTCATTTCTTTTCCTATATTTTTATTTCTCCATATTGTGTCATTCAGGCAACCTGCGGCTCTGTTTGCTTTATTCACTTGATCTTCCACTTCTGTTTCGAGCCTTCCGTAGCTAGATAGTGTGATGCTTAGGTATTTAAACTCCATCACTTGTTCTATTATCTGACCTTCCAGCTCCAATTTACATCTTATTGGATCTGCTGTTATAACCATGCATTTTGTCTTTTTTGAGGAAATTAACATGTTAAATTTTCTAGCGATTATGTTGAATTGGTGCAGCATACGTTGTAAATCATCTTCACTTTGGGAGATTAGTATTGCATCGTCCGCATAGCAGATTATTTTAAGTTGTTTTTCTCCTATTTGGTATCCTTTTTTAGTTCTTACTTTTTTTATTATTTCGTCCATGATCAGGTTGAATAATAAAGGGCGCAAGGAATCCCCCTGTCTTATCCCATTGCCGGCTTCAATTGGGTCAGTTAGTTCATCTTCACTTTTACTTTTATTGTGTTGTTTTGATAGATGTTTTCTATCGTTTGAATTATTCCCAGAGGTACCTCTCTCGAGTATAACAAGTGGATAACGTCCTTTAATGTGACCCTGTCCAATGCTTTCTTAAGGTGCACGAAACATAAATATGCCGGTTTGTTGTATTCCAACGATTTCTCTTGAACTTGCTTCATTATAAATATAGCGTCAGTGCATGACCTTCCCGACCTAAAACCTTGTTGTTCTTCTGCTAATGTTATAATTTCATTCAATTTGTTTGTTATCACTTTTGTTGTTAATTTTAATGTTGTGTTAAATAAGTTAATCCCTCTGTAATTCTCCGGGTCTTATTTGTCTCCTTTTTTGAAGAGAGGTATTAGGATGCTTGATCTCCATTCTTGTGGTATTCTGTTTTGTTCTATTATTTTTTGTATTAGTTTTAATAGTTGTTTAGTTAGATCTTGTCCTCCGTACTTAAGGAGTTCGTTCGATATTCTGTCCTCTCCTGAAGATTTTCTATTTTTTAATTTTCTTAATGCTTCCTTTACCTCTCCCTCCTTGATGTTTATTTCTTCGTTTGTCGTAACTTCAGGTGTTGGTGGTTCATTATCGTCGCCTTTAGCAAATAGAGATCGGAAGTAGTCTGTCCATGTTGCCTTCTGAATGTGTTTCGTTTCTATTAATTCGTTCATCTCCTTTCTTTGCCCTCTGATCATTCTCCATACTTATTTTTGTGTTCCGTAGAAGTCGTGTTCCATCTGTTTTGAGAAACTCTTCCAGTGCTCCCTTTTTATTTGCCTCACTAAAGTATTCGTTTCGTTTTCTGATTCGTTTGTAGTGGTTGTATGCCTGTCGTGTTTGTTCTGTTTTGTATTTACAGATGCGTATTTAGAGTCAAACTAGTTTGACTTTACTCAACAAACTTGACTTGACTTGAAAATCAAACTTTTTGTATAAAGAAGTTTGACTTGACTTGATTTCGACATCTTTAGGTTTGACTTGAATTCAAACATCTTCAAACAGTTTGAAAAGTTTGAATATTACGCAACGTGTTTATTTTCAATTTTAAAGAGACCGCCTACGCCTTTATATGTTCACTGGAGGAACAACTGGAGGGTGGAGGGAGGGGTAGGGGAAATTCACCCCCTCCCAACAAGGTCCAAAAAATTTTTTTTGACAAATTTCAATAAACATAGAAATGTACTGGCTGATACGATATTTAAACCGCAGAGAGACAAAGAAAACCCAATAAATGCGCCAGTTATGATAATAATTATTAATACTTCAGGGAAATAAGGTTTTTGTCGGGACACTTGAGCAGCCAGGTTGCAAATGGGTTTTTTGGGTACTATATACCTAATACATTATATATACAAAAATGCCCGTCACAGTTCGGACGAGAATTTTAGTTATTAACAAATAAGTGTCAAAAATGGCAGTATTTTCGTTTAAACAGCTACAGGTAAAAATAGAATAATTAAATATCTTATTTATAGTATTCTTCTTTTAGTAGATAAACCAATGTTTAAAACGGCAGTTTTTTAATTTTGGCCCGATCATTTGTTGCTTCGAAAATTGCAAAATAAAACTAAAATTTCGAAAATAAAAAATTTGCTATAACTTTCGCGAAAGTGACCTTTCGACTTTTATATTTCACAAAAAGTTGAGTCAAAGAGTCCATATACTTAAAAAAAAATTAAGACGATTCGTCAATTGATTTAAATTTTATTCAATTTGTTTATCCCAATATTATTGTTCAGAAAATAATAATTATATAGAAATTCTGTGAAAACCACATGAAAGAACAATAGTCTTGTTTTCAAATTATTGAAGAAAATCATTAAAAAGTAATTTTTGTCACTACGAAAACATTTTACTAAAGTAGAGTCATTTTTGGCTTGAAAACAATTGGAATAGCTTTGTTAATTGTTAATATTGACTGTAGAGTAAATTTACCTTGGAATTTCAAAAGCTAGTATTTTTACACAAATTAAAAAAAAAACTTTTCGCCTATGTTAATTACGGTCAAAACTAGCCACTTTTATTATTTAATTCCCAGTTACTTCAATATACATAAAATTCTCCTGTAACAGTGTTAGTTGCCATACTACTCCGAAACGGCTTGGCCGATTTTTATGAAATTTTACAAGTATATCCTATGGGACTGAGAATAGGTTTTAATCTATTTTTCATACCCATAAGTTATAAGGGGGGTTGCCCCTCTGACATTTTTTAAAATTTTTTTGGGCAAAATTATCTATCTCAATTTTATCTGATGTAGGATTAAAAAATACATACAACACTTAATTTACACTTTTCCATCACCAACCGCTATTTGTTAATACCCATCTATATATTTACGTCTATAAAATTCTCCTGTCACAGTGTTAGTTGTCATACTCCTCCGAGACCGCTTGACCGATTTTTATGAAATTATATATGTATATTTGGTAGGTCTTAGAATCGGTCGTAATCTATTTTTCATATCCCTGAGTTATAAGGGGAACTCCCCCTAACATTTTGAAATGTTAGGTGTGGATTTACGTACATAACGTACTCTACAAGACTACGAGTACATACAATTTAAAAAAATTATGATCAAAATCCATCAACAAGCTCTGGAGATATTAATTGCAGCATATGTTTAAAGAATTAGTCTCATTTTTTGAGTGCACGGATTTTAATAATTCATTTCCACCGACCACAAATCGATTTCGTTAGAACGTTATATTTAAAGCTTTATTAACAACTCTGTTGAAATTTAAAGTTTACTCAAACTTTTACACATAAACTATATACCTTCAACTTCGAAATAGCCCTAGTTGGGTTGCTTAATTGTTATAAACAAAGTAGCTGTCAATTAAATAAAAAAAAGTGGCTAACTTTGACTGTAATTAACCTAGGCAAAAAGTGTTTTTTTTTTAATTCGTATAAAAATACCACCTTTTCAAATCCCAAAGTAGTTTTAATCTACAGTCAATAGAGAGTTATCAAGTAACTCAAGGAGAATACGGTAACGTTATTTTAGCAATGGAGCATGCGCAGTATGAATATTGAATAACGGGAATGATTTTAACGTCAACGTGCTCCGTTACGGTAGGTCGGATAGCGGGCTTAAAATACGGTAACGTTAGCAGAGAATCGCACCAATTCGGCAGGACTCGGAGTGACTCGATGTAATAAATAAATATGTTGTGTTATGAAATTTTATTTTGTATGTTAACAGGTGTTTTGTCTTTGTTTTCTTGGCTTGGTTTTGGTTGACTGTTTTGGTTTGGTTGAGTTTAAAGTTTTAGTTCCTCTCAGCATTACTTACCAGTACAGGTATGGCCAGTTTCTAATACAATTATATCTGGTATCCCTAACAATTGTACAAGCCTTGGAATATCCTGTTTTTCAAACCGAAAATACTATTTGGCTTTTTCATGTTCTAAGGTATCGAAATTAAAGACAGGATGTACATTTTGATTTTGAACGTTATCATCATTTAAAACGAGATTTAGTATTAAGTACTCTATATCATCGTCATTGGCTTCAAGTAACATTGCCTGTTCTAAGATCTCTTCCATATTTTTTAGAAAAATTTGAAATCCAAATTGTACAAAACAAGGCAAAATTACAAAATATGTATCTTGGGTGAAAGAAAACAAAAACAGAAAAAAATTTAAACAAATTTAATTATTTGGCTGTCAAATACGAAATTTAACTGACAGCTGCCAACTATTAACGTGAAGCAGAAATTCAACCACTTGATAACTCTAAAATTACATATACGTTAAAACTTATACCGTAAAAAAATAGCGTTTACGTGTCAAAATAACGGATGGATAGAATTTTACTTGATAACTCTCTAATATTAACAAAGTTATTCAAATTGTTTATGAACTAAAAATGATCCTACTTTAGTAAAATGTTTTCTGGAATGATAAAAATGACTTTTTAATGATTTTTTTAAAACACTTTGAAAACATGACTTTTCTTCTTTCATGTGGTTTTCACAGAATTGCTGTCACATTACTATTTTCTGAACAACAATATTGCGAAGAAAAGGCTCATTGGGAAAAACAAATTGAATAAAATTTAAACTAATTGACGAATCGTCGTAAAATTTTTTGTGCGTTATATGGACTGTTTGTCTCAACTTTTTGTGCAATATGAAAGTCTTAAGGTCATTTTCACAAAAGTTATAGCAATTTTTTTATTTTCGAAATTTTAGTCTTATTTTGCAACTTCTGAAGCAACAAATGATCGAACCGAAATTCAAAAACTGTCATTTTAAACCTTGGCTCATCTACTAAAAGAATAACAGTATAAATAAGATATTTAATTACCCTATTTTTACCCGTAGCGATTTAAACGAAAAAACTGCCATTTTTGACACTTATTTGTTAATAACTAAATTTCTCGTCCGAACTGTGACGGGCATTTTTGTATGTATAATGTATTAGGTATATAGTACCCAAAACCCCCATTTGCAACCTGGCTGCTCAAGTGTCCCGAACATGGTATATTTTTGCCTTATTTCCCTGGAGTATAAGAAAGTGTAATGCATATTTATACATTAATTTTTTTTTTAAATTTAAACCCAACATTTGTAGCCTGTATCAGAATAGTTGTTTATGATATAAGTGTTAAAAGTACACGTTTAAGGCACGCATGTGAAAGTTTGCAGAATGAGCGATAGCGAGTTCTGCAATTCACATGAGTGCCTTAAAAATGTACTTTTTAACACGCATATCATACAATATTTTTTCTACAAACGTAATCACAGGACAATATCTACAAAAAATTTTACTTGAACTTGACTGACATTCCATTTTTATATTTTTTTGACATTTCATCAAAATTGTCTATACGGTCAATACGAACTGCAGTGCCTTAAAAAAAACTTAAAGCACTAGTGCCTTAAAGTAGCATTTTTAACGCTCTTATGGAGTGCTAAAAATTGCATTTTTAACACGGTTGTAGAAAAAAAATTTTAATTGTAGACATAAAACCATATAGACCTGGATCCCGCATACCAAAAAAAAAGTTGATTAATAGCAAGCTGAAAATTCGTTAATAGCTTAACGGTGTCTAGTCAGACAAACTTTGATGTGTGGGAACACTGGAACAGAAGAAGTTTTAATTGTGGAAAAGGTTAAAAATTTGGAACGTCAGACTACGTAAACGTTTCATGTATTTTGTGGGACAGAACTTCCAATTGATTTGTTACCATTTCATTAAACTCTCATGCAAAAATCAGACTGGTGTTTATCACCAACTGGGCATTTTAATGAGGGGAACACGAAGAACATGTCAAATGACAGGAATCATGTTGGTTAGTAATAGTAGTCTGATTTTTTCATGAGAGTTTAATGAAAGGGTAACAAATCAATTGGATGTTCTGACCGACAAAATACATGGGACGTTTTCATAATCTGACGTTCCAAATTTTTAAACTGTTCCACAATTAAAACTTCCCCTGTTCCAGTGTTCCCGTACGTCAAAGTTTGTCCGACTAGACACCGTTAAGCTATTAACAAATTTTCAGCTTGCTCTTAATCAACTTTTTTTGGGTCGCGGGATGCAGGTCTAATAACCCTATAGCTCGATCAAAGAACAATCTGACCCCAAAAAAAATAAAGGAAGGATGAAAATTTGGGAATAGGTAGTTGACATTGTCTATTATTATATAAGAAAAAGTTTACAATTATACATCCTCTCCATTTTTCAAAAATAGAGGTGAATACCCCCCTCTCATTAAAATACTTTGGACATGTTATGAGAGCCAACACAGAAAACATGGAAAGACTCATTATACAAGGAAAGGTGGAAGGTCGAAGATCACGAGGAAGATCCCCAACAAGATGGATCGATCAGATTACAGGAATATGCAAAAGACCTATGCATGAATTAAAAGAAATGACCAGAGACAGAGATCTTTGGAGACGGACAATACACGACATCACGTCGACCACTACACTCCCTCCGGGGGGTCAGGATTGAAGAGAGAGATCCCCCTCTCGTAGGTGAAAAATATACATTCAAAATAAGTCCGGAATTGGATAAAATGACTAATTCTAAGCAACTTTTGTTCTGTAGAGTTTTTTCCCTAAGTCAATAATTTTCGAGTTATTTGCAAGTGAATATGTTCATTTTTAACAGAAAAAAAGTATAGCTTATAAGAAACTGAAAAAAATGGTGTATGCTTGAGGTCTGTAGACCAAGTAGAAGCAGAGTTGTAGCTAATGAAATATAGGTTCTTCTTCATAAAATTCCAAATCGAATATTTCAATGTGAAATAACTTAAAAACGGAGCAATTTTCGGTGAAATTCATTTCAACTTTTTTAAAGTGTTTAAGAAAAGGATTATTTTTTTTAATTTGTAACATTAAAAGTAAGTGAGTTACGCTCAAAATATTGTTGGTCCCTTTTATTTTTTGGTACAAAAATCGCGAAAATCACCCCCTAATTAGCATCACAAACAAATTTTATCATTACCACTTCACAAGTTACTTTGCTTATGTATTATTTATATGATCTGTAAGTTTCATCGGTTCAAAGTGCTTATTTTTGAAGAAGCTGTAGTTAAAATGGCTTGAACGAGTAACTGATCACGAGTTTATGCAAATTTTGAACAGCCATAGCATAATCAATTTTATTAAAACAAGAAAACAAAAAAGGAAAAATATTCAGAAAAGCAAAACGTACATTTTATTACTCTTTAAGATTTTTGGTATTACTAATAATTTTTAAGTTACTTAATTCCATAAACAACTCCATTTTTTTTTCAAAATTAAAAAAATGTTTTATTTTAAACCTAATTTTTTCAAAACTGAGCACTTTGAACCAATGAAACTTATAGATAATATAAACAATACATAAGTAAAGTAACTTGATTTATTTATTTATTTATTTAACTAACTACGATTAATTTTATTTGGGAAGCTAATTATTGGTTGATTTTCGCGATTTTTGTACCAAAAAATAAAAGGGACCAACAATATTTAGAGCGTAACTCACTTATTTTTAATGTTAGAAATTTTTTTAAAAAACAAAAATAAACCTTTTTTTAAACACTTTAAAAAAGTTGTAATGAATTTTCCCCGAAAAGTGCTCTGTTTTTTGGTTATTTCACATTGAAATATTTGATTTGGAATTTGACGAAGAAGAAACTACTTTTCATAAGCTACAACTCTGCTTATACCGGGTCTGCAGACCTCACGCGTACACCATTTTTTTCAATTTATTATAGGCTATATTTTTACAAGAATATTTTTTCGCTAGATTACTTACTTTTTGAGTTATCTGCGAAAAACGGTCCATAAACATGTTTTTTTTTTTGTTAAAAATGAACATATTCACTCGCAAATAACTAGAAAACTATTGACTTAGTGAAAAAACCCTATAGAACAAAAGTTGCTTAGAATTAGTCATTTTATCCAATTCCGGGCCTATTTTGAACGTATATTTTTTCACTCACGAGAAAATATTTTTCACCCCGTATTTCCCAATTTTTGTAAAATGGAGAGGATGTAGAATTGTAAACTTTTTCTTATATAATAATAGAAAATTTCAACTACCTATTTCCAAATTTTCATCCTTCCTTAATTTTTTTGGAGGTTTTCGTAAAATTTTGTGTTCCCTGATCGGGCTATTATGGTTAGTTTTGAATTTTAAAGAAATACCAACGAATATACAGCAATACCAGAGAACAACGACCACTGTCCTCTGGGAATACTAACGTTTGTATTGTGGTACATATTTTCGAGTGAACTAGCAGCTTGGTACCACATGTTTTTTCGAACTGGCCCTAAGATAAATAAATGCATTTTTAATAAAAGAAAGTCATAAAAATTCCAAATAAAATTATTTTGAACTGTCCATTGAAAAACCAAATAGTCTTATTTTATTGTATCCCTTAAGGTCATAGGCGTAACATGTCGCTTATCAAAATGTTGAATGTGTTTTAAATGTATCAATTTTTTTCAAAGCCTGAGAAAACTAATAAGAATTTAAAAAAAATTTAAACACAGCATGAAAGATTACATTATTTCTGAGGGAAGAACATCCCTGAAAACTTCTATAATGTTTATTTTAATAAGTTACAGGGGTGAACATAAAAAGGAAAATTTAGTGTTGTTATTAATTGCAAATATTTCATTCAAAACAAACTTTTTATTTATTCTAAGAGACTTTCGGCCCTCGGTAACAACGCAATCTTTCATTCTGCTTTTAAATTTTTCAAAAATATTTATTAGTTTTGTCAGGATTCGAAAAAAATAAATATCTACATTTAAAAGTTTTAAATTAAAACACATTGAAAATTTTGACTTTTATGTGGCACTTATTGTACTATTAATTTTCTTATCTTAATTGGCAACTAACATGTCCATCTCGACCAAAAAGTATATCTACTAAATAAATTATTATTCAAACTCTTTCAAACTAGTTTGACAAACAGTTTGAATTTTCAAACCTCTACGATTGACCAGTTTGACTTGACTTGAAATATTTTCGGAAGGATTGACTTGAGTTTGACTTGAAATTAAGTCAAACTCAAGTCAAGTTCAAACATTCAAGTCAAACTTGTGCAACTCTATCTGTATTGTAAAAAGGCTTTCTTCTTTTCTTCGCATTTTATTTTAACTTCCTCTCTAAACCACGGGGTTTTCTTCTGGAATATGTGAGTATTCGTTACTTTTATTTCTCCAAGTGATTCTGTTGCAGCGTCGATTATGTTATCTTTGAGTTTTTACCAGCTTTCATCGACATCGATAGAATATTCCATTCTCAGCAATCTTCTCTAATATTCTTTTCCTGTATAAGTATTCCCGGGATTCCGTATGTAGTCCTTCGACTTTGATTTTTGTTTGTGTTGGTGCTGCCCTCTTAGGTGTGAAAAATTTCATAATGATTCCTATTTTACATAATACTAGGCTATGGTCGCTACCTACATCTGCTGAGTTGAGGCATCTTACCTCGATTATTTTTGATGCATGTATATCTCTGTTGGTTACAACATAATTTATCATAGATCTTTGTCCACGGGTGTTATTGAATGTATATTTGTGTTGGTCTTTGTGGTCAAAAAATGTGTTGTTTATTCTAAGTTCGTTATTTGTGCAGAAGTTTTTCATCAGTTCTCCATTTTAGTTTTTAACATTTTCATTTTGTTTTTGCTTAATTCCGGGCATTACTTGGTTACCTATTCGAGCGTTAAAATCCACCAGTATTATCATCTTCCCTCTAACTTGATCTACTATACTTGTTGTAATTCGTCATAAAATATTTCCCTTGTTGTTTGAGGCTTGTTATTTTCTGGGCCGTATAATCCGATGATGTTCAGGTCTTCCTTTTCCATTATAATTTTTGCTGTGACAATTCTTTCCGATATGTATTGACACTCTTTGATGTGATTTTGGTATTTTTGTAGTTATTGTGTGGTTTGAGTTGTTATATGTATAGCAGTACATATAATATGATTAATTTCTAGTTTTTATGTTTACACTTAGGTGCCTACAAAGAACTCATCTACACATTCAACTAGACACATTTGTTTACTTAATCAGTTATGCCATTAACTGAATATATTTTTGTTTCAGTCAAATTAGCAGCTACATATAATCCAACTTCTACCACGCTATATATCGACCAAATTTACAACGATATAAGAGAATTAGCTCATGGTGGATTTGGAACTGTGTACAAAGCAACTCTTCGGACGACAGGAAAAAAGTACGCCATTAAAAAGTTCATGGAGGACAAATCAGCATTAGATAAATGGATGGAGGTGAAGAATAATGAGAAGGTGGGTGACCACCTTTATTGTACTCATTATTTTGGCGCATGGAAGCAAATGAAGGACATATATATGTGCCTTCAATTGTCCCAGATGAGTCTGCACGATTTCGTGAAGGACAACCCATTTCAGGAAATGTTGTTATGGGATGTCCTCCATGATGTAGGCCAAGCCCTCCATTATCTACATGTAGACAAAAAATACGTGCATCATGATATTAAATCCAAGAATATTCTGATCCACGGAAATTTTTTCAAACTGGCCGATTTTGGCTTGATGGAGGACTTTAGTAAGGTAAGTTAGCAAAAATCAATAATATAATCTAAAAACAATAGTCTGCATAAATATAAAATATTTATTTATTTATTTAATACGCGGGATTAACAGTTTAAATTACAATATGCAATATCATAGCATGTATCATATGCAATATCATATCAAAACTAAACGAGTATCTAGAAGAGACAAAAACATCTTTAACATATTGTCATATTTTGTTGGGGGATATTAATATAAACATATTGGAGAATAATGAAATAACTAATGCTTATTTAAATAATTTTTCAGCACACAAGTTTGTTTCTATGATTAATAAACCAACGAGACAAAAAAACTACTTAGATCACATTTTTGTTAAATTTAAAACTGAACAGGTAATAAATGACCGCAAAGCAGCCGTCCTAGATACTTGCGTTACAGATCATAAAGCAACTTTATTCAGCATACATGTAAACAGCGTAAAATTTTAAAACAGAAAACCAGAGAAATAATTCATTATAAAACCTTACAAATTGATATCAGAAATTTTGATTGGGCTGAGAATTACAATATAAAAAATACAAACGACATAACGGAATACCTAATAAAAACATTAAATAACTATATCATTAAACATACTAAAACCATCAAAATAAAACATGCAAATGAAAAGCAAAAAAAATGGATTACGGCAGGACTAGTCAAATCAATTATTAAAAAAAAAACTGTATAAAGATCACATAAATGAGCCAACAAATAAAGAAAAAAAGCATACATAGATTACCGTAAACAATTGAACATACTTATTAAGGCGACAAAGAAAAATTACTTTAAAGAAGAAATTATGAAAAATAACAAGTCTTCAAAAAGTATGTGGAAAATAGTGAATAACTATAATCAGATGCGGATACAGGGGGGTCAACGGGTCCATGGACTCCCCTATTGTATTTAGTCTATAAGTATTTTTTTATTATTTATTATTTTTTTCTGTTAACTCTAAACTTTAAACCATCAGTACAACACTAAATTACACGACAACTGCTTCCAAATAATTGAAAGAAGCCATAAAATCTAATAAAACACCCTTCTCTGAAACATAATCTGCAGGCGCATTTGTTTGGGTACCGGTGGAACCATAAACAACGGAAATATTTTTCTCAATTCAAAGAATAACAAAAATGATATTTTAAAATGCAAATACATTACACTGGGTATAAACGTTATCTCATGAAAAGTCAGGTTTCAAATTAGCGTTACAATAAAGACATAAAAATTTGTATTTTACTAGATAATCCATGCATACCTAGCCATTGATGGTAGAAAGGTTAATCTTTATGGTAAAAAACGACCAGTGAGGTTAATAGTCGTGAATTGTCTATCAATCCTTTTGATACCGTAGGTATCTGGGATTATATAGTGTATTTTATCCTTAAAGTGTGAGTCGTATGGCTAAATCTGGAAAATATAATATTTGAGCAGTGTTGCCACAGGTCCTGGACAAAATTTCGGGAGACTGCTCTTATTTTTTCGATAGAAATCGTCAAATTTCGGTAGATTTCATTTTTGGCTTCTTTTGCTATCGCATTGCAAAAAAATAATACTTTAGGTACTAGTATTCAAAAATAAACTACATTCATCATCATATAATGATCAATAAATCACCATTCATTATAAAAATCATTCAAAGTTCAAAATCGGTATACCTTAAAAACGGCGCACATGGATTCGCTCCCGACCCCTATAAAACCACTTTTATTGTACATACACGAGTTGGCTCCGAACCCCGTACATGTATTCGCTCCCGGTCATTATAAAATTCCCAGAAATTGTACCTTCTTCTGAAACTGATGTTTTGAGGAAAACAGGTATAAAGGGTCGTTTAAACACAGCGATAAATCAAACAACTAATCAAGGTCAATCGAGTTCTTGCAACTTATCATTGTGTGTAAACGGTGCATCGCACAACTTATCAAAGTTGGAGTTGGGTTGAAGGTGGTATCGCATTGAATCGCAGCGTCTAAACAGAGTTTCAACTTGTCATCACAACTAGTTGCTGTGACTTATCGTTGTGTTTAAACAACGCTTAATATACCCAGAAAATAGAAATGTAATTGTAAACAATTTATTTAATAAAGAAACTGCAACTTACAGACTGTTATGATATAAATATATCTAATCAAGTAAATGTAATAAATGTAAATCTAAAGTTGTTTCACCGGTCAAGTGTATTAAATGTGATAGCTGTTAGCGATGTAACGAATATTCGTATTGGCAAAATTTGTATACAAATATTTTACGAGTATGAATATCAGAAAAAAATTATTTGAAGATAATAATAGGTTAATGAAATCAAAATCAATGCACTTTTCATCTTTTTTTATGAAGAAAAAGTAACTTAAACTCGTATGAGCACATTATTAGCGTTCACTTTATTTTATTATTTGGTATTGTGTAAGAAAGATTAAGATTCAGATATATTTACACTAAATATCAATTAATTACTCATTATAAATTTCGAAAATATTACAAAAATCGAAACAAATTAAAAAAACATTCGCATTCGTACTCGCGAATATTTTTATGAATGTATAAGAAAAAATGACATTCGTTACGTCACCAATACTTGCTATCATCGCAGTTGTGCCAAAAGATTGGAATTACTTTTGTCGCCAAGTTGCCAAATTTATATTAACCTTCGGATGACCAAGGAGGTAAATTTGGACCCCAATGTATGTTTTTTTTAATAAATTCAAAAATAATTTAAATTTTAAACTCATTATTTTTTTTTTATTTAATTTTAATATCATTCTAGATACCCTCATATTTTGTAATAAAAAAATTCCGTATATTTTACGAAAAAAAAAACTGTTTTTCTAAATTTGGGGTCAAAGACGAACTCCCTTGGCCTTCCATGTTCAAATTTTATATTAAGTAAATACCATCTATTATGTGGAATTGTTTGTAGGAAACATTCCAATATTGAAAAAAAGTTGTTTGTTAAACGTGTGGCGACGTTAATTAGTGTATATTATAAAATTTCTTAAGTTCTTTGTTTAGAATGATGATTATTGTTTTGGTACAGTTGTGATTAAAATATGTTTTACTAATGTTTATTTGTCATTTATTGATACAATACGAATATTAAAATTACGAATACATTATTTTATTTCTTAACACAACTTAATTTGTTTGTCAATTGTCATTTTTAACTTGGGGTCATTTTTACCCCCGTTGGTCAGTTTCAAAATTCACTGTATCAAAGTTACTCTTTTGTGGAGCGTTTTACTTCAAATTGAGCAAATATTATGAAAAAGTCTTTTAAAATAAAACTAGAATTTTGTTTTGCATCAAAATGAAAATACATTTTCGCGCCAGGTAATATTCATATCAGATGTTTTGCAGCTGGAATATTGTATGCGCCACTCATTTTTACGGCGTTTAGCGGTTTTTTATTCCTGTCATTATTATACAGGTTGATGCCTTCTTGACATAAGTTTTACAAACTCACAAGGTGTTATACTTTTTTCCTGTAAAAGACGTATTTGATTTTCAATAAATTTTTTTAAGACATACTGCTTTATGGTATAAGCTTTAGGGACAGCACTACTTCTTATTTTAATATAGGTATCAACTTGAACATTTTTTAAAACCTCCAAAAATTGGAAAATATTTGGATGGCAACTATAAAACAAAGCATTAAATTTTGAATGAAAGCATTCGCATGCATTCATCGTTCTATGTAGAGACGTACTATTCTCTGCCCACATGGTAGGTGGAAATTTGGCGTCCTCAGCTATGTAATGTAGTTGTCTACCAAGAAATCTGCAAATTGTTGAACTGCCGGATGTCTGGGTAAGATTACTCCAAAATCAATCGCAAAACAATCGCCTACATCGCCGGAGCCCAGAAAAGAAAGACCAAACACGTATTTCAAATAAGAAGAAATGTCTGATTCTTTCGAATACTCCGTTGCTAAGCCCAGTTTTTGAATCTTTCGCCACCTGTTTCATTTAATTAAATTAGTTAATAAATTAAATAAGTTAAATTCACATTACTCCAGGAAAATAAGACAAAAAATACCATGTTCGGGACACTGACCCGAAGTTTTGAATTTTGTATCGATCATTCGGTGCTTCGGAAATTTCAAAATAAGATCAAAATTATTAAAATTAAAAATTTGTTATAACTTTTGCAAAAGTGACGTTAGTACTTTGATATTGTATGAAAAGTTGAGTCAAGTAGTCCTTATAACGCACAAAAAATTTCAAGACGATTCTTCAAATAGTTTAACTTTTATTCAATGATTTATTCCACAGTGTTTTTTGCAATTTTATTGTTCAAAAATAATAATGATATAGCGATGGCGCGGGTACCACATAAAAGAAGAAGACTAATATTTTTAATATATTAAAAAAAATCAATAGAAGTCATTTGTACCATTACAAAAACATTTTAGTAAAGTAGACTCATTTTTGGCTTATAAATTCCAATAATTTGGCTAATATTGATTGTAGAATAATTCAACGTTAAAATTAAAAAAAAATTCCCCTAGATCAACAAGGATCTACAAGGTTTTGTTCTTTAATTCGCATCTACTCTAATAATAATTATGTTTATGTGGAAACAAGGCGTATAGTTTATGTGTAAAATTTTGTGTAAACTTTGAAGTTTGAACAAAGCGTTCACCAAAGCTTTAATGAGGTAACAAAATCAGTTTGGAAATGGTGGAGGGGAATTAGAAAATCCGTGCACTGAAAAAACGTAATTGATTTTTTAAACACATTATTCTGCTATTAATAACTACGGAACTTGATAGATTTTAATCACTTTTTTTAAATTTTTATGTTCTTGTTCCCTTTATAAAATGCAATTTTTTTTGAAATTTAGTAAAAAATAATTTATGTAATTTGTTAAAATAATTTTAAAAAATTCTGATGTTTTTGTTCATCGAATACATTACCAAATTATTACAAATGAAGCTTTAAAAATTAAAATTTAAATAAACATTGTTGCAGATGTAAATATATTTATAGAAGGCTATAAAAAATAGGGGTTGGTTATAAGAACGGTGAAAAATTATGGATTGTATGTATTTTTTAATGACACCATAAAAAATAAGAATAAAAATTTTGTAAAGCAAAAAAAAAGTTGGAAGGAACCCGTTCTTATCACTCAGGGGTATGAAATTAAACAAGATTACGACCGATTGCCGAGTATGCCAAGTAATTGAGAATTAAATAATAAAAGTGGCTGACTTTGACCCTAATTGACATAGGCGATTTTTTTTAAATTCGTGTAAAAATACCAGATTTTCAAATATCAAAATGATATGAAATATCAAAGGATTTTGTCTACTATCAATATTAACAAAGTTATTCAAATGACTTATAAGACAAAAATGACAACTACTATAGTAAAATGTTATTGCAATAGTAAAAGTTACTTTTAATGATTTTTTAAATATATTGAAAATATAAGTTTTTTTTTATTTTATGTGGTTCCCGCAGAATCGCTATAGCATTATTATTTTCGCAGAAATAACATTAACAAAAAGCTCTGTGGAAAAAAGAAACTGAATAAAATTAAAACTAATTGACGAATCGGCTTGAAATTGTTTGTGCATTATAACGACTATTTGACTCAACTTTTCATGCAATATCAAAGCCGTAGGTTCATTTTTAGAAAAGTTATAGCAAATTTTTGATTTTGGAATTTTTAGCCTTACTTTGTAATTTCCGAAGTAACACATGATCGGACCAAAATTCAAAAACTGTCAATTTAAACCTTTGCCCATCTACTAAGTCTAAAAATTAGGTCTAGATAATACCGTTGATTGATGTATTGGGGGAATATTTCAATCAACGATAATACTCTTATTTGTTAATAGCTGTTATATGCCTCCGAGCTTTGGCGGGTATTTTGGTATTTATAATGTATGTATTAGGTATACAGTACCCAAAAAACCTATATGCAACCAGGCTGGGTCAGTGTCCCGACAAAGTTTTATTTCCCTGGACTACATAGACATAGACTAATGATCAATCGTTTAATAAACTTACCAACTCTGTCCAAGATGAAAACGGTATCCTTTCAATTCAGAGTTTGGGAAAACTTAGCGAACTGCTTGGTGAATTGATACCTCAAAATCGGCATACACAATGGTAGGGTCAAAAATCATATTTCTCCTCATACACTCCTCTTTTAAAAACTGGAACACACGTACATAGGAAACGGTTTCCTTGTTGGGAAGCAAGACGTATACGAGGGGCACGTAGTGTTCATTCATGAGCCCGTGAATAGTAAACAATTGACAGAAATATTTAGTGCAATATTTGAACGTTCCGTCAACATAAATTGTATTTAAACAGCTCATTAATTTTAAATTAGTCTCACAACAAAACACCACGAAGTTGGCGTCCGAATCGTTTTTTAACACAAACTGTTCTCCTTCATTTGTCAAAGTTACATCCGAATCTAACACGTCATGAACTTCTTTCACATTTGTTGGAACTTTTGGTAACACCTTCCTTCGACTTTGGTACATGCTGTTCCTTATAAGGTGTACATCATTTACAGTCAGCGTGTTAATCCCCGAACTCTTCACTTCTTTGTGAAGTATGTAATTTCATTGGCTTCTCGCAAATGTCCTCAACGGCTTTTCTCTTCAGAGAGTTGCTGATTTTTGGCGGTCAGACTCGAGCATTGTGTACGGTGCGGAAGTTTTCGTCTTTACGTACACCTTACATCCACGTTGTATGTGCCATCGTTTTAATTCACCTGATAATAACAATTTGTGGAAATTAAATTTAAAATTATTTACCACTAGCATCGGTTTTCCACGTTTGCTTAGCATTTCGGTAGCTTGCATCTTCTACGACGATATTATCAAACAGGTACCAGCAAGATGCAAAACTATCACCAAACTAATTTGAAAATAAGTTTGCGTCCAATGGTTCTATGAATTTAACAGATGATGGAAAAATACAATTTCTATCCACCCCAATAAAATCGAGCACTCATAAAATCCATCGACTATCCGAAAATATCATCGGGAGCGAACCAACGCAAACCCTTTTATCGGTCCAGTACTTATTACCTGAACCCGGGAGCGAATCCATGTGCAGCCCTTAAAAAATGTATTTTCTCGGCTTTCTATTAGGTATTATAGAGCAATTTTCTTCATTTTTTTAAATCGAAAGTAACTCGAGTAGAGCCGTCTAACTAACGCAATACTAAATATCAAGGATACTTTAGTTTTGTTATAAGGATTTAATTTATTTATAATAAAATAAAACTCCATATTTTTTCCTGATGTAGACTTTTTAAAAAAACTTACCATACGTCGTGTACCTACATTAACGTTCAAAATACAAATATTCTTATTTGAAAGCTGTATAATCGTTTAAACAAGTTAAAAATTTTTGTTGTAATAAATAATAGTTATAAGTTATTAACATTTATAAATTACTGCAACAATAAGGGTTTTTTGCAATTATCTCCAATTGTTTATGTATTTCAAATTAGAAACTATTAAGATCTAGAATCATCATCATTCTCTTTGCCTTATCCCTATGCGGGGTCGGCTTCCCTAATTGCATTTCTCCACACAATTCTGTTTTGGGTCATATCAATGTTAATCCCCTTTACCAACATGTCCTGCCTTATCGCCTCCCCCCAGGTCTTCTTTGGTCTTCCTCTCCTACTCCTTCCAGGAATCTGCACTTCAGCTATTCTTCGTATTGGGTGATTAACGTCTCGACGTTGAACATGACCGAACCATCTTAACCTATGCTCTCTCATTTTGGCATCAATTGGTGCCACACCTAGAGTTCCCCTAATATACTCATTTCTAATTTTATCCTTCTTTGTCACTCCACTCATCCATCTAAGCATTCTCATTTCCGCCACATGCATTCGTTGTTCCTCTTTCTTTTTCACTGCCCAACATTCAGTTCCGTACATCATAGCCGGTCTTATGGCTGTTTTATAGAATTTTCCCTTCAGCTTCATTGGAATTTTTCTGTCACACAACACACCACTCGCTTCTTTCCACTTCATCCATCCAGCCCTAATTCTACTGCATGCATCTCCATCTATTTCTCCATTACTCTGTAATACCGATCCTAGGTACTTAAAACTATTGCTTTTCACAATCATTTCACCATCCAAAGATACCATTTTATTTGTAGTAGCTCCATCTTTAAATGAACATTCCAAATACTCTGTTTTTGTCCTACTAAGTTTTAAACCTTTTTCCTCCAGAGCTTGTCTCCACTGTTCCAGTTTTTGTTCTAAGTCTCTTTCACTATTTCCTACTAACACGACATCATCAGCATACATTAAGCACCATGGAATGTTACCCTGTAGTTTCGCTGTTATCTGGTCCAAAACTAATGAGAATAAATACGGACTAAGCACAGAGCCTTGGTGCAATCCTACTTTCACATGAAATTTATCAGTCTCTCCCACACCTGTCCTAACACTAGTCGTTACTCCCTCATACATATCCCTCACAATCTTTACATATTCACCAGGGACTCCTTTCTTATTGAGTGCCCACCACAGAATCTCTCGAGGAACTCTATCATATGCTTTCTCAAGATCAATGAATACCATATGAGCGTTTGTTTCTTTACTCCTGTATTTTTCCATCAACTGCCTTATAATGAAAATTGCATCTGTTGTTGATCTACCCTGCATAAAGCCAAATTGATTCTCGGATATTTCGGTCTCTTCACGTATCCGTCTGTCAATTACTCTTTCCCATATTTTCATGGTGTGGCTAAGCAGTTTTATAGCCCTGTAGTTTGTACATTGTTGTATATCTCCCTTGTTTTTGTAAACAGGTACCAGTATACTGCTTCTCCATTCGTCTGGCATTTGTCCGACTTCCATAATTCTATTAAATAGACCTGCTAGCCACCTTGTTCCTGTCTCTCCCAATGCTCTCCATACTTCCCCAGGAATATCATCTGGTCCTACCGCTTTTCCTTTCTTTATTTTTTGAAGCGCTTGAGCCACTTCCTCGTTGGTTATTTTGGTGACCATTGCTGCTACTGTCTCCGTTGCCTCTACAGGCTGTCTGTCAAATTCTTCATTTAATAAGCTGTCAAAGTACTTTCTCCATCTCTTTTTGACTTCCCTTTCGTGAACTAGTATTTTATTATTTTCATCTCGGATACATCTAATCTGATTAAAATCTTTTGCTTTCCTTGCTCTCTGTTTGGCTATTTTATATATCTTCGTTTCGCCTTCCCTGGTATTAAGTTGATCATATAGGTGTGAATACGCTTCTGCTTTGGCTTTTGCTACTGCTACTTTCGCTTCCTTTTTCGCCACCATATAGTTTTGAAGATCTGTGTCGGATCTGGTTTCTTGCCACTTTTTATATAATTTTCTCTTCTCTTTTATTTTTCCTTGTACTTCGTTTGACCACCACCAAGTCTCTTTATCCTCAAACTTTTTTCCTGACGTTTTCCCAAGTATTTCCATAGCAGTCTCTCTAATACTACTGGCCATTTTTCTCCAAATTGTATTAGGGCTTCCTTTCATGTTCCAACATATTTTTTCTACTATTCTTCTCCTGAATAGACCTTCTTTCTCATCTTTCAGCAACCACCATTTGATTTTTTGTGGTCCTCTCCGATATTTTTGTTTAGTTTCGCTTTTTACTTCGATGTCCAGAACAAGCAGCTTATGTTGTTGGCTTACTGTCTCACTCACTATTACCTTGCAGTCCTTGCATTCACGTATGTCTTCTTTCCTTATCATGAAGTAGTCTATTTGGGATTGATGTTGTCCACTTTTGTAGGTAATAAGTTGAGTTTCTCTCTTTTTAAAGAATGTGTTAACAATCGCCATATCCAATGCTGTTGCTAATTCAAGCATGTCATCTCCAGCTTCATTTCTAGTTCCAAAGCCTAATCCCCCATGTATTGTTTCATATCCTGTCTTGGTTTGGCCCACATGTGCATTGAAATCACCTCCTATTATAACTTTCTCCTCTGCTGGAATACCACTCAGTACGTCTCCTAATTGATCATAGAAAGCTCTTCTTTCATTCTCACCCAGACCTGTTTGGGGAGCATACACACAAACAACATTCAATACCTCTTTATCAATTACAAATTTCACTGACATCATTCTATCACTCGTTCTTACAACTTCTACTACGTTACCTTTCATTTCACTATCAGCAATTATACCAACTCCATTTCTAGTGTTACTACTCCCTACATACCACAATTTGTATCCTTCACCTAGTTCTTTCGCCCTTTGTCCTTTCCACCTAGTTTCTTGAATACAAGCAATTTGAACTCTTCTTCGTTTGAGCGCATCCACTAACTCCAGACTTTTACCTGTAAGACTACCAAGATTCCAAGACCCTATCCTGATTTTTCTAACCTGCAATGGTGTTCCCCCTGAGATAGTCCTCACCCGGAGATCCGAACGGAGGCTCATTTTACTTCCGGAACATTTTACCTCAGGAGATGCCATCATTTCAGTATAAATTTTTACTGCGTTTGGAGAAGGTCTTTTCATTATTATGGCCTGAAAAGATTTTTGGATATTTGATGCCTGAATGCCTTTTCTATCAGCACCATACCCTGCCCTGCACGTTTAGCCAATACACCACCAATGCAACCAAAGTGCAGTATTACCCCACACCCGCCTGCATTTTTCTGTATAGGCCAGGATCCCTACTGTAAGGACTGCCCTATAAGCCAATGTATTGTTGCCCGTATCCCGCCGCTAGGAGGCACGTACTTTGGTTATTTCGGGATATTAAGATCTAGAATATTTATTTGAAACATTTTTCTCTAAAATCTACAAGGAATGTTTTATAGGCAAAAACATGATTTTTCACACTTTAGAATCGTTTAAAAACAAAACAATGTCGGATATTGAAGCAATTGAGAACGAGAAAATTTTTTAATGTTCTTTAGTTATGTCGATATACTTTAAGTTAAAAAGGTGCAAAATAAATTTCTCCTGTTTTAAGATTTTAATATAAATACTGTTTTTAGTTTGGAATTATCTTCTGCATCAAAATAAGCCACAATCCTTCAGAATTCACCATTCCGATTCAGGTAGATACATTTTACTCCCACAATCATAATATAAAAGACAAAGGACTGGTCATAAAATTGATATCGGTAAATCCGTATCCACTGGTTCGCACATTGTGTCACAAGCTAGTAAAAGCAATTCAAGAATTCTTGAAAATTGACTAAACTATGTTGCCAAATCTATCCGCTAAAAAAAATTTCTAATATTTTTGATTTTTCGGTAGAAAAAAAATCGGCAGATTAATTTGAAAATTAAGAATTTTGATTTTTCGGTAGAAAAAAAGGAGAATTAGGTAGATCGATAGATTTGACAGGTATTCGGTAGATCTACCGAAAAATCGGTAGCTATGGCATTACTGTATTTGAGGTAAATCTGGCCCCCCCCCCTATTATGAATTTCTAGATTCGCGCCTGACTATAGTAGTGCAAATGTTCATACTCAAAATATCAAAGAAATACTTACTGCAAAAAACCAATCTATTACCGACCCAAATGATATTGCTCAGGAATTCAACGAATATTTTTCAAAAGTTGGAGAAACATATGCTCAGAAAATAATAAAACCCTCTTCTCAACCACCAAAGAGAAATAAACTCTTTCTTGCCCAGATTATAGCCTCCTTAGAATCGAACAAAGCACCAGGAATAGATGGTATTAAATCTGAAGTATGTACTTAAAGAACTATCACAATAGTAATAACTGGTCCCATTACCCATTTAATAAATAATGTATTTTCTACCGGCAAATGGCCCGAACAACTTAAGCAAACAGTGGTGGATTCCCGTTCCTAAGAAAGGCGATAAAAAGTTAACAAACAATTACAGACCAATCTCACTAATCACTTCACTTTCCAAGATATTGGAAAAGACTATAAAATATCAACTAGTAATATACTTAGAAAAATATAATTTAATATCAAACAAACATTATGGTTTTAGGGAGGGAGTATCCGCGGAGAATGCAATATCGTACCTATCAAACAAAATGTACAAATAGTGTTGCCCAAAATCGGTCTTGGTCTTGCAGTCTTGGTCTTGTTCTTGCGTTTTAGCAAGATCAAGACCAAGACCAAGACCGCCTTATTTTAGCAAGACCAAGACCAAGACTAACCGTGCAAGACTTGAGCAAGAACAAGACTAAGCCTGCGAGACTCTTGCGTCTTGCAGTTAGGATTGAGTGTCGTGTTATGGAATATATTAGTTCGGGTATATAGGTCTGGATCCCGCGTATGAAAAAAAAGTTGATTAATAGCAAGCTGAAAATTTGTTAATATCTTAAGGGTGTCTAGTCGGACAAACTTTGATGTATGGGAACACTGGAAGAGGGGAAGTTTTAATTGTGGAACAAGTTCAAAATTTGGAACGCCAGACCACGAAAACGTCACATGTATTTTGTCCGACAGAATTTTCAATTGATTTCTTACCCTTTCATTAAACTCTCATGCAAAAATCAGACTGCTATTTATCACCTGTCATAATTCCTATCATTTGACATGTTTTACGTGTTCCACTTAATAAAATGCCCATTTGGTGAGAAATAGCAGTCTGATTTTTTAGGAGAGTTTAATGAAAGGGTAACAAATCAATTAGAAGTTCTGTCGGACAAAATACATGTGACGTTTTCGTGGTCTGACGTTCCAAATTTTTAATCTGTTCCATAATTAAAACTTCCCCTGTTCCAGTGTTCCCATATATCAAAGTTTGTCCGACTAGACACCCTTAAGCTATTAACAAGTTTTCAGCTTGCTATTAATCAACTTTTTTTTCATACGCGGGATCCAGACCTAATATGCTTAGAGACAATGAAACGCAAAAAAATATGTAACAAAAATTTGGAAAATTGAATTTATGCGCATTATGAACAATACGATAAACATACATAGCGAATTAAAATATCCATATAAGAACACTCAGAGGTCATAATAAATTATTACAATGTAAAGATAAAATACTAATTTTCATTCTTCCCTAATATCAGACAACGCCTTCGCTCCGAAATTAATTGTATAATTCTCTAGATTTTGAGAATAGCTATCCTTTCATAAAATAATCTTCTTGTGTTGTGTGACGCCGACAGTATAACAATATCGCATTGAAACTTTTAAAGATATATATGTCGCCTATGTTGATAAAAAAAATAATACGAATACCATATCCACTGTTACGAAGACCCAGTCAATTGTTTTTCCTTATCAGTTAGTTGGAATAATACCATATCGTAAAGACTAAACGTCCTACTTATAAACTTTTTGCAGATTGTGCAATTAGATATTAGATCAATAGGCCAAACAAAATTTTTTGCTAAAAAAGCACTAGATAAGATAATGCCTGGCTACCCTGTATAGTCCATTCACTCATGGTAAAATGTTACAAAACCTTCAAATGTTAAAGAACCGCTTGGATTTTGGATTGACTTGTTTGCGTGCACATAGCTAACAAGTCAAAAAAGAGATATTGGCCGATGTGTGATTTTGCCCTCGGGATGAGTTTCAGCCCTTCTTGGTTAGTTAAAAAACAAAGGTTCAAAATAGTCAAGGTTGAATAAACTGACTAATTCTAAGCAACTTTTGTTCTATTTTATTCATCTACAAATAAACCAAGTCAATACTTTTCGAGCTCTTTGCGACTGAATATGTTTTTTCAAACATATTCATTTAGAAATATCACGTTTTTCGACGGTTTTTGCGCAAATGACTCAAAAAGTAAGTATTTTATCGAAAAAAATATTCTAAGCAAAAATATATCTTATAAAAAATTGAAATAAAATGATGTATTTAATGGTAGGGGAACCCAAGCGGGGATTTTTGCAGTTACTGGAGCGCGTCAGATTATCACATGGGGAGAAACTTTGTACCCTGTAAATGTACCTCTACCATATATTGGCTTTTAATACAGGGGAATTCGTTAAGGGAGGCCCGAAGAAAATATATTCTTAGAAAAACTCGAAATCGTCAGATTAAGATAAGGTAAGTTAAGTGTGTACATGCAAAACAGTGTATATTTAAAAAATCTGACGATTTGAGCGGGGCGTAAGGAAATAGGTGAGTTAAAAAGTTTCACAAAAAAAAAGCGAATAATTCGCGAAATAAACGTTAGATTGAAAAACCAAAAAATACGCGTTCAATATTTTTCAAAAATCTATCGAATGATACTAAACATGACCCCCACAGAGAGGGGTGGGGGGTAAATTTAAAATTTTAAATACAAATCCCGCGATATTTCGCAAAATAAACATTAAATCGAAAAAGTGCAATATACACTTAATCAATATTTTTGAAAAATCTATCGAATGGTAACAAACACGACCCCCCACGGAGGTGGGGTGGGGGGTTACTGTAAAATCTTAAATAGGAGCCCCAAATTTTTTCCAGATTTGGATTCTTTACGTAAAAATAAGCAAATTTTATTCTAAACATTTTTTCAAATTATGGATAGATGGCACTATAATCTAAAAAAACGATTGTTGGAAATGGAAAATTAAATTACTGTAAAATCTTAAATAGGAACCCCAAATTTTTATTCCAGATTTGGATTCTTTACGTAAAAATAAGCAACTTTTATTCGAAACATTTTTTCAAATTATGGATAGATGGCACTATAATCTAAAAAAACGATTGTTGAAAATGGAAAATTAAATTAAAAATGGAAAGTCCCCACTAAAATGGAAAATTTTACTTTTTGGTTTTAGGACCTACTCTTCGCAACCCAATAGGTCCCGAAAGCGCTCGAGTGACTGCATATTTAGCATACTTCGCTCCCCTACTATTTATTAAGAAACAGACTGACTCCCGTGGGACATGGTAGATAGTTCAGTTAGTTAGACGTTAGACTATAGGCAGGGATAGTTTAGATCGTGGGTTCAAACCCACCCAATGTGAATTGTTTAGACATTTATTAATTTGGTTGGTTTTTACTATGTCTATGTTAAGTCAAGCTGAAAATGTACATATACGTTTACGTTGTTCTAAGATCTAAAGTAATATTTAATAAATAGCAATATGCTAGTGGGTAACTGCGAGACTTGCAAGACTCTTGCTGCAAGACCAAGACCAAGACTGGGATTGCAATACCAAGACCAAGACCAGGTGTATTGGTGGAAGACCAAGACTGTCCAAGTCTCGTCTTGGTCTTGCATTTGGGCAACACTATAGTACAACCTAGTCGACTGCAGTACACCAACAGCCTGTGTATTCCTAGACCTGGCAAAGGCGTTTGATACGGTTAGTCACTCACAACTATTAGAAACATTGGCAGACATGGGTATAAGAGGAAACACCTTTAACTTAATGGAAAGCTACTTAGAAAATCGATATCAAAGAGTGCGGTTAGAAGGGAAATTGAGTAGTGCATGAAGCATACATTTTGGTATATCACAAGGGACTGTACTAGGACCCATATTATTTATAATGTATATAAATAATATCCTTACTTACCGTACTGAAGGTGATATATTAAAAAAAAACCATACAGAAGTAAAAGCTTCCTTTGTATAATGGTATAAAAACGTTTTATTAAAAAACATTAAAAGTCATCCAAAAGGATTTGCAAAACGTTTTCAATCTGGATCAGATCATCCGCAGTGCCTAGAACGAAGAATTTCCACGTTAGAATGAATGCAAAAGTTAAAATTGTGACTAGGTTAAAGAAAAATGTGGTAATACTTACGTTCTGCTTAGTACAAGAAACTAGCAATTTTTTGAAAAAGGTTACATCGAGAATTATGGTTTACATAATAATTATATGGTGTTTATAGCGACTCCAAGTCGATGTTACAAGATTAAATGTGTTAGGAGTGCTCAAAGGGCAACATGGTTCCCTGCTCGATAAGAACTTGTGGTTCTTGCCAGTTCAATGGACACAGACCAACAAAAGTTAAGGAGATGACAATCTAATTATCAGACCGAAGTGACATGACAAGACAGGTAGTCAATTTTTGGTTATGAATTTCAAAATATTAGTGTTGTTTAAAATTTGGATTATATATTAGTAACTGTATAAAAGTGAAATTTAAATTATAATAAATTAGATTTTATTGTAAAAGTCTAAAAGGCAACTCTCTACTCTCTGTTACAGAAAGAACTGTTGTTAGTGTTAGGTTGATAAAATACTAGTCATAGTAGAGTCAATGACGTCATTGGTGAATTGTTGAATTTTGAGAAAGAAGACGAAAATTTGATTTAGTTTGAAATAAAAGAGAAGAAAATTAATTCTATGTGCACAACTTATATAGGTACCAAGATAAGGTGTATATTAATGTTGTAAAAATAACAAGAGTAATCTTGGTTGCCTATTATTGTGGTTGTAATGGTTATTGACAAATTGAAAATATTTTAATTTAATTGGTTGTCTGAATTAGTGAACTAACAATTTGAAATCTAGAAAAGGTAATGGAGTAAACAGACTGATGTGAAAGTAATGTATATTATTGTAAAGCTTTCCATATAGGAGAGAAGATTGTTTAGCAAAATCAAGTTGAGAACGAGTGATGGTGGTTGCCTGATATGATAGGTTGAAATTATAATTTTAATTAAAATTACTGAAAGAATATTAGTTATTTAATGATAATGACCTAACCTAAAAGATGTTGTCATAAAATTTAACATTATGATTTAAAAGAATCCAGTCAAAGAGGGAATAACCTGAATGATAATATCAGAAATGTAAAATGAATTATGTGTCAAACAATTGTTATTTTGAAACTGAATAGATGAAGTTAATGAGTTATAACATAAGAGGCAACCATAGGAATTAGTTAGGGTGTGAGTGTACATTGGAATGATATTTATATAATACAGGTTGAAAGTTGGGGTTATTGTCAATATGAAGCAAAGATCTTGATGAACTAATTCATTGAATGGGTTAACTGAAAATTTGAAATTTTATAGTTGGTAATGGAATAAACAGGTTGATATATTGTTGAGGGAAAATTAGTGAATAGTGTTGAAAAATAGAAGAAGAACAACTAGATCAAGAAATGCATGGGGACCCGAAAAAATCGGAGACACGAGGTATGGCAATGTAACTATGTGGGTTGGGAAAATGTATGAGAGAGGATTGGAAATGAAAGAAGGTAAACTTTGTTGTGGATGGTAATCTAACTTTGATTTAAGGAAAATGTGTGAATGGAGATTGGAAAAGAAAGGAGGTAAGCTGTGTTAAGGGTGGGATAGATAAAAAGGGGGGAAGAGAAAGAAAAGAAACCAAGGGCATATTTGAATATGTGTTAATGGCTGATTAGTAAGGAAATAATAAATGTTAAATGTAAGTGGGGTGAATGGAAAGAAGAAAACAAATAAAGAAAAGGATTAAAAGAAAAAGAAAAGAATGGAGAATTAGATCAAAATATTGTTAAGGGAATAGTTGTCGGTGGATAGGGGTAAAAGGTCGATTTAAAGTAGTCTCGCGGTTAACGCAATTGGGGCTAGTCCTCATGTCTCTCATAGCCCTACTAATGATCTATATAGTGAACTTCAAACGTTAGATACAAGACAACTATATATATTCTTACCATAATTACCAATCTATACAAAAATAAACATTTAATCACACCATTAGAGCACACCTATACTTAATACAAGAACAAGAGCAAAGTCCTGTGTTAGATTAAATATTGCAGAGAAACGAAACGGGAAACGAAATTTTGAGTATTTACAAGGAAGAATCTACAATTTGATCCCTGAAATTTACAAAACATACCTAATTACTATAAATTCCCTGAAAATGATTAAGAAATTGTTTAGTAGGTATTTGAAACAAAATCACGGGCAAATATTCAGCCACCTTTTTGAAACCAATTAATAAATAAAGTTGATATAACCAGATTAAATATATGCATCAATTGTTATAAGCATGAAATATCTCTCCTTTGTACAATTTTTTTGTCAATTTTGTTTAATAAAATCGCTTAATAAAAAAATTCTTTAACTTAATAGAATTCTTCAATTATTTAAAATTGCTTAATCGCTTGAATAAAAATTTAATGTAAGCTCAATATAAATGAACAATATAAAAAAATTTGTCCCATGCTCACCTTCATTGTTTTAATGGACACTATTGTTTATTTACATTGAACAAAGCACAGAAGAATTGAATAAATTTAATATTAAATTAAATTATTGTATTGTGATGTAAGTATAGTATTGTACATATTATTATTAATTGTATACTTTCATGGAAAAATAAACGTTATTATTATTAGTATTATTTATGGTGCAACCAAGAAGAGTAAACCCTCTGAGGATTGGATCCGGGATGAGCTCTTAACGTGGTGACACCAAAGGGTACAATAAAAATAATAATAATAATAATTAATAATTAATTAATAATTAATAATTAATAATAATAAGTAATATAATGAACATCTTTATGAACAGTCTTAATGAACATCTTTATAAGACCATGCAGAAAGCAGTATTACTCGCAACGGCCAGATGTGTACGAAAATTTTTGGGAGATACACCTGCAGACCAAGTCACCTAGGGCTCGATAACACGGAAAGAGTCCCACCAGAGCTCAATCCTTTTGATACCGTAGGTATCTGGGATGAGTCAATTTTCCCCTTAGAGGGAGTGTGAACCGTATGGCTAAATTTGAGTAATATAAGTATATAATAATAAGTATATCCTGTGGGAGTTTTTTGTCAGTTCTTTTATCAGGCGCGCCCCCCTGCGAATGGGGGATGCTTTCTGGGTATTCGTAGCGCCAATACCCAGAGAGTAGCAGGGACACTTGCCGTGGAACAAAAACTGACACCTGGCAGTAGGTATAAAATGCACACCCATGAGAATGGAGACT
The DNA here is from genome assembly GCF_917563875.1 of Diabrotica virgifera virgifera. Lineage (NCBI taxonomy): Eukaryota > Metazoa > Arthropoda > Insecta > Coleoptera > Chrysomelidae > Diabrotica > Diabrotica virgifera. Next base: position 98,927,093 of record NC_065452.1, read on the forward strand.
AATAGTTTATGTTTAGGGCCGCTGCCTGGGGATCGCCAGGGCACGTCTGGAGCCGACGCTGGACGTGACAGCATGCGGAACGTCGGTGGCAGGGTGTTGAGGAGGCGGGCCCCTGTCATACAATCAGCTACAGCCCAACCACAACCACAAGCGAGCTAAACAACAACTAGAGCTCCACCTGCCGAAGGTGCTGCGCTGGAACATCAGCCGGCGCTCACTCAAGCTGGACGACCGAGGTAGCGCATGAAATGGACTGTGCCCATTAATGAAAACATTTTGCGCTTCTACTACAAGGTGACAAACCTCGGTCAAGAAACAATCGGCTACCGACAACAGCTGTATGCCGAATTTTGCAGGACGTACCCAGATATTCAAGTATCGGAGCAACGAGTATCTGACCAATACCGGGTAATTAAAAGAAACAACCTTATCCCGGAGACTAGACGCAATACCATAAGAAGCGAAGTCGAACGGGAGATTCATAACAATGTAGTAATTGAAGATCAAGTCCCTGTTGAAGTTCATGAGCAGATTCCCGAGCTTGCCATACAAGAAACTCAACCTGACAATACAGAGCAGGAAAACAATGAGTTACGTGATAACCCACTTAGCAGACCACCGCTACCACGAATAAACTCTTGTAAGAAACTAGGGGCGCTGTTACAAATTGTGAACACTGAAGTCCTACCCAATTATGTCGTAGAATCCCACACATTAGAATATTTGCACATGCTTATCTACTCTGCAGCAACAGCAATTGCTAATGTAATGGGCATTAAGATCAGAACAACGGAAGGACTGGTAACAGAATTACACCCTGGGAAAAAAGACTTCTCGGAAAGATTGAATTACTGCGTAGGGATATTGGTCAAGTCACCGAATATATAAGAGGTGTAAGAAGTAGAAAAGTCATCAGGAGAGCTGAAGAAATAATACTGAGTACTGCAAGACACTCAAGATATGATCCAGAAAACAACACAGCCCAACAGTGCCTGGATACATTAAAACAAAAACTCTCCGTTTATTCAGGACGACTAAGAAGGTACAAAGTGAGTAACAACCGAAAATCCGACAATGCCCTTTTTGAGACTGCTGAGAAAGCCTTCTATCGAAAACTCAATTACACCGTAGAAAATCTCGATAAGTCTTACCCAGGCCAAGAAGAAATTCATGAGTTTTGGGGAAATCAACTTTCCACGCCAGCTGCTCTTAACAACAATGCTGGATGGATAGAAGATACCACACAGAACTGCCAACACTACACTAGGTACTACTCTCTACGAACCTTTCACCACTAAAGAAGTTTCAAATATCATCAAAGAGCTTCATAACTGGAAATCTCCTGGACCAGACGGAGTTCAAAACTTCTGGCTTAAGAAGTTTTGGAGTGTTCATGAATGCTTATCAGCACTAATTAATCATGGTATTTCTAATCCGCAGGATATACCATTATTGCTAACTCAGGGAACCACTTATTTAATACCAAAGGATCAAAATAACACCCAAGATCCAGCCAAATACCGCCCAATTACTTGTCTTCCAACTTTGTATAAATTGGTCACATCCTGTGTAGCCCGGCGTATCTACCAACACTGTGCTCTGAATAAGATCATAGAGCCTCAACAGAAAGGATGCGCTAAGGGTTCCATGGGTTGCAAAGAACAACTTATCATCGACTCAGTCATTTCTAATCAAGCATATTCCAAAAAGAGGAAACTATTTACTGCCATCATTGATTACAAGGAGTCCTTTGATTCAGTGCCGCATGAATGGCTTATAGATATATTGAGAATATAATAAGTCGATGATAATATAGTGACCTTTTTAGAGCATATAATGACGGAGTGGAAGACTAGAATTCACCTTTAAATACCTGGTGAGAATAACATCGACACTGAAAATATCGCAATCAGCCGGGGCCTGTTTCAAGGAAATTCGTCGAGTCCTCTGTGGTTCTGTCTAGCTATGAACCCACTATCTCAGCTATTAAACTCCACTTAATCATTTATTGTACATGGATGATTTGAAATTAATGGCTTCCACTCGAAACCAACTCGATGATATGCTAAAAACTGTATCCTTCCTTGAATCCTTTTCAAATGACATTAGTATGCACTTAGGACTAGACAAGTGCCGTGTTTTAAATATAGTCAGAGGAAAAGTACAGCCCGGAGGATTCGATATGCAAAATGGCCAGAACATCGAGGCCATGGGTGAAAACGATATGTATAAATATCTTGGAGTAAAGCAAGCGCGGAAAATTGACCATAAGGAAATGAAAACTGAGATAACTGTGGAGTTTATACGAAGGGTAAAACAGCTGCTTCGTTCACACCTTAACAGTAGAAATTTGTGTAAAGCACTAAACACCTACGCGTGTTCCGCGCTTAGCTATTCGTTTGGCATGGTTAAGTGGACAAAAACGGACATAGAGAATCTTCAGCGAGAAATAAGAACACACCTCACAAAGGCACAAAAACACCATCCTAAAAGTGCAGTAGAAAGAACGACGTTACCACGGAATCTATGAGGAAGAGGACTTATGGATATAGGTGAGCAATTAGATAAATAAATTGCTAATTTAAGAACTTATTTTCAGATGCAAGCTGAGACATCTACTCTACATCGCGCTATCTGCGCAGTAGATGACACAACACCGATCAAACTGAGGGAACCAGAAATGCGCATAAACCACCTCACTAAAGACGAAAAAATGCGCACCTGGATGGGTAAACCTCTGCACGAGCGACATCCCAATGAGGTCAGCCAAGACTATGTCGACAATACAGCGTCGAACTATTGGTTGACATCAAGAAAGATGTTCCCTGAAACGGAGGGTTCATTACTGGCCATTCAGGATCAGGTTATACCAACCAAAAATTACCTGAAATATATCGTCAAAGACCCTCAGGTTCAAAACGACAGATGCCAATATGGATGTCAAGCTCAAGAAACCATCCAACATCTTACAGGGGGCTGCCAGGCATTTGCTGCAACTGAATACAAGGAACGGAATGACGCAGTGGGAAAGATCCTTCATCAAGAGATAGCTATCAAGCTGGGACTTCTCCAAACGGACCATCTTCCATATTATCAATACGTCCCTGAGAGTATGCTTGAGGATGGCAACTACAAGCTATACTGGGACCGCACTGTGCTCACAGACCAAACAGTGGCACATAATAGACCAGATTTCGTACTAGTTAATAAATTAACAAGACAAGCAACACTAATTGATGTGGCGATACCTAACAACAATAATCTACGTAGTAAAGGGCCTAGCCGGGTAAGATGGTGAAAAGTGCCCCCAACTCAATTTAAATTCCATATAGGTCACTTTTTAGCACATATAGAGGAACTCACTTTCTGAAATTTTTAGCCCCCTGGGTGGTCACGTGACCCCCCTAGAGCCTAATTAGGCTTTTTATGTTTTTATTTTTTATCTCAGCCGCACCAGAGCTAGCCAAAAACTTTATTTAAAAAAGTTGTAAGTTTCAAAAAGATCTATATGAAAAAATTTCTTTTTTATTTTTTGGCGGGAAATTCGAATTTTTAGAACAATTTTAAACTTTTAAATAACTCTGAAAAAAAATAAAACACTCGTTTTTACGAAAATCAATTATAATGTGTATTTTTGCACAGTCTTTCACCCTGAATTTTTTCAAATTTTTAAAATTGGTGAAACGTATCTTTAAAAATAAAAAACCGCATTTTTTCGGTTTTTTTTTTCGTTTTTATATATAATTTTATACATATTTTTTAAAAAAGGTAACACCGTCATTAGAATAGGTAAAAAAATGAAAAATAATTGGGGTTTGCTTAATAAAATTTTTTTGTAACGCCATCCATTTTCAAGATACAGGGCGTTGAAGAAAACAAAATTTTACACATTTTTTACGATTTTGCCGAAACTACTGGCAGCATTGCAATAACATTTGGCAGGTTTCAAGAGGTAGTTATTGTGCATTTTTTGACATACAATTAAGAATTTTATATTCATCATTGGCGCGCATACGGGTAATGGTCTGAAATTTTTAAAGAAAAAAAGATGGTACGCCACTGACATATTTCAAAATAACAATCATTTTTGAATTCCTCGTTCCATTTGTGACAAAAAATCTATCTTCCCATTTTTTTATACGACGCGCCGTTTTGTTGCAAAAAATAAAATATCTTAACGCTTCCAAAGTATTCGAATTAATTTTTATAATGGATGTACGAGTTTATGTATGTGGATGTAGAAACTACTAGAAGTTCGAATGCTTTGTAAGGATTAAGATCTTTTATTTTTTGAATAAAAATGGCGCGTCATATGAAAAAATAAGATGATAGATTTTTTGTCACAAATTGAACGAGGAATTCAAAAACGATTGTTAATTTGAAATATGTCAGTGGCGTACTACCTTTATTCTTTAAAAAGTTCAGACCATTACCCCTATGCGCGCCAATGATGAATATCAAATCCTTAATTGTATGTCAAAACATGCACAATAACTACCTCTTAAAACCCGCCAAGTTTTACTACAATGTTGCCAGTAGTTTCAGCAAAATCGTAAAAAATGTGTAAAATTTTGTTTTCTTCAACGCCCTGTATCTTGAAAATGGATGGCGTTACAAAAAAATTTTATACAGCAAACCCCAATTATTTTTCAGTTTTTTACCTATTCTAGTGACCGTGTTACCTTTTTTGAAAAACATGTATAAAATTGTATCAAAAAACGAAAAAAAAACCGAAAAAATGCGGTTTTTTATTTTTAAAGGTACGTTTCACCAAATTCGTACGTTTAAAAATCTGAAAAAATTCAGGGTGAAATATTGTGCAAAAATACACGTTATAATTGATTTTCGTAAAAACGAGTGCCTTAGTTTTTTTTTCAGTTATTTAAAAGTTTAAAATTGTTCTAAAAATTCGAATTTCCCGCCAAAAAATAAAAAAGAAATTTTTTCATATAGATCTTTTTGAAACTTACAACTTTTTTAAATAAAGTTTTTGGCTAGCTCTGGTGCGGCTGAGATAAAAAATAAAAACATAAAAAGCCTAATTAGGCTCTAGGGGGGTCACGTGACCACCTAGGGGGCTAAAAATTTCAGAAAGTGAGTTCCTCTATATGTGCTAAAAAGTGGCCTATATGGAATTTAAATCGAGTTGGGGGCACTTTTCACCATCTTACCCGGCTAGGCCCTTTACTGAAAAGATCGCCAAGTACAGAGATCTGGAAATTCAAATACGAAAACAATGGAGAATGCAAAGTACCCAGACGATACCTATTATTATGTCTACTACTGGAATCATTCGGAAGAACCTCCTCGAAAGCATAAAAAGGCTGGGCCTAAACGAACATCTTTACAAGACCATGCAGAAAGCTGTACTACTCGCAACGGCCAGATGTGTACGAAAATTTTTGGGAGATACACCTGCAGACCAAGTCACCTAGGGCTCGATAACACGGAAAGAGTCCCACCAGAGCACAATCCTTTTGATACCGTAGGTACCTGGGATGAGTCAATTTTCCCCTTAGAGGGAGTGTGAGCCGTATGTATTATTATGTCTACTACTGGAATCATTCCGAAGAACCTCCTCGAAAGCATAAAAAGGCTGGGTCTAAATGAACATCTTTACAAGACCATGCAGAAAGCTGTACTACTCGCAACGGCCAGATGTGTACGAAAATTTTTGGGAGATACACCTGCAGACCAAGTCACCTAGGGCTCGATAACACGGAAAGAGTCCCACCAGAGCACAATCCTTTTGATACCGTAGGTACCTGGGATGAGTCAATTTTCCCCTTAGAGGGAGTGTGAGCCGTATGGCTAAATCTGGAATAACTATATATTATCTTATATATTTTTCCATATCAAATTATATATTATATCCACAGCAAATTAGCAATGGAGGAAATTAAAGAGTATTTGACAGAAATTATGGCAGGTTTTAAAGAGAATATCAAGGAAATGAGAGAGCTTTTCAGTGAATACCGGGAAATGATGAAAATACTCAAAGAAGAAAATAAAACAATGAAGGAAGAAATTCAAGATCTAAATAAAAGGGTAATGAGTTTAGAAAAAGCCAATGAAACGATGGAACAACTAGAGAAAAACAGCAAGAGAAATAAAATGGTGATAAGCGGACTTAAAATGGAAGAGAATGAAGAAAATCAAAAAGAGGTATTTAAAACTTTTATCAAGGATACTTTTAAAATCGAATCAAACATCACGAAGGTAACGAAGATAAACGAAAGTATGTGCATCGCAGAAATATCAAACTACGAAAAGAAGACCGAAATAATGCGAAACAAATACAAATTAAAAGAAATTTCAGGTAGCCTTATTTACATAAAACATAATCGGAAACCGACACATACCGACAGATATCTAAATGCTGCTTCACATCACCATCCTGCATAATTGCATTCAGTCATGAAAACCTTGATTACAAGATCCGAAAGACTGACAGACCAAGAACATCAAAATGAAGAAATGCATAACGTGAAAACAGCGTTAAGAAAAAACGGCTTCTCAACATACAACATCGAAAAAGCTCAAAATGCTCGAAGAAGAGATAAGGACCCTACGGAAGACAATAAACCGATCGGCAAAACCATTCTGCCATATGTGAAGGGTACGACAGAGAAAATAGGGAGAGTGCTGAGAAAACACAACATAGAAACGATATTTAATACGGACAGAAAGATCTCAACTATTTTACCAACACCAAAAACCAAAATATCGTTAGAAAGTCAAGGTGTATACGAGATTCCGTGTGGGGATTCTGGCAAGTCGTACATTGGACAGACCAACCGAAGAATCCAGGTAAGACGAGAAGAACACCGAAATGCTATCGAAAGGGGAGAAACCACGTCATCCCTGGCTCAACATGTCGCAAATACAGGACACACAATGAACCTGAACCAAACAACGATGTTAGCTAACATCGAAGTAAAAAGAAAACGGGAAATCAGAGAATCGATAGAAATTGAAAGAAATCCCAACGGCTTAAACCAAAGAGATGATGCGCAACGGCTTCCTACAACATGGAAAACGGTACTGAAGAAAAAAACCAAAATAAATCAGGCCGCAACATCCACGCGTAACATCCCTCCGGCGACTGCAACCTACACTGGACCGATAACAAGAGCCAGAGTTCGCGCAGGGCAAGCAGCACCAGGATCAACTACATAAGTGACGGTATAGTGAGTAAGAATTCAGTTTACTTCAAGCAGCAGCGAGAAGCGGAACTACCTGACTTGACAATGGCAAGTGAGATCATGCCGAAACGTCGTCAAAATAATGGTTTTTCTCAAAACCAAAATTATTCAACGCGGAGTCAAACCCGGAAAACAACAGAAAGCATATATATATATATATATATATATATATAGTATAAATAAATAATAATAATAAAAAAAAACAATAAAAAAGCTTCCACCCATCTGCTTCTTGGTAGGTTGAATATAAGCAACAAACAGTGTTTATTTATCAAATAAACATTGTTTTCTGTTTTTTATCGGCAGTAGAAAGTATTCTGAGTTAAATAAATTACATACATTCTTCTTTTTGTGTCAATTAATTTAATTTAAAATAATTTTTCTTGGACACCCTGTATAAATTTTTATGTCAATGTTGATATTACTGAATAGAGAATTGAATAACCTTTCAAATGAGCTAGCACACGACCCCTATTCCTTATTTAAAAATAAGGGGTGGGGGAAGTGGAAGGGAGGGAGTTGACAAATGACAGATGTTTGTACCGTAAAAATGTGTCCCCCTTAGATCAAAAATTGACCTGTTTTTTTATTTTCTTAAAATCCAATAAATACTGCAAAATATCGGGGTGGCTCCTTTTATTTGGCCCACTCTGTATATAGGTATATATATATATATATATATATATATATATATATATATATATATATATATATATATATATATATATATATATATATATATATATATATATATATATATCTTTTATTACTTTTATATCTTTTATTACTTTTTTTAGTATCCGATGATGATGTCACTTTCTAAAAATGGTCCAGGGGACATATTTGCTTTGGCCGAGGCCGTGTCATACTCCGTGACTGAAGGATTATACCGTCAAGGCTCGAGTAAGTATTTTTTTAAATAAATTATTGAAACAAGAAAAGGCTATTTCCTTGACTCCTGCTGTACGAGGTGATTTGGCGGATACGCTAAGACCGATTCCTAAGATTCAAGAGAAATGTTACCAGATCTTGTTCACTCTAGACTAGAAAAATGGTATGGAGATTCCCACCTACAAATCTAAAAAGCACAACTAACAAATAGAATTCAACGATCAAGTAAGAATTTGCAAGAACTTGAAGCAGATGTTACTCGTATAGTGTGGCAAGTGTGGTTAGCTTATCCGTAGGCGCCAGACAACATTTTGGAAGAAATTTTTGTAGCAACTTTCGTCAATGGGTTAATAAGAAATAGTGAACTACTGCAAGTTTTACGACTATCGAGACCGATAAAGCGCTCGCTATTGCCTTGGAACACGAAGCAGCTATTCAAACTTCACAGATCTATCGAGTATCCATCCATAACACGGTACGGAAGAAACGCGACTAGAACACCTCATCCAAATGCTGATGCTCTTTCGAGACGACCATGCAGTGAAAATTATAATAACTATCTTAAATTTGAGGAACGACTTTGCCCCGTGAGACAAATCACCCTCATTAATGATCAATGGCAGCCACAACAGCAAAACGCCTAATCCATGTATAAAAAGAGTATTGGATTGGAAGCGTCGAGTTAAAAGACCTTCTTGGCAAGATATTAGTGAATATATTCTAAAAGTCATGTTTTACTGGATCCAATGGGATTGCCTGGTACTAAAAGATTATCTTCTGTATAGGAACTTTGAGAACGATAATGGTACCGATTTGATCAGTTGATTGAACACAAGCGTCAAAAGTTTTACGTCAGTTGCATGATGGTGCATCAGGTCGACACTTGGTATTAGGAAGACTCTGCAAAAGGTTCGAAAACGGTTCTATTCGGTGAACGGTAAATATGATTTAAAAAGATGGTGCCGGAAATGTGAACTCTGTGTACTCAGTAATGATTTAGTTGGTAAAAAAGAGGGCACCCATGTTACAGTACAATGTTGGTAGTCCTATAGAAAGAGTAGCAATCGACATTGCAGGTCCATTTCCAGAAACGGATGACCGAAATAGATATATCATGGTAGCCATAAATTATTTTATGAAATGGGCTGAGCCCTATACGATACCCACTCAAGAAGCGGCTACCATTGCAAAGGTACTTTGATGTTGTGTTTGCGAGCAAAGAATGTGTCGACCGCCTAAAGCCAGACCAAACTAGTTTATCTTGATATAAAGACGCACACTTCAGGCCAAACTAGTTTATCCTGATATAATAAAGACTCACACTTCAGGATAAACTAGTATGGTCTAGTCTAAACCAATTTAGCCGAGTCGAAAGTAACGTAGCGAACATGTAAAGACTTTTACATGCACGGAATTCCAAAATCACGTCCCAGCAGGGACGGCAAAAAGATTATACATCGATATATATTTTATCATATGATACATCGAATGAAAATATTGATACATGCTATAAATCAATATATTGTATAATTAAATAATATAAACAATAATAAATAAAAAGATAAGCTTTTGTCCGTCTGTCTGTCTGTCCGAGAACTCAACTCCTTCGTCATTATACCAGGTAGAATGACAAATGAGGTGTCAAATGAAGGCTTATAATCCAAGGATGGTACATATTAAAGGTGAGAAATTTGACCTAGGCTGTCTGTCCCTCCGACCGCGAATATAACTCAATATTATTAAATGAAGTAAAAGACAGACGTACTCTCAATCATTTATTGTAACTTCTGACGACCGGTTTCGCTCTTTAAAGTATGCAGAGCATCTTCAGGTCAACGGTTACAAGTCACTAAATGCTACAAATAAAAACCAGAGTTAGAACAATGGCTGGTTGTAAAAGATGCTAAAGATTCATAAGATCAAGCCAATATTGAACAACATACATAAAAGGAGTGAAGATAGCAGACAAATATATATACATGTAAAATCGGGGCGGTAACAAACGTCCCCAAGCTCACAAACACATGCAGATGTATGCCGTCTATAATCATGCAATTATAACGTGTCGTGCTTACATTCGGATACAAGGAGCTACAACCTCAGTATTCATTAACATGATATTTCTGCTGAAAGACAACCAACAAATCTGTGCCTGTTATTTTGTTTGTGAAGTAAACTACAGTGAATGTCATATACAATTTTTTAAATGTGATGGTTTTAAAGATTTTTATTTCTATTTATTAAAAGATTTTTGTTTTTATTTATATTTATTAAAAGACTTTCTATTTATTACTGTATGTGTTAGTGTAGGACTGACAACGTTTGGATCAAAACGGGTCGATATTTAATATGTATGTTAGATGTGGATGTGCAGCTGTAACCTAAATTGTTAAGGTCAGTACTCCTTGATGTTTTAATGATAGGAGTAGTGGTAGTATAAGAGATGACAAATCGGAAAGCTTAAAAATTGTAGCTAAAAGATTAAATTATCGGTCATATAATAAAACAGTAATAAATGACCACAACTGTATCTGATTTACACAGCCGACTTACCCACAAATCGTGATACAACGACCACCACCTTTGCAGACGATACTGCAATCCTAGTAGTACACAAAAATCCCGTCGAAGCTGCTGCAAAACTCCAGAGAGTATTAAATCAAATAAATACTTGGGCACAAAATTGGAGAATTAAATTGAATGAACAAAAATCAAACCATATTGTTTTTACAAAATGTCACGGTGAATCACCTACAGTAACAATAAATAATAAGGTAATTACCTCAGTTACCTCTGTAAAATATCTGGGCATGCACTTGGACAGGGGATTAACCTGGAGAACCCACATATGGAACAAACGGAAACAACTGGGCATAAAATTTAGTAAGCATTATTGGCTTCTAGGGCGTAATTCTAAGCTCACGACAAGAAATAAACTGCTAGTCTACAACACAATATTCAAATCAGTATGGGTATATGGTCTGCAGCTCTGGGGAACAGCATCCAAGTCGAATGTATCCATAATTGAGAGATTCCAGTCCACAGTGTTTTACATTCAATAATCGATGCTCCGTGGTTTGTTACTAACAGGGATATTTACAATGATCTGGAAACGAAAACCGTCAGTGAAGTGATAGTGGAGTTAAGTGCAAAATACATCGTACGTCTTGAAAGCCACGCGAATGTGCTTGCAAATAATTTGTTAGACAACAGTCAGGAAACAAAACGGTTAAAGAGACAGACACCATTAGATTTACCGCACAGACATTAACATTGTTACAGTAGCTAAGTTAATATATTTATGTAATACAGTAAGTTAATATTATCTCTATAGAGATGTGTGGCGCTGGTCACAATCTCGCTTCATGTCATTATTTCTCAGATGAAATGTGCCTATTGTTATATGTTATAACAGATTGCCTAATAAACATATAAAAAAAAATAAATGTGAATTGACAGGTACATGAAACTGAGATATAAATTAAAGGGTGGAGAATTAGAGTAGAAAAGAAAAGAAAGTAATTAAAATTCAGTTGAAAATAATTAATTGTAAATTGAGACTATGTTTTAATGATATAAGCAGTGAAGAAATATTAATAAACTATTAAATCAGATAAAAGAAAGGAATAGTAATAAAATATATTTTGGGAGTATACCTACATTGTGTTTTAAAATTCGTCAATAAATAAATAAGTAAATTCACATCAAAATTAAAATAAAACAAATCACACAGGACACAACACGATACAACAAATAATGTGGGAATTTAAGGTTGGTCAGGAGCACTGCATTTGTTTAACTGTATTGGTTTTTTTAGTTTAAGTTATCAATTTTTTCCACTTTGTTTTTTGTAAAATTTTGTGGGAACTAAGAAGTGTCAGAACAAGCTAGGTTAGTTGTCTAATTCTTCTTCTCAACAATGTATCAAGGGTTGCCAACATTCTGTTGTAAATATTTGATGTTCATGAAGTAATGTTTTATACAACCTCGTTAGTATTGCTGATTTTATACATGAATATAATGTAATATGTAATTACAACTAAATAGTAATATACATTAAAAATGAATAACCATTTTCAATTTCGTTGCAACACGAAACTACAGCCGCATCATTATTCCAGTTCAATCAGAGAGTGCAGCAAGCACCTCTACCGGTTTCGAAACTTATTAGTCTCTCATCAGGAGGCACATATGCTGCTCTCTCTGACCCAATAGGACAAACCCCGGCGTGCAGTCACGGATTGCAACGAAAGAAATGGCAGGGATGCCCTAGCGGCAACTGCTATCAAAAAACTAAGTTTTCAATCTAATAGCACATAAAACAACATCAAAAAATGTCATTCTACATCCTACCAGACTGAAAACAATGGGAACCTTCTCTGGTAACACCTCCGAGGCTTCTACAATTTGCAAGCCATAACGGATGCTGAGACTAAGGAAGATGAGGGAATTTTACAATTTATAATTCACGTCCCATCTGCTCAGCGCGGTAAAGTTCCAACGAGAATGGTTCCCCTCGTACTCCAATGGGAGTAAACATAAATCAAAAATGAATAACCATTTTCAATTTCTGCACGCCGGGGTTTGTTCTAGTTGGGTCAGAGAGAGCAGCATATGTGCCTCCTGATGAGAGACTAATAAGTTTCGAAACCGGTAGAGGTGCTTGCTGCACTCTCTGATTGAACTGGAATAATGATGCGGCTGTAGTTTCGTGTTGCAACGAAATTGAAAATGGTTATTCATTTTTGATTTATGTTTACTCCCATTGGAGTACGAGGGAAACCATTCTCGTTGGAACTTTACCGCGCTGAGCAGATGGGACGTGAATTATAAATTGTAAAATTCCCTAATCTTCCTTAGTCTCAGCATCCGTTATGGCTTGCAAATTGTAGAAGCCTCGGAGGTGTTACCAGAGAAGGTTCCCATTGTTTTCAGTCTGGTAGGATGTAGAATGACATTTTTTGATGTTGTTTTATGTGCTATTAGATTGAAAACTTAGTTTTTTAATATACATTAATTCATTTATAACAAACCAACTATACACAAACTTGAATAACGATTTAACAGATATTTCAATGTAGACAAAATTACTATGTATGTTATAGGTAGGTAGTTGGTCAATTTTAAATATTCTTAAATATTTTTAAATAAAAAATCAATTTTGACTATGATTAAGTGTCAAATTATTATCATTTTTATACACATACATAGTGTTGTAAAAACAACTTATTTTATTTCATTCTAAATATATCCAACTATTATATTCTAAAACTTATATAGAGAATTGTAAATGCATGTATTTGCTTTCGAAAACAACTGGTTTTCGTTCCCCTAATGTGAACCTTTATTTGTTGTTAAGACTATTTTTTTCCGCCAATATCACCCGCGTTCCCTTCGCGTAGTGTAGATTCTACAATATTTAAAGTGCTTCGGGGGTGTAAACACAAAGAGGGTTTAGTGAAAACAATATAATATTATGCGAATAACATAAAGACTGGTACATTTCAAACCACGTAAATTTGCACAATAAGCGCGAAAAAACACAGCTACAGTGTAGAAACTCAAAATTGTGGCAGTCTGCAAGGCCTCGCCTAGCCGAGTAGACAAGTGTTTTTTCGCGCTTCTTGTGCAAATTTACTTGGTTTGAAATGTACCGGTCTTTATGTTATTCGCATAATATTATATTGTTTTCACTAAACCCTCTTTGTGTTTACACCCCCGAAGCACTTTAAATATTATTAAAGTTTGTATAAAGCTCTGTATTTAGAATTGCGATAAGTTATCAATGATAGAATCAGCCCTTATTTCATTACAGTACAATTATTAAATACATTATCCACGGAATTGTCTTTAATTGTGTTATCAATACTCCAGTGGTCCTTAATAAATATTTTGGAGTATTTGGATGTCCATCCGCTCCTCTTAAAAAGGTGGAAAGTTTGGCATTAAATGCCCTCCCACCACATAGTATTAATACATGGTGAGAAAGTAGTGATGCAAAAACCGACGGGAAAAATATTTCTTTTTGTTCTTGTTTGATTTAGGTTTATTTGTTTGTCTCCTTTTTGACAAACAAATATTATACAGGATGATGTTTTAGTATTATTCAAAACAACCTGTTCCTTTTAAAATTCTGAAAATTGACTAAAAAGTTTTTTTTCTGAAAATGGCTTTGGCAGAGCCGATTGGCCAGACTTATTTGTAAAAAGGTTGTATTATTTATAACGTATAGCACGAGCAGTGGTAGTATTATTACATATAAATTAAATATTTGTTAAAAAAAATAATTTTTGTAATATAAGTTAATTTTTTTAAATCTATGGTTCACTTCACTAAACTTTTAATTCATAGTCAAAATTGATTTTTTTGTAAAAAATTAAGTAATCGTGTGGGGAAAAAATAAATATGCCATTTTAATTAACTATTTGTCTAATTTGTAAAATTCTTATTAGAGTTTTCAAAAACCTTATACAGGGTGAAATATTTTTGTAATACAAAAGGAACTAATTTTTTAAAGCCGGACCTGATTTTTTTCTAGTTTGAGTAAAACAGTTGATTATAATAACTTATAAATTAAATACACTCCTGGCCAAAAAAACCTGGACACCTTAAAAATGGGTCATTTTTGATGTCTCGAATCTCATAAACCCGTTGTCCGATTTTAGTGATTTTTTTAATATGTTATAGCCTTATTCTCTAGGAATATGGATGTGGTAATAGTGTTGTTGAACATGTAAATGTCATTGTATACCGGGTGTAACAATAATACTGTGTTTTTTCCTGAAAGTTCGTAACACCCTGTGGAATATTCTATCATTTAAAAAATATTGAAATTAAAGCTCAGTTGTAGCCCTAGCCTCTCTTAACATTCTGCTTTTTGACTCATTCACTTATGCTGGATAATGAAAAAGTTAGGTACTTTGACAAGTAGCCACGTTCTTCATCAATATAGGGTGTTTCTAAAAAAGTGCGACAAAATTAAAGGGGTAATTCTGCATGAAAAAATAATGACCGTTTAATTTATAAACATATGTCTGCAAATGCTTCGTTTCCGAGATAACGGAGGTTCAATTTTTTCTTACACACTGACGATTTATTTATTGCTCTAAAACCGGTTGAGATATGCAAATGAAATTTGGTGGGTTTTAAGAGGCAGTCATTGCGCATTTTTTGACTACAATTATGTATTTTATATTCACCATTGGCGTGCATACGGGTCATATTATCCGGTCATATTACCTGTATGCACGCCAATGGCGAATATAAAATTTTTAGTTGTATTTCAAAAAATGTGAAATAACTACCTCTTAAAACCTACCAAATTTCATTTATACATCTCAACCGGTTTTAGAGCAGTAAATAAATAATCTGTTTGTAAGAAAAAATTCAACATCCCGTATCTCGGAAACGAAGCATTTGCGGACATATGTTTTTAAAGCAAACTGTCATTATTTTTTCATGTAGAATTAACCCTTAAAGTTTGTCGCACTTATTTAGAAACACCCTGTATTGATGAAGAACATGGCTAGTTGTCAAAGTACCTAACTTTTTTATTACCCAACATAAGTGAATGAGTCAAAAAGCAGAATGTTAATAAAGGCTAAGGCTACAATTTAATTTTAATTTCAATATTTTTTAAATGCTAGAATATTCCATAGGGTGTTACGAACTTTCAGGAAAAAACACAGTATTATTGTTACACCCGGTATACAATGACATTTACATGTTCAGCAAAACTATTACTACATCCATATCTCTAGAGAATAAGGCTATAACATATTAAAAAAATCACTAAAATCGGACAACAGGTTTATGAGATCCGAGACATCAAAAATGACCCATTTTTAAGGTGTCCAGGTTTTTTTGGCCAGGAGTGTATTTGTTCAAAAAAAAAAATAATTTATGTAAAAAAAGTTAATTTTTTTAAATCTATGGTTCTTTTCACCAAACTTTTAATTCATAGTCAAATTTGATTTTTTTTTATAAAAAATTAAGTAATTGTGTAGGGAAAAAAATAAATATGCCATTTTAATTGCCTATTTGTCTAATTTGTAAAATTCTTATTAGAGTTTTCAAAAACCCTATACAGGATGAAATTTTTTTTCTAAGACCAAAACGAACTAGTTTTTTAAAGCCGGACCTGATTTTTTCTAGTTTGAATAAATCAGTTGATTGGGTGTTAATAGTGTAACGATTGACCAAAATAAGAGACACATCGATCTTACCGTTCAAAAATTATGACGAATACAAATTTCTGTAAAAATTAACAACTCGCCCTGTATATTATTAAACAATGGGAGCAGATACTTTTTAATGGTCATTTGTTATTCCCCATAGGTGCCTCTATACGAGGTAGGAGTATGTACAGTTCCTCATGACTCACCTTGTATGACTTATTATTTAATCTTTTAGCTACAATTTTTAAACTTTCCGATTTGTCATCCCTTATACCAGGGGTCACCAATTATATTTCCTGAGGGTCCGTTTCGAAAACCTATGACACTTCTGGGGTCCGGAGTTAACACTACCTGTCTGGTTGTTCCAATTCGGTAAACAAATCAGAAGAATGCAGTGCTAAATTTTTAGGCAGAAATTGTTTTCAACAGTTTTTTATAAATTAAAAACATCACCTTTTTTGCTCCCGAAAATATGTTTTCAGCATTTTTGGGTCATCTTAAACAAAAAAGATTTTCTCTCATTTTTCTCAAAACTTGATAGATTTCAAGTTTTAAGCGATTTATAAACTGAAAAATGCGAAAATAAGCATTTGCGAAGCTTGAAAATTCATGTGTACATTATTAGTGTTCCAGTTGTCAAGTGCCTAAATTGAAGTTTAAACATTCAATTTCAAGATTCTGCTGAGTTATCGGGGTTTATTTCAATTTCGACCGTTTGTTTTTATTGGCATACTTAATTAGCACATTAGCAATAATTAATTGAACAAATAAATAAATAAATCATTAAGAAAAAATAATTTAATAATAATAAATTATAAAATTTTAATAAATATGAAGTATTTGTTGGGCATTCTTTTGCATAAGTACGTATATGTATATAATAAGTGCGACAGAGACGCACCATAAATTGCGATGTGCGGCGAATTAAAAGTCGAGTGGACTCGTATAATTAACAATTAAAAAACAACAGTCTATATTGAAGTAAGTCCCGATTACTCGTTAGAATCTTGAAATTGAATTTATAAACTTCAATTTAGGCACTTGGCAACCTGAAGACTAATAACTTACGTAAGAGTTTTCAAACCTCAAAAATGCGTAGGTATTTTCACATTTTTCAGATTTTAAATCGCTTATAACTCAAAAACCCTGCAAGAATGCAGGGGAAAAGACCTGTTGGAAGACCTAAAAAGAGAAGGGAAGACGAAGTCGATGAGGATGCCAGGAACTTCCTGGGAACGCGTTCATGGAAAAGAACAGCGGTAAATCGAAATAATTGGAGAAGCTTGTTGAAGGAGGCCAAGGCTCGATTTGGGCTGTAGTGCCATTGGATGGATGGATAACTCGAAAACCATCAACTTTTGAAAAAAATGACAAGAGACCTTTTTTTTAAATACAATTTTCGGGGCTGAAAGGTAATTTTGAATTTGTATAAAAAGATTGTTTTACCCGGCATCCCGGGCCCCTTCTGATTTGTTTAAGGGGCCATTTTTTAACAGGAATCAACAAACAAAAACCTAATCAGAAAGTTTGTCATTCTTTACAAAATTAAATTATCAGTGAGAAAAATGACATTTTTTATTACATATGTACAATCTGTCTGAAGTTTGGAGTGAGATCTGTACCGATTTTTAATAAAGTTCTTTCTTGATAAAGCGGCTTCGCACACATACGTTAAGTCAAACATAATATACAATTTCATGGCCAAACATTTTCAAAATCGCCAAACGCTATAAATATTCTGACTTTATTGCCGGTCCGCACAAAAGTAGCTCACGGTCCGGATGCGGACCGCGGTCCGCTATTTGGTGACTCCTGCCTTATACGACCACTACTGCTATCATTAAAACATCAAGGAGTACTGACCTTAACAATTTAGGTTACAGCTGCACATCCACATCTAACATACATATTAACCCTGGAAGATCACACCTATTTTTTTTAAATAAACCGCACACATGGGTATCCGATACCCAATGATTTTTTGTTAAGAAATAAAAAAAAATTAAATATTTTATGATTTCCAGAGATTCTCTAATCACTATTGAATACATAAGAATAATTAAATCATTATTTTATTTTCTCTCTCTTAATTGTAGTAACACAAAAGAAAAAAATATTAAAAATACCTAAAAATACGAATAATTATCAAACATTTTCTAAAAAACCGGAAACATAATTAAAAATATTTTAATTTATTTTAACAACAAAATGGTCTTTCTAACTAAAATATAACACCTTTTGATTATAGAACTCATATTCATTCTTAGCTAGGTATTTCAGTTTCACTCATTTTAGTGACTACATTCATAAGGCAGTGTGGCTCTATGCTCCATGCATTATGCTTTATAGCAAGCCGAGCATGCACTCTTTGCTTTTCTATATTTGCCTTTGCAGAAATAACACCTAGTTTGATTTACTAAATTTGTGGGATGTTGTGTTGTTAGGTCATTAACTTGAGCGCACACTTGATCGCAAACGTCACACATGGGTGCTACATACCCTAGCCTGTATTCAATAAATTTTCGTGATTGGAAATATTGCTCAAATGAGACCGCAACGACACACCCGTCCTTGACAGACTAGAGACTGAATTTACATAAAGCAGCATTACCATTGAAATGCAGCTGCGCAAGCGCTACATGCAGTTAAGTGTCGCGAGGGGTATCTTGCACCCAAGTGTGACCTTCCAGGGTTAAATATCGACCCGTTTTGATCCAAACGTTGTCAGTCTTACACTAAGCGAGCTCGCATACCGAAGCAATATCCTATATCGCATGTGGCATGCATTGCGAAAAGTTACGCACTGAGTGTCACATCTGGTTTTCGGTGAATCTTCGGTGACTTTCGGTGGAATTTCGTTCACCGAAAACCAGATGTGACACTCACTGCGTATCTTTCCGCAATGTATGTTATGCGATGTAGGGAAATTGCTTTGGTTTGCGAGCTCCCTACACATACACTAATAAATAGCAGTGTTTTAATAAATAGAAATAAAAATCTTTAAAACCATCACATTTTAAAAAATTGTATACAGTGAACATATATGACATTCATTGTAGTTTACTTCACAAACAAAATAACAGGCACAAATTTGTGGTTGTCTTTCACCAACTATCTCTTCATCCTCAAGAATTCCCAAATCCCATAAACTTGTTTACCTTTGTAACATTCTCCGTCTATTCCACCATATCCCGTTAGCATAACTTACGCAGAATATCATGTTAATGAATACTGAGGTAGTAGCTCCCTGTATCCGAATATAAGTACGACACGTTATAATTGCATGATTATAGACGGCATACATCTGCATGTGTTTGTGAGCTTGGGGACGTTTGTTACCGGCCCCGATTTTATATGCATACCTATGTATTTGTCTGCTAATATCTTCACTACTTTTATGTATGTTGTTCAATATTGGCTTGATCTTATGGATCTTTAGCATCTTTTACAACCAGACATTGTTCTAACTCTGGTTTTTATTTGTACCATTTAGTGACTTGTAACCGTTGACCTGAAGATGCTCTGCATACTTTAGAGAGCGAAACCGGTCGTCGGAAGTTACAATAAATGATTGAGAGTACGTCTGTCTTTTACTTCATTTAAAATGAACTCTCAGTGACCCGCCAAAATAGCCCGGTCAAAACAGCCCCGTCAAAAAAGCCCCGTCAAAATAGCCCGAACACAAAATAGCCTCGACAAAATAGCCCGCAAACAAAATAGCCCCGACAAAATAGATCGAACACAAAATAGCCTCGGCTAAAACAGCTTCTTATAAACAATTACATAATTATTTATACAAGGTGTCCAAAAACATTTTTTTAATTTAAATTATTTGACAAAAAGGGAGAATGTATTTAATTTATTTAATTTAAAATGCATTTTACTGTTGCCCGAAAACAGAAAAAAATGTTTATATCATAAATAAACATTGATTTTCGCTTAACTTAAATGTTCAAACTTCCAAGAGGCAGGGAAGGCAAGACTCGAGTTCTCTCAAAAGACCATTTTTATTTAATGTGGTTAAGATAAACATCTGAATAGAGGATAATTACCATTTCCGAGAAAAAATGTATTTTTAAGGAATTATTTCATGATGAATTCTGAAGGGAGCTTTTTTGTCGGGGCTATTTTGTCGGGGCTATTTTGTCGGCGGGCTATTATTCCGCGGCTATTTTGTCTGCAGGCTATTTTGTCGGAGCTATTTTGTGTGCGGGATATTATATCGGGGCTATTTTGTCGGAGCTTTTTTGACGGGGCTATTTTGACGGGGTACCGAACTCTCACATGCAACCCATTCAACATCTCAATATTATTGTTTGTTTGTTACGAATAATTATAATTTTAATAAAAATGATTATTTTTCCAAAAACAAAGTATTTTATTCAATTTATTATTTATATTAAGCCGTACTAGTTCGCTGAATTATTTTTTTCTTCTTGATTTTTCCCATTATGAGTTTGCCGTTTTCGTCTTGCATAGCACTCTATTCTCTCAGTCGCCATCTCTGAGGTCTCTATCTATCATAGTATTTCCTATGTGAGTTTTCCATCTCACAGCAGGTCTTCCTCTCCACCTTCCTCCCCGCCAATCCCAGTTCAGTAATATTTTCGGTCACCTGTGCTCCGGCATTCTTTGTACATGCCGGTACCATCTCAGGGCTCTACTTTTACTACCACATCTTTTTTGTAAATGAACATTCTACTTCTATTCTGTTTCATATTTCCTCTGTCCTTATTCTATCCTATCTGGTGATTTGTAGACACCTCATAAACTCCAATTCAACTGTTTGTATTTTATTTCCTATTAGTGTTGTCACTGGCCATTCTTCTGCTCTTGTAGGGTAATATTTGGTAATATTCAGCACTATGCCCTGAAAAATCCTTTTTTGTTTTCTTTAGTTCGAGTGTTCTTTCATATCACTCCATGGAGCGTTTAAGTATTACGTAACGCGATTTTTGAAGATTTTTGGCCCCCCTACGTAACGCACTCTAATGGGCGTTTAACTGTTGCGAAACGCAATTTTTGAAGATTTTTGACCCCCCCCCCCCAACCCGCGCGTTCGTTACGTAATACTTGAACGGCCCCTTTAGTGGCTTGTTTTCCCCGTACTATTTTCATTTCTATATCTTTCATACAAGTGCCATCTTGGTTTTATCATTTACCCTAAATACTTAAAAGTCTTACAACTCTTAATAGTGTCTTCTAAACTTAAGTTTAAATCAGCAACCAATCTGTAGTCAATTACTTTCGACTAGGCTAAACTATTTTATCCTGATATTAAAACATACACTTCAGGAAAAACTAGTTTGGCCTGAAGTGTGCGTCTTTATATCAGGATAAACTAGTTTGGCCTACGCGCGATAGGACAAACTAGTTTGGCCTAGACCCGACTAGTTTGTCCTGAAATCGGGTTTGGCCGGTAACATATACGCCTATGATTCTAGAATTATGTATTTGAATATATAGGGTGTGTTAAAAGAAGCGGGTGTGTCGAATATTTCGTGAAATCTACATCGGATCGAAAAACTGAAAAACACGTGTTCAATATTTTGTAAAAATCTGTCGATTACGACCGTCCTCACTTCTACCCCCTGGGGATGAGCGGGGAGCAACTTTAAAATCTTAAGTGGGAAATCTGGCAGATTTACATTCCTGATGAAAAAATAAATAACATTTATTCAATACATTTTTGAAAAATGTTGATATATTATGGCGATATAATTGAAAAAAAAAACAACGATTTATCCTGATACCTCCATTAGTTTTACTCAATATCTCCGCCATTTTTAACTTTTCGACAAAAATGGCAGGAACTGAAATTGTTCCAAATAAATCTTTTTTACAATTATTACAATTTCTTTTTAACAATTTTTGTCGTGAGGTCGATATTTTCGAGTTAATTGTACTTAAAGTAGACGCCTATATTTTTGACTATAATATTGCATGTAACTTTTTTGGTATTGTAATATAATTCAAATTCTTCTCACCACTTAAAGTCCTATGTTTTGTCTATCTGTGGGCAAATTTTCAGCCAAATCGATTATGATGTATTTTGGGAATGGAGAAAAATGTAAAAAACGGTATTTTAACGTTTTCTACACTATAAAAATTGATCAAAAGCTTGTTTTGAATCAAAGTAACTTGTTATAATGCCATATAATGACATTTTTGAGTCCCTTCTATTAAAATATTATGTTTTCCATTGATACTTTACGATAGAAAATGCAAATTTGTATAAATAAACACCAAATCACTGTAAAATCGCATAAAATAACATTTTGAGAAAAAAAGAAGAAGAAGATTTTTTGACCTTCCCGCAGAAGCTATATACCAATTTTCAGACAAATCGGAGGTCCAAATTTTTTTTTTTCTCCAAATTTGAGTGATTTGAAATGGAATGACCCTAATACTATTTACTTACTATTATTATATTATTCGTATTTTGTATTATCGTAAGTGTTAAATTCTAAATAAATAAATAAATCTAAATATTTCATTATTTGGATCGTTATATTAATTTATTATAATTATTTAAGTAAAAAAAACACTTTTAAATATTATTTTATTAAAACGTAATAAACCTAAAACTAGGTACTGGAAAAATAAATAATAAATAAATCAATACAAAATAAACTACAGCTACATTAATAGCATAGGCGCAAAATTTCTGGTCAATGCTTTTAAAATGAATTATTTTTTCGAGTCCTGAGAAAGCTAAAGGCGCATTTAAATCAAAGCGAACACGAACGAACGAACGAAGGAACGAATTCGTAGGTGTTCACTTGGTCATTCGTTCGCTACAAAGTCATTTACATTGAAGCGAACGTTCGCATTCGTTGATGATCCGGAGTGCATATTGCCCGCAGATGTTTTTAAGATGGGCTGATAGGCCAGTGCCAGTCACACATTGTGTTTAAGTTTATTTTCGTGTTTCTTGCTGGGTAAATTTTAATACAATAATAGCTTACAAAAATAGCAGGTAGCAGGTATTATACGCTGTTTGATGGAGCTTAGAAAATAACATATGTAATAAAGAACCAGCTTTCTTAAAATTCTTCCTCGAAAAAGTTACTTGCTCTTGATATTATGACTATATTATGTTCAAATAATAAATTGTAAAATTGGTGTATCAAAATAAATTTGCTTTTAATTAATTTTAGCAATTAATTTGATTTGGTTACCTCATTAGTGTTTCTGGGTTGAAATTTATCCAATAAAAACATTAGGCTTTTAAAAGCACACCACTTCGAACCCTCTTTTTGTCTTTCTCGTCTAAATGATGCCAGAAGCTAATTCATTTTTTTAGTTCAGAGACATCACAACCCATTCCTATAGAAATGTTAAAACAAGTATCAGTTTTTCTGTTTATTATTTTATATAGCTTCGATTTTGGTTTTCATAGGCATATTCCATATTGCAAAATTATGTTTTCACAACTACACAATAAACAACCCTCTCAAACTAATGTTTGTAAATAAATTAAATCAGTACTTCTAAACGAATTCGTTCGCTACCGTCTATCCACTGTCCACATTGAACAACGGTTTCCTTTGATGATTCGCTCACTTACCGACATCGGTTGGAACATGTGCGAATGCGAACGAATTCGTTCGGTCGTGCTCGATTCGCTGTACAAATACAATAAAGTTAACGAACGAATTCGTTCGTTCGTTCGTGTTCGCTTTGATTTAAATGCGCCTTAATAAGTACATATTATTTAAAAATTTAAACGCAGAATGAAAGATTACATTATTACCGAGGGCCAAAAGTCCCTGAAGATTTCTATAATTTTTATTCTAATATGTTACAGGGGTAAAAGGAAAAGAGAATATTAAGTGTGATTTTTAATTTCAAATATCTCATTCAAAAGAAACATTTTGTTTATTCTAAGGGACTTTCAGCCCTCGGTAATAATGTAATCTTTTATTCTGCGTTCAAATTTTTCAAAAATATTTATTAGTTTTCTCAGGATTCGAAAAAAATAAATACGTTTAAAGATTATTGGTCCGAAATTTTGCGCCTACGCTCTTTTAACAACTAAAGATTTATTACAACTAAAAAAATAGAGATGTATTTGACAGTCTTGTAGTTATTAAGGTATCAAAGTTATTATCCATAATACCCGTGGTGCGTTCAATGTTAATGCTCGACTAAATAATTTTTATAGGCAAAAAATTTGAAGGATTTTTGAGTTAATTAGTAGATATCTAGATATTACTAGTTTCAAATAAGTAGATTTTTCTACAACCACTATTCCAAATGCATTTTTCTGCACAATTTTATGTTAACAAACTTAATATTTTCTCACAGCATAACTGACAGTAGTGTGCAGAAAAGTGACGTTTCTGTGTCGGAAAGTTCTTTTCTGCATAGTACCATTACATTCCTCAAAAAAATCATAAATAGAATTAGGTAAGTATAACATGTTTTGATGAAATGGATTTGTTTAAGATATTAGATTTGATAGAACTTTACAAAAAAGAACTAGATTTAACTACATCTCATGTCCGAGAAATCTGGAAACGTTTACTTAAGCACTGCACTACATAAAATGAAAATAAAACTAAATCGTGCGTGAATTAGCTTTCATAAGTTTAAAGACTAAAAACTAAAAACTCATAAATAACATCGGAGGGCAGACGGTTTTTGAAATTTGAATTGGATTAGTATGCCTTAAGTGAATGCACTTGTGCATTTAAATTTTAAACAAAAGAATCGGCACATGTCCCTTTTGTCAAAAGATGAAAAGTATCGGATGTCACTAACATTCATCCAGTATAGGCTATTTATAAAAATTTGGGTGGAACCAAATAAAATTAATGTGTTGTTGGTGTTGGGAATATATGGATGAGAAAGTTTTAGTCGTTGGTAGATACACTGAAAAATATCCGCAAATATCCAATTTATTTAAAGATACGAAGAAGATACTACAACTCTCAAAAAGGTACGCAAAACGGATAATTATCCGCCGATTGGCAACACTGAGATATGAACAATACATAATTTCACTTTTTACGTTAGTTGTTTGCGTTATGCTTCATTAATAACCAATAAAGTTTCAAATTTTTTTGCTATTCCGACTACTTTTCATGTTAGTACATCATATGTTTTATACATATTTTAATAAACATGACGATATATTTTAATGTTTGAAAAGTGTAAGACTAAAAAGTAAAAAATAAAAAAATATGAAAAAAAATTTTTTAAGAAACGCTTTTCTTTAGTTACGAGTGACTAAATTTAAAAATATTTAAAAAAAAATCAACTAAAAAGCAAAAAATAAAAAAAATTAGAAAAAATCTAACACATTCGTTAAAGAAAAGCGTGTGGCGAAAACCGTTTATTCTATGAACACGCGCCACGGTTTTGTTTTCTTTGACGGATGTGTTAGATTTATTCAATTTTTTTTTATTTTTTGCTTTTTAGTTGATTTTTTTAAAATATTTTTAATTTTAGTCACTCGTAACTAAAGAAAAGCGTTTCTTAAATTTTTTTTTCATATTTTTTTTATTATCCAACATAAGAATGAATGAATCAAAAGCGAATGAATCAAAAAACAGAATGTTAATGAAACATGAGGCTAAAATACCCTTATAAAATAAAAAAAAATCAAAATGTAATTCCGTACAGGTTGGAACTAAATTTTTATCAAAGTTTAGGTGAATGCAAAAGATATTTTTAAGAAAGTATCCAAATCATATAAGGGGATACTTGTTTAAATAATTAAGAAGGGGTCATTTTTGCACAATATTTACTTTTTCTCTGCTGCGATAATTCACGCTTCTATGACGCTATTTAAGATTTTTTCTGCAAATTTGAAGAATAAAGCTTTCACTTAAGATTTACTAAATTAAATTTGACCTCTTATTTATTTAAGTTACTATATTTAAAACTTAAAAAACAAGTTTACAAATAATTATTATTTGCGTTTTAAATAAGCACTATAAAAGATTTTGTCTTATAAGAGAAGTTGCACCATGTTACCAGTGTAAAGAAAAAAAAATGGTTGAAAAATATTTAATGATTTATGAGGTATTGAATTTATTTATAAAATGTTACTATATTTTCAATTGTAAAAACGCGGTTGTTGCCAAAAAATATACATTTTGATTTAGATGTAATGTAATTTTATTTTCCTCCTCCTCCTAAGTGCCTTCTTTATTGAGGTTGGCGATCAATATGGCAAATTTCTCTCTGTTCTGGGCTTGGTGGACTTTTATTGAATGAATTTTATTTTACTAGACTATAATTATGCGAACTTTGAGAGAAAAAATCAGAGTTTGATTGGTACACCCGGTATACAATGACAATTTATCTGTCTCGCAACAATATTATTACAACGATATTGTTAAACAATAAGGCTATAACTCATTAAAAAAAATCACTTTAATCGAACAAGAGGTTTAGGAAATTCGAGACATCAAAAATGACCCATTTTTAAGGTGGTACGTTAATTTATTCGAGAAGTGTATTTGCCAGCCGCTCGTCGTTATACCATAAAAACAGCTTCTTTTTTTAAGCTCATTTTCAAGGTACCATTCATCCTTGGATTGAAAAAACTGAATATGTTTTCAAACAATGAGTCTCAACAATTCAAATCTATTTGTCGACTTTGGTTTATTAGAGCTTATTAGGTTTATTTATTATTATTATCTATATGGGTGTTATACGCAGAACTTATTAGTTCCTACGGTTGTATTATGTAATGTGAAATTTATTTAAATTTTGCAATATATTGTTTTGTTTTATTGCATTATCTTTTATTTTGTACTAATATTGTCGATTTATGTAATTTCAGTAAACTGTATTTGTTTTTGTTTTTTGTTTCAACTTTTTGTAATAAGTATAAGCTTTGTAAAATTGTAAAATTTTCAGTGACAATAAAACACATTTTAGTCTATTCTATACAAGCATTTTTGCTTCTTTTGTCGCGGGGGAAAAGGGCCCCCAGTGGCTAGCTACGCCACTGCAGATTCATTCGTTTTCGACACGACGCCAAAGATGGGCCCGTTCGATGTTGCTGAGCGATATTTTTGAGCTGGTATGCGTGATTCGCGATTCGTAAGTTGGATTTATAGTTTGACGTAGCGTAGACGTAGACGCAACGGAGACGTAAGAAACGGACTGGAAACGTAAGAAAATATTATGTCAATTTATAGATCGACGTAGCGGAATTTTTGCGCATGAGTAGAAAGAGTAAACAATGACTTAATTCTAATTCAACAACAAAGCCTATAAATTATGCGAACAGTAATAAACAAATGTGTGTTTATTTATTTATACTTATACTATTATTTATTATAATATTTATCTGTTTTGTGTGTTACATGGATTAGGAAATAAACGAATATATGCTCCTTGGTGCCGTATGCCGTGGGATTTCCAACTATTTTGTTTCATTTCCTGGTCTTTAAAATATTTATTGGATTTACCTATCGTATAATATGTGTATATAACCCCGAATTAGGCTAATAAACAACTCATATTTATCTGAAATATTGAAATGACTCTATGATATCATCATCATCAGGGCTTTTCATTCCAGGTGGAATGTTTGCCGCTCTTACTTAGAGCTCTCAGATTCGCTTATTGCGGTGAATCACTCCGCATTCCACTTGTGTGTTGTCAAAGTTTGTTGTATGACTTGGCTTTCGTTACAATTTTCTTCCACTCATTTCGATATGTGCATAGTTCCCTCCAGTTTCTCACTTCTAGAATTTTGATATCTCTCATGACCTGGTCCTCCCATCTCTCTCTGGGTCTTCCTCTTGGTCTTTCAGTTGCCGGTTTCCATCTGGTGATCTTCTTAACCCGCCGTTACACGCGTCTTCTATTGTGACGTGGTTGCACGCGTATGAGCGTCGCCCTCACCTACATCAATTCGACTTATTTCGAGGAAGAATGAATGTCAACATGTGTAACTGTAAAATGGGTTGTACTCACATATTATAGAAGGTCTCGTAAACCAATTTTTTTTATTAATTTAACAAAACAAAAGTAAAAATAATATAGATCAAAAGCAAGTTTTCCTTATTTTCAATTTCAGGAAGCCACTGAAGTAATTGACGTTCTTTACGCGAATTCATTTTAATAAAAATACAAATTAAAATTAACAACTCTTCTGAAGGTATTTCTTTGTGGCATTTATGTGATTAACTATTAATATTTTGTATTTTGATAACGACGTCCGAGGTGGATTTCGAAACGTCAATAAAATCAATTTTTAAAGTTAAATTGTGGCTTATTTCTCAATCAGAATAGGTAAATTTAAAAATGGGTGCTTAACCAGTGGCGCCCTAGAATTTTCCTCTGGGGGCGGGGGTTGGATTGGGTACCAAAAGTTTTTTGTATTATTTGTGAAAGACAAGTTACATTTTCCTACTTTCTTTTATATATATTTCTATATGCTCTGGGAGGGATTTTAACCCCCCAAACCCACCCCCTCGGTGCTGCACTGTTCCTAACCTAACCTAAACAATAATATTTTAATTAAACCTACCCAAATATTAAACAAAATCCTAAAAGTTTTTTTGAGATAACAGAAACATGATTTCACCGTGATTGCACGCGCAGTGAGGAATTCTCTCACTTGAAGAGGGATGTCACTTCTTTCAAGTATCACAGAGCACACTGACCGCCTGAAATATTCTATAACTTTTTCATACCCTCTCATAAACAATGCTAAAGGCATTCCTGGGTGCTCAAGGGTATCGTATTAGTTAAGACGATTTTATTGGTTATAAACAAATATGGTGAGGTATTCCCTCATAGCGCGTGTAATGGCGGGTTAATCAGTCGGTCGTTTTCCCTTCTTTCTATGTGTCCCAGCCATCTCAGCCTCTGTGATTTAATAAATCTAACTATATCTTCTCCCTTCATTATGTCTCTTAGTTCATGGTTCATTCTTCTTCTCATTTCTCCGTTGTCCATTCTTATCGGGCCCATAATGCGTCTGAGGATTTTCCTTTCGAATATTCTCAATTTTTCTTCATCTTTTTCCGTGAGGCACTTTGTCTCAGCTGCGTACGTAACTACTGGTCTGATTGCAACTCTGTATATTTTCAGTTTTGTATTTCTGGATAAATTCTTGTCCTTCATAAGCCTATGATATCTCCAGTACCTATGTTTTGTTGCCTGTTAGTATTCGTTCCGTTACTTCTTCACTTCTCTTGTTTTGGCCATTCACTATTACTCCCAAATGTTTAAATTGTTGGACTCTTTCAAAAGTGTAGTTTTCTATTTTGATTTCTCTCAACCTGTTATCTTCTCTTCTAGAGCAGAGTAGATATTTTGTTTTTCCCTCGTTAATTTCTAGATCTTTTTTCCGTGCTTCTTTTGCCAGGATTGTTACTGCTTCTTTTAATCTTTCCTTGTCTCTTCCCATAAGAACTAAATCATCTGCATATGCAACTATTTGTGTTGAGGAGTGGGCTATAGTTCCTTTAATTTTGCTGGCCTTTGACTGTTCCTAGAGATGCATCAAGTCAAACTAGTTTGATTTTATTCAACAAACTTGACTTGACTTGAAAACCAAACTTTTTTTGTAAAAAAGTTTGACTTGACTTGATTTCGATATCTTTAGGTTTGACTTGAAATCAAACTTCTTCAAACAGTTTGAAGTTTGAATATCATAATATGGCGCAACGTGTTTATTTCCAATTCCAATTGAGAGCGTACCGACTTTTGTTTTGACTTATTTGGATAGGTCTGAATGTCTGAATCTGTACTCTGTTATTCCGCAAATTAGTTTATAGTTCATATTAAAAAGTTTATGCCTGCCTTGTTTATTACGTTCGTTTTGTAGTGTGTGCTTTGTGAAATAATATCTAAACCTGAATATTTTTTGGCTCAGAATAAGTAAGTTTTAATCTAGTAACACTCAAATAAAAATATAAATAAGTGGTAAGTATGGATAAAACGAAACTTGCTGGCAAGCAATTCTAAGCATACAGGAATCATTTTCAACAAATTTACGACCCTATTTTGATTTAAATATCTGGTGGCTTTCTGTATCAAGTTCAGGACCGCCACTAAAATGTTGGTCGCCCGTGTGCAACTTAATATTTGCCGCCCCCTTTCAACATTTTGATCGTTTTAACATAAGTACTAGTATTTAAAGACATGTGCAGGAGACCGTAACGCGTATATGAATAATAATTGCTCTAATCTTGACGTTACTTTTAGACCTTGATCCCGCGTACCAAAAGAAAGTTATTATTATTAGTTTTAATTGTGGAACAGGTTTAAAATTTGGAACGTCAGACTACGAAAACGTTCCATGTATTTTGTCGGACATAACTTCCAATGATTTGCTACCAGTTCATTAAACTCTTATGCAAAAATCAGACTGGTGTGTATTACCAACTGGGCATTTTAATGACTGGAACACGAAGAACATGTTTAAGGACAGGAATCATGTTGGTTAGTAATAGGAGTCTGATTTTTGCATGAGAGTTTAATGAAAGGGTAACAAATCAATTTGATGTTCTGTCCGACAAAATACATGGGAAGTTTTCGTAATCTGACGTTCCAACTTTTTAAACTGTTCCACAATTAAATCTTCTCCTGATCCAGTGTTCCCATACATCAAAGTTTGCCCGACTAGACACCGTTAAACTATTAACAAATTTTCAGCTTGCTAAATCAACTTTTTTTTGGTACGCGGGATCTAGGCCTATTTGAAATACAGTAGTGTGCAAAAGAAACGATCACACTACTATAATATATTACAAACAAAATCGTTTATCAAAAGCGTCTCTGAAATCAGCAAATTCTCAACTTGACTGAACTGTAACCCATCTATAACCATACATTATAAGCATAAAGGAACAATATTATAGCTCGAGCAATCAAAATGATTTTTTTAAATCATCGAGTAATAAACAAGACTATTTTATTACTCAATGAGAGCAACTTACCAAGACCAAGCACTTACCTAAATTCTCGGAAAGTATGCTATTGTCGTATCGTACTCTTAAAAATGTTCAGAATTTGAAAAAATCGTATGGCATATGGACCAAGTATGTAGATAAAAATAAGGTCCGAAAGCCGCCAGCCCTTTGAATTAAAAAGTATTCCCGGAACTACTTTATGACTACAACTACAGCTGCAAAAGGGCAGTTCATAATAAATAACATGCTCTGGCATTTTTGTTTAGATTGTTTGGAATAGGTATTATATAGAGTTATTATATACATAGATATTATTAGGTATATATAGGTATTATTAGAGTTTATAGAAATATCATTACTATTTTTAATTTTTTGAATTTATTTTCGTTGTAAAAAAAGTATTATCATCAGTGGTATGCTTTCGGCCGCTCGTGTGCGATGCACACTTTGCACACATGGTAGGGACGGCCCTGATCAAGTTACTTTTATATGGCACTCATTGTATTTAGGGGAGTGCAATTAGAACGAAAACATGCATTGTTTCGGAAAAATTCAAACAAGCTTATATTTTTTTAAAACTTTTTTTGTTAGTTTATATACATGTTAAAGTAAAAAGTTCTACTCGCGGATTTGGCAGCTAATTGTTTATTAATTGTTTAAACAATAACAATTGTTTTGTATTAATAATTTCAAAAATATCGTTAAATTCATCATGTTACTTTGATCAAATATGTTTCTATTTTGTTTTTGATTACACTGAATCCGAATATGGCATTGCAATTTGAAAATTCTTATACAGAAGCTCTTATACAGTATGTCTGCGTAGTTAGGAACCACATGGAAAACTTTTTTATTATCAATTTTACGAAAAAAATTTATTCTTTATAAAAGGCTCTGGATAGTCAAAAATCTAAAACTCAACCATCAGATATCAAATTTTATCAATTTTATAGTTATGTCAAAAATATGAATTTCGTTAAATAGTAAAGTAAAGTACCTTTACATTTCAGAATATCAAAAAATGCTATTATGAAAAGTTGTTTGAAATTAAAAACTAATTACATTATTCTAATCGAAAAAATTTTTAAAATTTTTTCTCAAATTACGGATAGGTACTCATCATCATTTTATTACATTTATGATAACTATTTTATTATCACTTTTACGAAAAAAAGTTATTCTTCATAAAATGCTCTCCCTGGTCTAAAATCTAAGATACAACCATCAGATATTAAGCTTTTTTAATTTTATACGAGGTATGTAAAAAATATGAATTTTTCTTAAGAGTTAAGTGCCTTTATTATTCACAATATTTTAATTACAAGGATGTAATTGAACACTAAAACAAATTTTTTTAATTCCAAACAACTTTTCTTAATAAAAATTTTCGATATTGTGAAATTTAACGATACTACTCTTGAGTGAAATTCATATTATTTGACATACCTCGTATAAAATTCAATAAATTTGATATTTGATGATGGCATCTTAGATTATATACGATGCAGAGTATTTTATAAAGAATAACTTTTTTTCGTAAAACTGATAATTGTTTGCTGAACATTTATTATTGTTGAAGTTTATTATTAAATGTATTTTAGGTAAGTTTTACAGAAAAAAGTTTTGATCACTTTATATAAACATTTTTTTAGCTGGTAATTTTCGGTTTTTGTATTACATTTTTGTTATCTTTCTTAATTTTCTCAAAAAGAAATAGTCTATTTTATTTCTAAAGTAAAATAATTTCGTGCATTTTAAATATTACATCCTAAGCTGTAAAAAAGCACTTATAAAACTGTAATAGATATGTTTAAACTTGAGTAATACCGTCTTAAAGTGGTGGTAATTCTATAAAACTACGAAGATGTCAATAGTTACATTTTTTAAGACGGCATATCATTTGAATTAAATTTTTGAGATTTTTTTTAAATAAATCATCATTTAGTACAAATTCTTGAAAGGTAAGTCGTGCAAAATTGAGGGTTTGATAACAAAAATAGTATTAGTTACACATTTTTAAATCTTTTTTAAACAAATTTCATGTAAGGCTCATTTTCCGCCCACACCGTACTTATGCCCATACATTTTATTTCTTTTTATTATAACCATAATATAGCTTAATTATTCTTCTTTTAGGTTCAATTTGTAAAATTTCATTTGATCCATTAGTTAAAGAATTACATTAAAATAACTCAACCGTGCACTTCGCCGTACGCTAGTTTACAGTGCGCCGATGTTTGTGAGAAGGGTGACTTTAGCGTTATAAATAAAAAATTATAGAAGATACAGATTTAATTTTAGAAAATTCTTTATATAAGGTTTTTTTGTAAAATTTTCTGAATTTTTCAATGGTCAAGTCAGTTTTGTTCTAAAATTTATATTTTCGGACTTATTTAAAAAAACATCAAACTTCGTAGTTCATTTGTTTAATAAAAAATGAAGCATCCACTTCTCGAGTAGAACTTTTTGATATGTTGTTTATTAAACATGTCGTAATGAAATTACAGAAAGTTCTATTTTGTTTGATTTTTTCCAAAGTGAAAATCTATATGCACTCCCCTAATTATTAATTTTCTTATCTTAATTGGCAACTAACGTCTATCTCGACAAATAAGTATATCTACTAAATAAATGATTTTTCAAACTCTTTCAAACTAGTTTGACAAACAGTTTGAATTTTCAAACCTGTACAATTGATCAGTTTGACTTGACTTGAATTATTTATCAGAAGGATTGACTTGAGTTTGACTTGAAATTAAGTCAAACTCAAGTCAAGTTCAAACATTCAAGTCAAACTTATGCAACTCTAACTGTTCCTTCTAGTGCTATGTTGAATAATGTGGTTGACAGGGAGTCGCCTTGTCGCACTCCTGTTTCTATTGCAATTGATTTTGTGCTACCTTCTTCTGTTGTTACTTTGGCTCGAGCTCCATCCATGGTCATTTTTGTTAATCTGATTAATTTTGCTGGTATATCTTGATTTTTCATTTCAATAAATAATTTATTTCTTCCAATACAGTCAAAGGCTTGTCTGAAGTCTATGAAGAGGATGTGGAGTTCTATGTTGTGTTCGTGGCATTTTTCGATTGTTTGTGTAACTATGTGGATCGCATCTGTAGTGGATCTGCCTTCTCTGAATCCTTGCTGGTAGTCCCCAATTTTTTTCTCTGTGAATTGATTGAGTTTTTGTTTGATGAGGGCTGTTAGAATTTTATATGTTGTACTCAGTAGAGATATTGCTCTATAATTGTTACAGTTTGTTACTTCTCCTTTCTTAAATATTGGTATAATTCTGCCTTCTTTCCAATCCTCGGGCATGTCTTCTGCTTCCCATATTCTAACTATTAGGTTATAGATGCTTGTTAATAACTTTTCCCCTCCGTTTTTAATTAGCTCATTGGCAATTTCATCTGGGCCTGGTGTTCTTTTCTGTTTCATTTTTTGAATGATGGCTAAATATTCATCATGTGTTGGCATCCTTATTTCATTATCTCTAATGTCTTCCATTGCGCCTATCTCCTCTTCCGGGTTTTCTTTGCATCTATATAGTTCTGTGAAGTGTGTTTCCCATGATCTATTGTCAATTTTAACTACTGGTCTGCCTTTTCTTTGTTGAGCTTTTAGGTATCCAAATAGTTTGGCGCTGTCTTTACTATTCATTTCTAGTTCCTTTAACGGCTCTTCGATCCACAGTTTTTTTTTGTTCTTGCAACAATTATCGGCTGCTTTCTTTTTTTCTTTATATTCGTTTCGATGATGCACTTCTTTAGTTGATATCCATTTATCTCTTGCTTGGTTTTTCTGTTTGATTTTGTTTTCGCATTCTGCATCAAACCACTCTTTCCTTCTTTTTATTTCCTTCTGTCCTAGCACCTCTTCAGCTGAATTCAAAATGGATTCTTTTATATTTTTCCATATGTCCTCTGTGTTATTTGCTTGTGTTAGGTTTTCCTTTAGGGTTGTCTTATATTGTTCTCTTAGTTCCTGTACTTTTAACTTCTCCAGATTCCATCTTCTTTTGTTTTGTCTTGTTCTCTCTGCTTTAATTATCTTCATTTTGATTTCTCCTATTACTAGAAAATGGTCTGTGTCCGCGTTTGCTCCTCTATCTGTTCTGACATCGTGCATTATTGCTTTCCATTTTTTGGATATTAATATGTGATCTATCTGATTGCCATCTGTTGTGCCAGGTATCAACCATGTTACTTTATGCTCTCTTCTGTGCCTGAAGTTTGTACTTATAATGTAAGTGTTTGTTATTGCTGCTAGTTGGCATAATTTTCTTCCGTTATCGTTTGTCTCGTCATGAATAGTTTCTTTCCCTGCTACTTCCTTATACTGGTTTTCTTTGCCTACTTTTGCATTGAAGTCACCAATCATTAGTACTATATCATTTCTGGGTAATCTTTCATATAATTCTTCCAGTTGTTCATACAATTCAATTT
Source organism: Diabrotica virgifera virgifera (assembly GCF_917563875.1). Lineage (NCBI taxonomy): Eukaryota > Metazoa > Arthropoda > Insecta > Coleoptera > Chrysomelidae > Diabrotica > Diabrotica virgifera. The sequence continues at coordinate 98,962,702 of NC_065452.1, forward strand.
TATCATTTTCTGGTGCATTTTCTGTGGGTGCATATATGTTTATGATTGTCATATTGGCTTATTTGTTTTCTATTTTTATATACGACATACGTCCATTTATCGCTTTAAATTCTATAACTTTGTCCCTAATCTTACTGTTAACCATGAATGCTGTACCGTTTTTTCTTTGCTTGTTTTCTCCCGAGTAGTATATTGTGTAGTTTTTCTTTTTGATATTTCCTTCTCCTTTCCATCGTACTTCTTGTAGTGCTAGTATGTCTATTCTGTATCTTTGCATTTCCCTTGCTACCTCTTCCATTTTTCCTGGTCTCAATAATGTTTGAACGTTCCAGGTTCCTACTTTTACTCTATTTTTCTTCTTGGTTTTTCTTTTTCTATCTCTTTTTCTTATGTTTGATTCGATGTTCTTTTTCCGTGCTAGTTTCGTCTTCAGGTTTTCATCCATTTTCTTTACAGTCTCTTTACATTCCATAAATGCGTTTTCCATATTCGTTTGTCGGTATGTTTTAGTGATACTAGTCGTTTGTTCTTTACTATGTGCTACTTTTACATACAATCTCCGTTTTTTGGCTTTGTGCCGGAATTATTTGCAGTCTTGGTTATTTTCGCCATATTTTCTGATTCATTTTCGTCATCTCTGGTGATCTTTCAGTATATGTTCTTCCTCTGGGTTTTCCTTGAGGTGTTTTAGTATTCATCGTTTCGCTTTGTGTCCTCTTGTATCCTAAGCTTTCCACAGTATATGATTTGTCGTTTATTTTTAGCTTATTATAATTTAGCGATGCCTTCTGACCCCTTTCTCTTGCTTCCTTTGAGTGTTGTTTCAGTATTTTTCTCTGGTCTTGTATCTCCTTGGAATAATTTTCAATTAGGTAAATGTCTGTTCCTTTTAGTCTTTTCGATTGGTTCAATATTTCTGTTCTTTTGGAACCGCTTTTAAGTTCCAGTAGTGTCTCGGTAACTGTCTTAGGGGATCTCTTTGTATACCAACGCGTTTTATGTCTATTATGTCTGTGTGTTCATTTAGTGGAACTTGGATTTTAATTGCCATATTTTGTATACTTTTCATCATATCATTTTCTTGTTCACCTTCTTTCTCTGTTATACCGTATACTATAATATTTTTCTTTCTTACCTCTCTTTCTAGATCTTCTATTCTTTTTTCGTGTACTATATTTTCTGATTTTAATGCTATATTTTCAGCTTTTAATTCTGCGATTTCCAGTTTCATGAGCTGTAAATCATTTTGCACTTCATTTAGTTTTTGTTCTATTCTTATGCCTCTATTATCCATACAATCTAATTTTTCACTCATCTTTTTCATCATTTCCTCCATCTTTTTTCGACTATGGATTATTTTTCTAAATCTCTAGGCTAGCGTTAAAATCTTTCTCACTTCGACGTTTCGGAAGACTTTGCTTTTATCCAATCTCAGAGATTAGAATTTTACTATTTTGTTACGTAGCGTAAAATGAGCCACACCCGTTTCAACCACGCGGAGGTGTGTCCACTTATCCACGCACCAAAATATTCTTATTTTTCGAAAGTATTCTTATTTTTATTTTCTGTAGGTTGTTCTTTTCAAATTCAAGCAGAACTTCGCCTCTGGTATACTGGTTTTCTTATCTGCTTGACCACTTAGCTTTTTGTAGTGTTCCAATGTTTATTATTTATCAACCACAATAGTTACCTTATAAAAAACGCTGTTCTGTTTATGTTTGTCTATTTCCACTTTTTTTTGTCCCAATAGAACGTCTTCACTTTTATAATTTACGTTTCGCACTTGCTTTGTACAGTGGAACCCCGTTAACTCGGATTAATTGGGACCGCGGCCGATCCGGGTTATCGAAAATCCGGGTTAGCCGGAGAAAATGGTAAAAATTAATAAAATATGGTATGCTTACAGATAAACTCCGTTTTAATTGTCACACAGACACTGGTAAACCACGTTCGCATTCCACACAAAACTACACATACAAAGCGTCGTCAAAAGTCTCATTCTTAGCTTTATTAGCTTTGCACCGATTAAACTGTCTTTTGTTATCATTTTGAAAAAAAGATTCTTCGATTTTAGTTCTATTTTTCTTCCAATCCGATACTGTAGATGTACCGACACCATAATATAATGCTGCAAGATTCACCTTTATCAATTCTACTTAATGCTTCTAGTTTCTTTTCCATTGTCACTACAACATTTTTACGTTTTGTTGCCCTTATAGACAAAAGACACGCAAACACAAAATCTGAATAAATTTACGAACGATTACAAAACGGAAGCGAACAATAATACGACTTTACTACACACAATACGGTCTCTGATTTTATGTTATTTAATAAAAGTGATGACTAAGACCATTGTTAAAAAAATAATTTTAATAGTCTTTTCTAAACAATGCTAACACAGACAGTTTCAAAAAAATAAAGGATAATACAGGTGCATGTTGTTTTCGACAATGAATGTGGTGTACCATGAGTCATTTTTACTATGTTATATGTAGTTCAATCCGGTTCCATTATCTCTCAAATATTATATTACATAGAGTTGGTACAAAACCTCGTGAACCTTGAAAATGCGTATGTATAACCGAAATAAAATGAAGCCAAAAACATACGACTATTTTATTTGCTTCGAATTGCGCGACAGGGTCCCATCTGCACCCTGATATTTTCAGTAATGTCGGATTCATCAATCGTTTCGTTCGTATATTGACGTCACCAAATGAATGAATTAGGTTCACGAGATTTTGTAACAGCAATACATTTTTATTGTTGAAATGTTTGTCTGATAAAAATCGGTCCGGGTTAGCCGGAGTTCCGGGTTATCGGGGGCCGACTTATCGGGGTTCCACTGTATTTAAATTTCTCTTACACCACGCGATATTCGGGGAAAATGCAGGAGTAAATTTAAACACTTTATTTGCGTTCCAATGCCACGTTGCCAAGTCTGGACTCTATGATATATTTTTATTAAATTAATAACTTAACATCCATTGTATTAACAAAATTCGAATATGTTGATAATCAACTTTATCTTTACAAAATTGATGAGGGCGTGTCCACTTTGGGTGACAGAACAAAATTCTTAATTTTGATTGGCCAGACGTAAGAAACGCACTGTAAAAGATGAAAGTTGGTGAGCTCTTCCGTTATGTTACGTTTCTCTTATGTTCCGTCAGGCGCTTGCGTTCATCTATAAACACGAGTACACAAAAGTCAGTGTTGATCTTTTCCAGTGCGTCTCCGTTGCGTCTACGTCTACGCTACGTCAAACTATAAATCCAACTTAATGCGCGATGCGTAGTTCGTAGTAATTCGAGAGTCCCTCGCTACACACTATGCACGATTCGCGATTCGCGATGCGTGATTCGTCCAATTTGTTGTAGTTCATAGTAATTTAATAATTATGTATTTGTTATTAATCGGTAACAGAAAATTTTTGTAAAAAATAATAATTTAAACATAATGATTTTTAATCAAATTACATTTTTTATTTAAACAAAATTATGATTTTTTTGTATAAAAAATAGGCTATCAAACTATCAAGCATAGTTTTGATCCGAGTGAATGCTTTGCAATAGATCCGAATTATTTATTCAAATGTGAAATATTTCACATGGATTGGTCAAATTATATTGTACAATTAATATAGATTTTAAAGTTTTAATGTTCAACTGCATTTTTTCAGTTGTCCATACTTATTGATACCAGATAAACACGTTCTGTTATTGTATTTGTTCTTGGAATTAAAAGCGCGAATTCTTCAATTTTCAAAATATTTTGACAAGGAACACTATTCTGTCATAACATTTAAAGGGTGAGAACCCTTTAAATGTTATATAGTTATGTTATAAATGCATATTTGCTTGAAATTCCATAGGATGGATAACATTTGTAAGGAATTATGCCCTTAGGCAAAGCATGAAATTTTTATCACGTGGGAGTTGTTTTGTCTTTACATGACGACAGTTAGATCAGTTAGTTTCAACATCAACTGATTGTTGCCATCTAACTGTCTGCATGTAGAGACAAAACAACTTACTTTACATCCCATGTGATGGTAATGTCATACTTTACCTACGGGCATAATTCCTTATAAATTTTATCCATCCTATGGAATTGCAAGCAAATATGCAAATGAATCCGAACAAATAGGTCTAAAAATGAATTTTGCCAACACAAAAACAATGACAAACACACAAGATAATAGAAACGTAATACTAAATGCCACCACAACAGAAGCGGTCAATGATTATATATATTTGGGACAGATAATAAAAATAAATCAGGAAAACCAAACAGCGGAGGTGGAAAGCAGGGCCAGATAAGCCTGGGCAGGATTTGATAAATTAAAATGAGCCCTAAAGAATAAAAAATACAACAATACTTAAAAGCAAGAGGGTTTGACAAATGTATACTCCCAATTCTCACATACGCATGCCAAACATGGACCTTGACCAAAGCAAACATGGATAAAATAATGAAGACACAAAGAGCCATGGAGAGACCAATGTTAGGAGTAAAATTAACAGACAAAAAGCAAAAACAACTGGGTAAGAAATAAAACAAAAGTCAAAGACGCCGGACAACATAATATAGCCAGGCTAAAATCGAGCTTCGCAGGTCATAACGTCACACAAACGGACAATAGGTGGAATACCACGATACAACAATGGAGACCATGGACAGGGAAGAGGGCAAGAGGACGACCTCAGATGAGATGGGGAAAATTTTTAATATATTTGAATTGAACTGTCCATTCTTCAAGATATTTCGAGTAGTTTCGTGTGATCTTGTCCTTCCAACCTAGTGATGGGTTTTCGAATAATTAAAGGAAAGTAATAGTTATCAATAATTATTCTCTCTTGTAATTATTGATTTCATTTGACCCTTTCGTAATTGAAATTTTCCCCTTTTTTCAGAGCAATGTGAAATAATGTAGCTTGGTTGTGTATGCACTGAAGCCTTTGTGATAAGCCATTTTCAAAAAAGAGCTGCAATATACTTGGCAGTTCTTTAAATATTTTCTACAGCTGGCAAAAGAGCCTGTTTTGCTGCCACCAAGAATTCTTTTATATTCAAAAAACAGTAAAATCCTTTATAAAAGGTATATTTATTATAAATATACCTTTTATAAAGGATTTTACTGTTTTTTGTAATACACGGTATACAGCCAACTACAGGAAAACTTTTTCGTTGTGGATCTTTTATATTCGATTTCTGCTCTTTCACAAAAATCCTTCAACCTTTTAAAACGCACAGTACATTTATTTTAATTTTCAATAATTTCAACATTAACTGGAAGCAGGTACGTCGATACTGTCTGAATATCATACTTATTATGTAGAATATTCGTTTAGTTTCGAAAAAACGTTATTGTTGCCTCTTCTAGCTTTTCCACCAAACTTTGCGTTAATTTTACCCGCACAGTAAGCAATGATTTTATTGTTCAAATTATTCTTTTTTAAAATAGTACTTATCGAGTCAAAAATTATTTTTGAACTTTCATTCGGCAATGAAACAAAATCTAATATTCTAATAATTTTAATGCCTGTTTCTGGATAAAAAAGTCTAACAATTGTCGGAAGTTTTTTTAAATCTTTGTGGCCCATTTCACGATATGGCATCCTATCGTGAAAACGAATATGGTGAAAAAACATATTATAACTGATTCGGTTTTGTCCTTGTATATCAAATTTTTTTGTCATATAAAGTTTTGATCATTTGCGATGTATAATCCATTAATCTGAAACTTTTATTATGTCGTGGTAAGCAAATACTCCTTTCGCTAATGCTAGCAGTGTTTGCTAGGACTGCGAAAAAATTGTTCTATTTTAAATGAAGAAGCGGCGTCATTAAAAAATCTTTTGTGCCTCTTTGTCGCTAGATGTTTAGTAATATCGTTTTTTGCACCATATCAGACCGTACATTCAGCATTGCATTTATCACACCGTACCATAAAACACCATAGAGTAAAAATAATCTTCGTAAAACTCGGTACATTCTCTAATTTAGTTTACTCTGCATGAATTTTATGCGTTTTTTATGTACCTTTTATTTCTTTATATTCACCATAATACTTAATAAATAATAGATAATATATTTTTACAGTACTTTTAAAATAAGAAATACAGATATTTTCTAAAAAGCGGAACATTTTTAAGAATCAGTGGGACGCGGGACATTCCAGTAAAAAACGGTACTATTGAAACAAAAAAAAAAGAAGAACTTCTGTTGGAGTGAAAGTAAAGAGAGTAATAAACTCCAACAGAAGTAAGGCGCGTTGGGCGCCAGTGAAACAAATAAAAAGTAGAAGAACTTCTGTTGGAGTGAAAGTAAAGAGGGTGATAAACTCCAACAGAAGTAAGGAAAAAGAAAGTAACTAGTGGGACCAAAAATGAAAATAGATGGGATGAAAAGAAGAGAGTCAAGTGGCTTCTACGTGGAGAAACCGCAGTAGGAAAAATACTACTTTCAAGTAATATTGGTGGAGGAAAGTGGAAGGATCTAGAGGTAGAGGCAAACTGAATGGAATTGACTAGCAAGAGATGCAAGAGAACAACTTGACACTCAAGGATGGATACGGCTCGTTTGCATGCCTGTCGAAGAACAGTAGCTCAAGTAGATGCTGATGACTAGGAAAGGTATATACTAAGATAAGAATAATGTACTAAAAATGTATAAAGATAAATAAGTGCTAAAGAAGAACCAATTAAATAAAACTAACAAATCATGGGCGCCATGAAAATGATCTTCGATCATTCTCCCAGGTATCTTACACTGCTGTCAAATATTAAATATATTAAATAAATAAGTATATGGAAATATAAAGGAAATAAGAATAAATGATATACAAAATAAATAAACATTTATTAAAATTAACTACCAGATTTTTAACAATCTCTGAGTTAGATCAAATTGAATATAATGTGACTCTAAAATGACATACGTTATACTTAAACATGATATATTCAGATAGATAACAACAATACTGGAACTTGTATGTACAAAATTATACATCTTACTTATATATAGGGTACAACTCACATGAGTCTTCTACCAAATGGTTATAGTACGCTTGTTACGTACAACTAAATGGAAACTGACAAAGATAAAAATAATACAAATAAACAGGCCCAATCCTCACTAAGAGAAAATACAATAAGGAATAAGCAAAGTTGAATATACAAATGAATAAAAGTTATAGTAATGAAGTTAAGATAAATACCGAAACGATGACCTAAATTAACCGAGCAAATCTAATGAAATAAAGTAACGACGAATTAACCGAACAAATGAAATAAAGCGAATAAATAATAAAATATTTGGGAAACAAGCAAATAATACAACCTAAATTTATATAATGACATGAAATCGACTAAATTACCAATAAAATATAAAAAACCACTAAGTACCTTTTTGGCAAATATGCCGAGCTCAACATACGATACCGCAGGTTTATACATGAGTTTGGGAACGTATTTAACTTTTATGTATATAAAAAACAAATAAATGCAAGATAAATCTGAAAAAATGAATTATTAACATAATACATCATCCACATGTTTGCCATATAAACCACAATAGTTACTCATATCACCACACTGATTGTTCCCAAACAAACCCGAACGATTCCTAAAGAAGTTGCTGCTGCATCCCCGGAAACGAGCACCAGGATGGGGCAAAAAGCATGCCTCCTGTAGACCCAGGTGCGAAGACGAAAAGTAGCCGGAATGCCCCCAAAAAAAACTTGTTTCCCCAAGTGACTGCTGTCAGTGACTCATGGTTGGAAATTGTCCTACCTCTCCGATGGTATTGGGAGGTCTAAGTTTTCACGGGAGTGGCTAAAAACACAAAATTTCCGTTTACTTCAGTTTCTTAAGTGTATGAAAAAAAAAGAATCCAAGGAAAGATAGAAGAAAAACCAAGAAAGTGTTTTTTGGATAGATAGTAATGTAACTTAGTTAGGCACAAGAAATTACTGAATACTTAACCTTGACAACGACAACTTTATGTGAGAATTTCTAATTACAGCCAGGTGGATTTGGGATTTAAATACAGAATAAATATGATTTCTTTAAAATAACTATCGGATATTGCTTAATAATAGAATAATTCAAAGATAAAAGATACAGATACATAGCTAAAAATTAGGGTTAGGATTTTCTCTGAAAGATTTTGGAATAATTAAAGATAACTACTAATTTCAGTGAATAAATTTAAATATCAGATTTAATTGGAAAAATTATATATTTCACCATGAAAGAGTGACAACAGATTGTTATAAAAAAATTAATATGAAAATTGTAGTTACCATGAGACTCGATGATGTTATACAGAAAACCAAATTGGAAGAATTATTTCTCCCAAATAATTCTGAATGGGTTGGAATGGAATTCACATTTTTAACTGCCACGAGGTATCGTTAACCTCGAAACTGGACTTAAATCTTTCTCATGCCACTCCGAACAATTTCCAACTAAAAGTGAACGCTGCGGCTGCGGTTCTTTTTCGTCTGTCACAAGGACGACCTCAGAACATGAAGTCCTATTCACCGCTACCAACTCACGAAACTAACAGGTAGTTTTCAGTGTATTGAGGTATGGCGTCATACAAGTCAACCAGTGATATTACACATAATTAAGTGTGGCATCGTTGCACGAAATTTTAAATATTATAAAAATAATAATCAGAAATAGTTAATTACGCGAAAATTAGAGAAATTAATTAAGAGATCGAGAGAAAATAATTATAAGAAATAATTAAAGCGCTAAAAATGATATTATAACGGGTGGACCGTTACACTATCCCGCCAAAATTTGGGCGTGTGGTCGTTTTAAATATTATTAAAGTAGGTTATGGACGCATTAACTATGTACAATTCGGCGAATGTCGGTGAATCAGCGGTTTGTGTTGATGCAGAGCCTTTGATATTCGTTAATTTACCGCTCACAAGAGCTAATTACTGTGCACACACGAATCATGTTTACGAATCGATTTTTAACGCACAAGACCCTACACACTATGCGTGCACTAACGTGCACTGACCGCGAATCGCGCATCACGAATCGCGAATCACTTAACGAACTAGCCGCTACACACTATGCGTGCACTGCCCACGAATCGCGAATCGCGCATTACGAATCGCGAATCACGCATAATGTGTAGCCAGCTTAACAGCTCAGTTCAGTCTGGCCATCCACTACTCTCAACTCCGCCTGTGGTGACAAATGGGTGAATCGAGTAGCTCAGGAGTCACCACTGCCGGTCCTAAGCCCGGATAAAGGAGGAAGGTTGGGCAGTGGGCTGACAACCCACTCCCGGAAAAAACACACTGTTACGAAACCTGAACGGGAAATAAGCCACAATTTTACCTAAAAATGATTTTATTAACTAGTATTATTTTGTATTTTGACAACGACACCCGATTTGGGCGTCGAAACGTTAATAAAATCATTTTTAGGTAAAATTGTGGCTTATTTCCCATTTGAATATACTTGATTATAAAAATGCCACAAGAAAATAACTTCAGAACAACATTAAGAAACCTGAACATTTGCCTCGGAATACAGGACGGAACTTTCGGAAACGACTCAAGCTACGAAACATGGACTATGCATTTGGAAAAGGAGTCCGTGTATGGAGAAGAGCAGCCACAGACAGACAAGGGTGGAGGCAAAAAATAAAGGAGGCCAAGGCTCAATTTGGGCTGTAGTGCCGTAGAAGAAGAAGAAGATCCACTACTCTCATCGTGAAACCCATTTTCGCGCTTCATTTTACGGCTCTTCGGCGCCGTAAATTATCGCGTGTCTGGCCTTAATGCTTTGACCACACCGGCGATATTTTACGGCGCCGTAAGAGCAGTAAACTTGATGAGCCATTGTTAGACTAACTCCTATTTCATCTAAAATTGGTGGAGGAGTTAGTTAACCAATGGGCGCCATGAATTATTGCGCCGTAAAAAATCGCCCGTGTGGCCAAAGCGTTAAGGCCAGACACGCGATAATTTACGACGCCGTAAGAGCAGTAAACCCATTGGTTAACTAACTCCTCCACCAATTTTAGATGAAATAGGAGTTAGTCAACCAATGCCTCGGCAGGTTTACTGCTCTTACGGCGCCATAAATTATCGCCCGTGTGGCATTAGCCTAATGCTTTTAGTTTTAGTTCTATGCGTTCTGTTTCTCCTGTTGACAATATAACTCTGGTCTTGCTGTTCTTGTTAATTTCATTAATTTTAGCCTTATTATCTGATGGTATATTTGTTCAGCTTGTAATAAATTTAAGATGTCATTTCGCATCACCCTGCCAAAAGAACTTTTTAAATCTACAAAGCACATGTATGCTGGTTTTCCATATTCAATAGACTTTTCTGCTATTTGTCTGATAATAAAAATTGCGGATCTATTGTGTTGCGGTGCTTACGGAAGCCCTGTTGTTCATCTGCCACGTTCGTTTTTCCTCGATTTTATCTTTTATTACTGCCGTCAACAATTTTAATGTACTGTTCATCAGACTAATGCCTCTATAATTTTCAGGATTTTTCGAGTCTCCCTTTTTAAGTATCGGTAGCAGGAGACTTTCCTTCCATTTCGCTGGTATTACTCCAATATTTATTATATCGACGAATAACTTTAGGAGCCGTTTGAGTAGTGATCTTCTTCTTTTTTTTTAGACGTAATTGGACGGATTTTATTATTTTAATTTAAAGGATGATATTTTTGTTTGAAAAATAAAAGTAGGTACTATTATTGTTAGATTTCTATTTCACAAATTTTATTGTTCATGGTAACAAAACCATCCATCAAGAATTAAACAATATTACAATACTGCATTAAAATATTGATTATTTTAATTATTTTAAATGATTAAAATATTTTCATCGCAAAAACTGATTTCCACTTAATTATTCCCTCGGGTGTGGGTGTGGGTGGGAATGGAAAATTTTATGGTACTGAATACAGAATCCAAATCTGAAAAACTGCGGTTTTCCATAAATATTTCAAAGTTACCGCATGCCCTATGCCCAGGAGATAGGGTAGGGTGTCGTGTTTAGTGTCATTCGATTGGTAAAATATTAAACACGTCTTTTTGGTTGTTTTTCTTTGGAGCTGTATTTCTCAAGATATTAGACCGTTTCCAAAATGTTCCTAGTGTATAAATTGTATTTTTTCGATTACAGCGCCATCCATCAACAATTCAAAAAAATGTTTCAAGTAATAGTTATTTACTTTTTCATATGGTATCCAAAAGTTGCAATAAAAAATTGGAGTTCCTATTTAATATTTGAAGTCACTCCCGCTTCAACTCAAACCAGCGAATGTGGAGGATCGCGTTTACTGTCATTGGATAGATTTTTTAAAACTATTGAACAAGTGCTTTTCAGTCTTTCGATCTGATGTAAATTTCACGAAATATTCGACCGTCTTGCTTCTTTTAACACACCCTGTACTATAAGCAGGTTGGTTTTGAAGAAGATATCGCCTTGTAGATAGTTTATATAAATTAAAACCGCTCGTTTTATTTTAAATGGTTACAGTTAATAAATTATTTTATTATTTTTAGGAAGGTCTGGAGCATTATGTTTGCTCTTACAAAAAATGAAAATTTCAGACTATAGAAAAAGGCCGACAATCATTAACATAATGGAATGTCCAGAAATGAGAAAAGTAGCGCAAAGATTGTCCTCAGGCAGGCCTATATATACAGTAAGTTCAATATTTTATTAAACCGATATTAACTACGGTTGCATTTCTTTTCAATTCCAGTTCCACTATTCTCTTATATGTATTTCGAGCTCTACCTCCCATCAGAGAGATTTGTGAAAACTCGAACTGATAATAAACGCTGGGTGGCAATTATAGTAATACTTGTGATTTTACCCGTCGCCATGCACTGGGGGTACAATCAATTGCCCTCTAGAGTCACTGCATACAAATAATATATATATAGAAAAGAAAAATCATTGGCAAATAACTCGCAATGTGAATGTGAATACAAAATTAACAATATAAAAAGATGGAATGCAACTGCAGACACCTGTTTCTGACTCATTAATCGTCATCAGTACAGTATAGCCAAGTTAGAAGAATAATAGTTTAACTTGGAAAAAGATCACTACAGGAGCAATATTACCATTTGTGACAACAATGTCAGAAGACCCTGCCTTTCAGGGCGACGACCAACACAGTCACGGAGGTAAAGCTACCTGAGGAAAGAAAAGCCAAAACCTTATAAAATAAAGGATGTTAAGTAAGCGAGTACAACTATAAACATAGAAAAGAAAAATCATTGGCAAATAACTCGCAATGTGAATACAAAATTAACAATATAAAAAGATGGAATGCAACTGCAGACACCTGTTTCTGACTCATTAGTCGTCATCAGTACAGTATAGCCAAGTTAGAAGAATAATAGTTTAACTTGGAAAAAGATCACTACAGGAGCAATATTACCATTTGTGACAACAATGTCAGAAGACCCTGCCTTTCAGGGCGACGACCAACACAGTCACGGAGGTAAAGCTACCTGAGGAAAGAAAAGCCAAAACCTTATAAAATAAAGGATGTTAAGTAAGCGAGTACAACTATAAACATAGAAAAGAAAAATCATTGGCAAATAACTCGCAAGGTGAATGTGAATACAACATTAACAATATAAAAAGATGGAATACAACTGCAGACACGTGTTTCTGACTCATTATTCGTCATCAGTACAGTATAGCCAAGTTAGAAGAATAATAGTTTAACTTGGAAAAAGATCACCACAGGAGCAATATTACCATTTGTGACAACAATGTCAGAAGACTCTGCCTTTCAGGGCGACGACCAACACAGTCACGGAGGTAAAGCTACCTGAGGAAAGAAAAGCCAAAACCTTATAAAATAAAGGATGTTAAGTAAGCGAGTACAACTATAATCATAGAACAGAAAAATCATTGGCAAATAACTCGCAATGTGAATGTGAATACAAAATTAACAATATAAAAAGATGGAATGCAACTGCAGACACGTGTTTCTGACTCATTAGTCGTCATCAGTACAGTATAGCCAAGTTAGAAGAATAATAGTTTAACTTGGAAAAAGATCACTACAGGAGCAATATTACCATTTGTGACAACAATGTCAGAAGACCCTGCCTTTCAGGGTCCTGTAATATTGCTCCTGTAGTGATCTTTTCCCAAGTTAAACTATTATTCTTCTAACTTGGCTATACTGTACTGATGACGACTAATGAGTCAGAAACACGTGTCTGCAGTTGCATCCATCTTTTTATATTGTTAATTTTGTATTCACATTCACATTGCGAGTTATTTGCCAATGATTTTTTTTTTCTATGTTTATAGTTGTACTCGCTTACTTAACATCCTTTATTTTATAAGGTTTTGGCTTTTCTTTCCTCAGGTAGCTTTACCTCCGTGACTGTGTTGGTCGTCGCCCTGAAAGGCAGGGTCTTCTGACATTGTTGTCACAAATGGTAATATTGCTCCTGTAGTGATCTTTTTCCAAGTTAAACTATTATTCTTCTAACTTGGCTATACTGTACTGATGACGACTAATGAGTCAGAAACACGTGTCTGCAGTTGCATTCCATCTTTTTATATTGTTAATTTTGTATTCACATTCACATTGCGAGTTATTTGCCAATGATTTTTCTGTTCTATGATTATAGTTGTACTCGCTTACTTAACATCCTTTATTTTATAAGGTTTTGGCTTTTCTTTCCTCAGGTAGCTTTACCTCCGTGACTGTGTTGGTCGTCGCCCTGAAAGGCAGAGTCTTCTGACATTGTTGTCACAAATGGTAATATTGCTCCTGTGGTGATCTTTTTCCAAGTTAAACTATTATTCTTCTAACTTGGCTATACTGTACTGATGACGAATAATGAGTCAGAAACACGTGTCTGCAGTTGTATTCCATCTTTTTATATTGTTAATGTTGTATTCACATTCACCTTGCGAGTTATTTGCCAATGATTTTTCTTTTCTATGTTTATAGTTGTACTCGCTTACTTAACATCCTTTATTTTATAAGGTTTTGGCTTTTCTTTCCTCAGGTAGCTTTACCTCCGTGACTGTGTTGGTCGTCGCCCTGAAAGGCAGGGTCTTCTGACATTGTTGTCACAAATGGTAATATTGCTCCTGTAGTGATCTTTTTCCAAGTTAAACTATTATTCTTCTAACTTAGCTATACTGTACTGATGACGACTAATGAGTCAGAAACACGTGTCTGCAGTTGCATTCCATCTTTTTATATTGTTAATTTTGTATTCACATTCACATTGCGAGTTATTTGCCAATGATTTTTCTTTTCTATGTTTATAGTTGTACTCGCTTACTTAACATCCTTTATTTTATAAGGTTTTGGCTTTTCTTTCCTCAGGTAGCTTTACCTCCGTGACTGTGTTGGTCGTCGCCCTGAAAGGCAGGGTCTTCTGACATTGTTGTCACAAATGGTAATATTGCTCCTGTAGTGATCTTTTTCCAAGTTAAACTATTATTCTTCTAACTTGGCTATACTGTACTGATGACGACTAATGAGTCAGAAACACGTGTCTGCAGTTGCATTCCATCTTTTTATATTGTTAATCTTGTATTCACATTCACATTGCGAGTTATTTGCCAATGATTTTTCTTTTCTATGTTTATAGTTGTACTCACTTACTTAACATCCTTTATTTTATAAGGTTTTGGCTTTTCTTTCCTCAGGTAGCTTTACCTCCGTGACTGTGTTGGTCGTCGCCCTGAAAGGCAAGGTCTTCTGACATTGTTGTCACAAATGGTAATATTGCTCCTGTAGTGATCTTTTTCCAAGTTAAACTATTATTCTTCTTACTTGGCTATACTGTATTGATGACGACTAATGAGTCAGAAACACGTGTCTGCAGTTACATTCCATCTTTTTATATTGTTAATTTTGTATTCACATTCACATTGCGAGTTATTTGCCAATGATTTTTCTTTTCTATGTTTATAGTTGTACTCGCTTACTTAACATCCTTTATTTTATAAGGTTTTGGCTTTTCTTTCCTCAGGTAGCTTTACCTCCGTGACTGTGTTGGTCGTCGCCCTGAAAGGCAGGGTCTTCTAACATTGTTGTCACAAATGGTAATATTGCTCCTGTAGTTATCTTTTTCCAAGTTAAACTATTATTCTTCTAACTTGGCTATACTGTATTGATGACGACTAATGAGTCAGAAACACGTGTCTGCAGTTGCATTCCATCTTTTTATATTGTTAATTTTGTATTCACATTCACATTGCGAGTTATTTGCCAATGATTTTTCTTTTCTATGTTTATAGTTGTACTCGCTTATTTAACATCCTTTATTTTATAAGGTTTTGGCTTTTCTTTTCTCAAGTAGCTTTACCTCCGTGACTGTGTTGGTCGTCGCCCTGAAAGGCAGGGTCTTCTGACATTGTTGTCACAAATGGTAATATTGCTCCTGTAGTGATCTTTTTCCAAGTTAAACTATTATTCTTCTAACTTGGCTATACTGTACTGATGACGATTAATGAGTCAGAAACACGTGTCTGCAGTTGCATTCCATCTTTTTATATTGTTAATTTTGTATTCACATTCACATTGCGAGTTATTTGCCAATGATTTTTCTTTTCTATGTTTATAGTTGTACTCGCTTACTTAACATCCTTTATATATATATATATATATATATATATATATATATATATATATATATATATATATATATATATATATATATTAATGTTGTTTTTTGATTAGAATGTGTCTAAAGATATTCAACCTCTTGTCTTTACCGACGAGCCCAGAGAGGTTGAAGAGGGCGAAACACATTTCTAAGAACTGGTGTTTGGATCTTTGATTCTATTCGAAAAATTTTTCCCAGCCCGAAATGGTGGATGTGTGAATTGTTCGTAAGGGGATTTTTCCACATTCTCTATTTCATCTATTTTATATATATATATATATATATATATATATATATATATATATATGTTACACTTGAAGTTTCCGCGGGAGCTATATGTGCTTTCTGTTGTTTTCCGGGTTTGACTCCGCGTTGAATAATTTTGGTTTTGAGAAAAACCATTATTTTGACGACGTTTCGGCAAGATCTCACTTGCCATTGTCAAGTCAGGTAGTTCCGCTTCTCGCTGCTGCTTGAAGTAAACTGAATTCTTACTCACGATACCGTCACTTATGTAGTTGATCCTGATGGGGCTGCTTGCCCTGCGCGAACTCTGGCTCTTGTTATTGGTCCAGTGTAGGTTTCAGTCGCAGGAGGGATGTTACGCGTAGATGTTGCGGTCTGATTTATTTTGGTCTTTTTCTTCAGTACCGTTTTCCATGTTGTAGGGAGCCGTTGCGCATCATCTCTTTGGTTTAAGCCGTTGGGATTTCTGCACAAAAATTTGACATGCATCTTTTAACGCAGTTTTTTATGCTCTTTTAAAATACACAAACAAATTTTCAAAATTTCAATGTACAGGGTGTTGTTTCAAGGTCACAATTACTTTATATTTTTTTCTTAATCCGGACCTGGATTTTTCTTGTCATTAGTAATTGGGTCGTTCCAATGTGGTAAATAAGTATTGATTATTTTTAAAATTAGTATTTATTCATTAACTTTAATAATTTATAACTAAAAGTTAATAATATCTGCAAATATGCAAATACATTTTCAAAATTTCAATATACAGGGTGTTGTTTTAAGGTCACAATTACTTTATAATTTTTTGTTAATCCTGAACTGGATTTTTCTTATGGTTAGTATGTCGGTCGTTTGGGTTTTGAATGAGACATATGTGTACCAAATATCAAAAAAATATACAGGGTGGTTCTAAAGTTATGGCTTAGGAAAGAAATGGGCAAAATCGATAAAACACCCTGTAACTCGGTTATAAAAGTCGGTAGGGCAAACAATGTACTATATCTAGAACCGGCTCGGTGACCTCTATTCACCATTAAAGTTCCGTTTCCCAATGACACACTGTATAACTTTAAAAAAATTTCAAAATCCGAGTCACCAACAGTGGGAAAATTATCATTGATAATTTCGAAATGATTTATATTTCTGTCATTCTCATCGTATAGATATAAAATACTCTTATTGTTAACGTCTAAGATTTGCTCATTAGAGTAGGATAAATAATTTAAAACTAAGTTAGTTTTAATATTCTCAAATTCGGTATATTCATTTTGTTTTTGATACACATGGTTTGCAGAGCGTCTGCAACTGTGTTTGCTTTGCCTGAAATATGCTGAATATCAAAATTATATTCACTTAATTTCAGTCTCCATCGTGATAATTTAGAATTAGGATCTTTTAAATTTAAAAGCCATATAAGTGGCCTATGGTCTGTGACTAATCGAAATTTAACTCCAAATAGATATGGACGGAAGTAATTTGTAAAGTGGACAACAGACAATAATTCCTTTTATGTAGTGGAATATTTTATTTTCGTTTCATTTAATGTTCTCGATGCAAAAGCAATAGGTCGATCCTCACCGTTATCGGACATCTGTGACAAAACCGCACCGACAGCGACATTTGATGCATCGGTCGTCAAAATAAATTCCTTAGGCTAAGGCTCCACGGGCGACAAATTTACGCTAGCAGTAGCCGTAAAACGAACTTAAGGTTCCGCGGAACGGAATAGGAATAGCCGAACTAAACCGACTACGCACAAGTCCTGTAGTCGGTACAGTTCGGCTATTCCTATTCCGTTCCGCGGAACCTTAAGTTCGTTTTACGGCTACTGCTAGCGTAAATTTGTCGCCCGTGGAGCCTTAGCCTTAGAGAAATTAGGATAAGCCAGAATTTTTTCCGAGGTCAAAAATTGTTTACATTTGTTAAAGCATTCCACAACTTCGGGTGTTACATGAAATTTTATATTTTTTTTTTTCAACAAACCCGTTAAATGTTTAGTTAAATCAGCAAAATTATTTACAAATTTCCTATAGTAGCCGAATAAGCCGAGAAATGATTTACATTCGGTTTGATTTTGCGGGACTGGTAAATCTAAAATAGCTTGAATCTTTTTCGGGTCTGGTTTAATACCTTCCGGTGTCAAAAAATGAGATAAGAAAGTTATTTCATCCGTTAAAAACTTACATTTATCGGGTTCGATCTTTAAATTATTTTTTTGTATTAATTCAAAAATTATTTCGATATTTTTAAGATGATCTTCGACAATATTACTAAAAATTAAAATATCGTCCATATAAATGAAACATGTTTTGCCTATGTGCTCTCGAAATATGTCATTCATCACTCTAGCAAAGGTACTAGGAGCGTTTTTAAGCCCAAACGGCATTCTAGTAAATTCAAAGTGCCCGTTTTCTGTGGAAAAAGCTGTTTTTTCGATATCTTCGGGATTCATGGGAATTTGGTGAAAACCCGACGCCAGATCGATTGTCGAAAAAAATTTAGAGGTATTGAGAAGGTCGAAAATATCGCTAATATTCGGGATAGGAAATCTATCGTCAACCGTGATAAGATTTAATTTTCTAAAATCAATTACTATCCTCCATTTTTGAACATTATTTTCATCAAGTTTTTTGGGGACAACAAAAAATGGCGAATTCCAAGGACTGGCAGAGTCGCGAATTATTCCCTGGTCTAATAATTTTGTTATTTGTTTATTGACCTCTTTTTTTATGAACGTGAGGGTGCCGATAATTTCTAGTATATATCGGACTGTCATTTTCAGGGTTAGTACGGATATTATGTTTTATTCGACTGCTAAAAGTTAGATGTTCGTTAGGTAACGAGAATATATTTTGGAACTTCACGTGAATATATTTTATCTTTGTCTGTAATCTTTTATCGAGATGGTCTAATTTTAGTTTACGTATAATAGTATCAATTTTTTCAGAGTCGATAAGATTATTACTTCGGACTTGATTTTCGTGTTTATTATTTAGACTAAATATATTAGATATGTTCCCGATCAGATGAAAACAATGGGATTTCCTCATGATTAGCAAATAAAGTATTCAAACCAAAGTCAATAACACATTTATTCTTTTCTAAAAAATCATATCCAAGTATTTTATCAAAAGGAGAATTTATGTCTACTATATAGAATTTTTGAACACTCGAAAATAACTTAAGTTTACGCTCTTTGTAACTTGAATTGGTTCGTTATTAATACCAAATATTTTAAAATTTTCATGATTAAAGTGATAAGAATCTAAAATTTTACCTGGTTTCAATATTGATATAGCTGCCCCTGAATCAATTAGTAACTTTAAATTTAAATTTTTAATATGCGCGTAAAGAAGCGGTTTATTTGCTACTTGGTAAACTGTAAACCGAAATAAATCGATTTTTAAATTACATATTTAAATACACCACCTAGAGACTTGCTAGTTTTGCATTGTGTTCAGGATGATGTCAGGAAAAAAGTCTACAATAGAAAAATGGGTGGAAATGCCTAATTAATAATTGCTTTTTAAAGTTTTTAACATGCATTAAAAAGTGCATAAACATGTCAAAATAAGCATATTAAGGGCCAAGTTTTATTACTCCCGAGGTTTTTGAGGTCGCTGAACATGACTACGCTATCAGAACCTACCCCCGGAGCACCTGGTGCCCAGGGTCACTGCTAGGGCACGTCATCTGGAGGCTCGAGGGCTAACGGCCCTAAATTGATGCAATCAGTTTACTTGAGGTTTGTGGAGTCGCTAAATACGAATATGCCATCAGAACCGGCCCCCGCAGCCCCTATTGCCCAGTGTCACTGCTGTAGCACGTCATCTTCTGGAGTTTCAAGGAATTTTGGTACTAAATTAATGCAAACGGATTATACGGGGGTTTGGGTGCTGCTGAACATGAATACTCCCTCAGAACCGACCCCCGGAGCACCTTGTGCCCGTGGTCACTTCTAAGGCACGTCATCTTCTGGTGTTTTTAAGGTTTTCGGCACTGAATGCATGCAAATAGATTAAGTAGGCGGTTTTTGGGGTCGCTGAATACGAATACGCCATCAAAACCGACCCCCGACCACCTGGTACATAATGCTAAGGCATGTTATTTTCAGGAGTTTGGAGGAGTTTTGGGTATCAGGTGCAACTGAGGGTCGGTTTTGATGGAGTATTATTGCTTAGCTACCCCAAAAACTCACGAGTAATCTGTTTGCATAAATTTAGTGCCGAAAACCCTCTAAACTCTAGATGACGTGCCTTAGCAGTAAATCTGGACACCAGGTGCCCGATGGCCAGTTCTGATGGCATATTCGTCCTCAGCGACCCAAAAACAATCGAGTAACAAAATCTGGCCCTAATACACTTATTTTTTGACATGTTTATGCCCTTTTGGATGCATATCATGCATTTTAAAATGCAACTATGCATTTCCAGCCATTTTTCTATTGTTGACTTTTTTACTGGTGTCATCCTGAACAATGAAGAAAGTTGTAACTTTCTACGTGCTGTATTTAAATATCGAATGTCCTGGTCTATTTATTAGTAATCACACAACTACTGATTCATTTGTCAAGGTCGTTAAGCCAAATGTTTACGCCCGCGTACTTGTAAACTGTACCTACACGTCGTGTGAGTGCCCTGTTTGTAATTGCAATCGCAAACACGTATACTTTCCAAGTAGGCGAATAATTCTGTTTCTGTACTTGCGAAGTCCACGAGTCGTTTGAGGCCGGCTTTAGGAATGTGCAGGGCATTGCTATAAAATATATTTCATTTGGAACAATTTCCGAAGTGAAAGTTTAATTTCACCTCCAAATTCAAATCTTTCCAATTCAATTTCTAACAACTAATATTGTGGCTTATTCCCAGTTAAAACAGTAAAGTTAAATAAATACTACGACCATATAAATATTACAACCACCATGTATTTTGTTATATTTTTTGTCAGTTCAAAAAATGTCCCTACTTAGATGTATTATTTTAGCAACAATTATTATTTATATGTTCACATTAAATACCAACAAAACTGCTTTTTGAAACAAAACAAATATGATTTTGTTTTTCTTATATCAACACGAAAACGTTGAATAATGCTGAAAAAGCAACTGCTATATCAAAACAGCGGGCCGGACCATCTCTAGTCAGTACCACGCCACATGCCACGGACATTCCACCTCAATAGGCCTTGCCTTATATTTTCCTTAAGATATGTGCGGTGTCCTTTAAAATAAACCGTTAATAAATTATTTTAAATTTCTTAGGTTATAGTTATGACAAGTTGACAGTTGACGAGTTACGGATATAAGATATAAGCTTCTTGACCAATCGCAAGCCTGAAATTTGTGGCCAATCATAGCCTTGCCTTGCCCAGTCTCTTTTTTTGGCTGCTAGATACTTTAGTAACAAATTCAGGGACCAAGACCAATTAAGGTTGGGCCACACACATATCCGCACCGCCTCCGAGTCAGCATGGCTGACCAATGGCCATGCTGGCTCGGAGGCGGTGCGGATATGTGTGACCCAACCTTTACTTGGCCCTCCCACTAGCGGCGAGGAAAAAATTACAGTGCCAGGAGGGGAACTCAATAAATGTACCGAGATTACTTTTAATTTTTGTGCTTCAAAATGTCTTACTGACAACAAATATCAAAGGCTATTTAAGACAAGATTTGCGAATCGAGGATCAAAACTTCAAAACTATTGTTGGCCTTTGCTGATGATCTAAGTGCAGTCGCTTATTCTACAATCTACAAAAGACGTGAGAGAGGTGACTTCACAACTCGAGGAAGAAACAGGTAGTCTGGGCCTTCGACAAAATGAAGAGAAGACGAAATAGGTTCATGCTAGTAACCAAAAATCCAAGACCAAGAGTTAAGCAGAACAGAAATATTAAGGGGCCGTTCAAGTATTACCTAACGCAGGTTGGGGGGGGGGGGTGGTCAAAAATCGCGTTACGTACCTAATACTTGAACGCTCCCTAATGACCACAACTTTGAAGTAGTAAAACAGTTGAAATATCTAGCGGCGGCAACCACAGATGACAACCATATATAAAAAAAGTCGTGTGGAATAGAGCATTATACATCATCATTATTAAGATTTAAGCTACTAAAAAGACAATCTAAATTAAGACTGTACCGAGTGTCCCAATAAGAATGGCTCTCGGCCATATCTCAGTAACCGTTTATACTACAGCTTTGAGAAAAAAAATTTTATAACAAAAGTTGCCCCGAGAAAAGCCTGGAAATTATTTTCATAATTGTAACTCCCCCGCTAGAGCGTAATTGAATATCAAAAATTAAAAAATCGAAATTTTACAAAATTTGCCTAATGAAAGGGCACTGGAATCCAATCATCGTATTGTTCATACAATTCTGTGCATATTTTATTTCACAAGTTTAAGTCTACCTGTGCAAATAAGAGTTGGGGGTGAGTGGGAACTTTTTTCTATCTCGAGATATCTTAAGAAACGTGTAAATTTTGAACATAACTGTTGCTGTCATATAAGTGGAAATATATAGAAGCACGTAGTGTGCTATGGAAAAAAAACAAAGGAACAGTGTCCAGATGTCACCGTATATAATGAATCAAAACAACAATAAGACAAATAACACTATAAAATTTAACTTAACATATTAACTTCACTAACAAGAAAATCAATAATCTTCCAATTATCCTAAACAACAACTTTGTTCCTAATAAAAAAACAGCGAAATACCTGGGTTTAAATCTCGACGTCAAACTAAAATGGAAGGAGCACGTTAAAAAGAAAACTGAACAGATGAAGATAAAGTACAAAAATATGTATTGGCTAATGGGTAGGTACTCTCAACTTTCCATCCAGAACAAAGTACTAATTTACCAACAGATATTGAAACCGGTGTGGACCTATGGCCTACAATTATGGGGCTGTACCAAAAAAAGTAATTACCGAAATTTAGAAACGCTCCAGAACCGAATATTGTTGGAATATTGTATGTGCTCCCTGGTATGTTCGGAACGACGATTTGCGTAGAGATCTTAAAATCGAATCTATTCCAAATGAAATTAAGAAAGTCGCCAGGAGACATGAAGACAGGCTCCATAAGCATCCCAACCACGAAGCACTTCAGCTTCTTGTCAACGAACCCCAGATGCGAAGGCTCAAGAGGACTAAACCGTTCGAGCTCGTGTAATGTGTGAAGTTGTGCCGGGCTTGTTAGTGTTGTGCATTGTATTGAAGCCACAACAAATACGTGAGCAATTAGTGAAAAGCAGAGTCAGTGCTGTGCTGTGTAGCCACAACAAAGAAGTGGACATTTCATGTAAAAAAAAAGCTAGGATGGACCAGGTGACATCTAGTTTACAAACATTTTTAGGGAAATTAGGTTAAAGAAAAAATACTGATTAATCTTGTAGATTAGGTGTATTTATATTGTTTAAATAAAAAAAATAAATAAATAAAATATAACAAAAAAAGAGTGTGTGTACTTTGTACGCGAGTAAGAAGTTATACTTCTATTATTATGATTTTAACGAAATACATATATTGTAAACAGTTTAATTTTATTTTTATTTAAATATTACACTAATTTTAATACTTAAAATAATACCAAAAAATAGCGGTAATATGTAAATTTTTATGAATTGTTGCCTCCGCGCATTTGTTTTTCTCTCGATGAATCGTAGAAAATGTTAAAACGTCAGATTTTCTACACAAATTTTTAATTTTTAGTTCATTATATTTTAATATCAATTATCCTATTCCCAACTAAGATAAATACGTAACTGTTATTGTCACCGGTAAACTAAGTTAGGAAGTCAAAGTGGAAACAAGTAGTGTGCTATGGAAAAAAAAGAACTATTTGAAGTAAAAAGTCATCATGTGTCAAATTATGTGCCAAATCAGTAAAACATAAAGATGTGTTCATTGATGGTTTGTTGCGGTTTGTTTCTATTAAATTTTATATAAAATTTATACAGAGTGAAATTCAAGATGATTCTTCCAAACTAAGAAGCATTTTACATGATAGACACATTCTTTGAATGCATAAGAAATGCAACTGTTGCGGCTAGAATATATGCAATGAAATATTCCCAGAGCCGTGCGGTACATCTTTTCAATATGATGCAAGTCTTCGGAATGCCGCCACCTAAATATTATTTAAACTTAATACTAGTAGGTATTTATTTTTATTAAATGAAATTACACAAAATGAACGAAAACTTTTATTTTAAAAGCAAAACATACTTTAAATAAAATGAAATATGTATTAACATTAAATAACATTTACGAAAATTACAATGTTATGCTTCTGATTTTAATTTTGGTAAACTCGTCAATCAGATTGGTGTAGTCTAAAGTAGCAGCTAGTGAGGACTCTATTGAAATAAGTGCTATTTTTTTAGTTTTGTTTGTCTTATGGAGTTTCGTAAATAGTTTTTAATCATTGTTAATTTTGAAAAACTTTTTTCCTCAAGCTACCGAGATAGAGAGTGTTAATAAAATTCTTAGAGCCGGAACTTTCTGCACTTCGCATGACAAAATTCCTCTAACCGGGATTTAATCGGGACAAATAATACCGGCCCTTAATGATACAACTATATTTGTGTATAAAGAAATTAGGTTATTTTGGCACAAATAGTTCAAAACCTCTAAAGGTTTCATGGAGTATGGTACCATTTGGGATAAATCATGCAATAATTCTTCTAGAAAATCATTTACCTCTATATCCGATTCTTTTTCTGTGAAAAGTATTGAATGAATATTTTCCTTGTATTTTTCTAGTATTTTATCATCTTTCCCTTTTCTTATATTTCGCTCAATTTAAAAATACCATAAAATAAATTTAAAATTTTTATTATGAGTTTGAATGATCAATTAAAGAATTAAAGGTAATGTCTAAAATATAGATAAAAAAATTTACTATAAATTTGTCTTCCTCTGTTGAGAGCTGATCCACAGATCAAATTGACGAATTTTTCTCTTGCCGCAATATTAATTTTCAGCAGGAAATTCGGAACTTATTTACAAGATTTTGTGCAATTTTATTATCAGTAATTTTCATTTGGTCATAGCCAAATGGTCAGTTAATTTTCATTTTTTCTTAGTTTCTGACAACATTTTTAAACAATCTGACAAATTTATAGTTACATGTTGCAACATCTTCGAGACTGAATTTATATGAAATAAAATATCATGCCATAAACTACACCGCATATAAAGTTATAATTTTTATTATTTTTTACTAATCCTCGTGCTTTGACTTTAGTTTCTGAATCATTGTTGACGTCTTCTATTATTTCGAATAAGGCATTATACAGGGTGTAACAAAAATACAGGTCATAAAGTTAATCGCATATTCTGGGACCAACAATAGTTCCATTGAACCTAACTTACCTTAGTACAAATGTGTACATAAACAAAGTTACAGCCCTTTGAAGTTACAAAATGAAAATCGATTTTTTCCAATATATCGAAAACTATTAGAGATATTAAAAATATACATGTGCCATTCTTATGGCAGTAGTATCTTAAGAAAAAATTATAGTGAAATTTAGACACCCAATACAAATTTTATGGGGGTTTTGTTCCTTTAAACCCCCCAAACTTTTGTGTACGTTCCAATTTAATTATTATCGTAGTACCTTTAGCTAAAAACAATCTTTTAAAAACTTTTTGCTTCTTAGCACTTTTTCGAAAAGTCTAGTTTTTATCGAGATATTTTGAATATTTGTCAAATCCACCACATATTTGTATATGTACGATTATTGCGACTTGGTAATAATATGAAAATTTATTTATGATTTACATTTTTAGGTATATTTTGAACCATATTAAAAAAGAAGCCACAACTCGATAAAAGGTGCCTTATCGAATGCAGAGGCAAAAAAGTTTTAAAAACACTGTGTTTAACTAATGGTATCGCAGTAATAGTTTAATTGGAACGTACACAAACATTTGGGGGCTTTAAAAGAACAAAACCCTCATAAAATTTTTATGTAAACACATTAAAAAAGAAGCCGTAACTCGATAAAAACTGCCCTATCGAAAAAGTACTAAGAGCCAAAAAAGTTTTAAAAATATTGAATTTAACTAATGGCACCACAATAATTGGAACGTACACAAACGTTTGGGGGGTTTAAGGGAACAAAACCCTCATAAAATTTTAATGGGGTGCACAAATTTCACTATAATTTTTCTTTGAGATGTTTCTGTCATAAGAATGCCACATGTCCATTTTCAATAAACAATCTCTAATAGTTTTCGATATATTCGAAAAAATCCATTTCCATTTTGTAACTTCAAAGGGCTGTAACTTCTTTTATGTGCATATTTGTACTAAGGTATGTTAGGTTCATTCGAACTATTTTTACTCCCAGAATATGTGATTTAATTTATAACCTGTGTTTTTGTTACACCCTGTATATTTCACAAAATTAAAATCTTAGAGGTTTCAATGCATCTATTCGACTTAACCATCTAGTAGTACTTAACGGTTTTAGTATTAGTTGTGAAACATGTTTTTTCAGAACTTCCCAACGCTTTGTAAAACCAGAAAAAAAGTGTACAGTTCTTGTATAATACAAAAAAAGGTTGTTGTTTGTTGTTTCTGTAGAAGAAGACGCTGCGTCATTTATGACTAAGGTGGCATGTGCGCAGGGCACGTAAATCGCCCTCGGATATTTTTCAAATATTCTGTTTTGCACACCCTTTCTTATTCCTTTCATATTAACCCCGCCTTGTCCTCTGAGCCGTTTTAAATCAAGAACTAATTTTTCCAAATTTGACAAAATAAGTTCTGTTAAACCTTCACCAGTTAAATATTTTCGGCTGACACTTTTTCCTATATATATTTTTAATTATTTAATGGCTCAATTTGTATTTTGATTTTATTGATTATGCCGCCCCCCTTGTGATGCCGCCTGATGCGGCTGCCTCACCGCATCATAGCATCGCACGGCCCTGCCCAAAGACGTCACCCCAGTAGTAGAGTTTTTCATGTTTTGTTTTGATTTATTATATACGGTGACATCTGGAAAATGTTTCTTTTCCATAGCACACTACTTGCTTCTATATATTTCCACTTATATGTCAGCAACAGTTATGTTTAAAATTTACACGTTTCTTAAGATATCTCGAGATAGAAAAAAGGTATAGACATGCGGTTTTCGGTATTCTGTTGCTAATTTGGTCTAATTTTGTAATACAGAAAAAAAAATGCATACTTGTATTTAATATTTTCCAAAGAAAACTAGATTTCTAAAAAAAAAATAGCGCCTCCTAGCCGGCATATTACGTAATAGGCTGTTTCCAAATTACAACTATTACATTGACGAAAAAGAGCTGTTTTCAACAAGACCAAGTTTGCAAAAATCTATTAAACAGAACCGGACTTACAGCGATTTTTTCATAACAAGGTTCCCACTCACCCCCACCTCTTATTTGCACAGGTAGACTTAAACTTGTGAAATAAAATATGCGCAGAATTTTATGAAAAATACGATAATCGGATTTCCAGTGCCCTTTCATTAGGCAAATTTTGTAAAATTTCGATTTTTTAATTTTTGATATTCAATTACGCCCTCTAGCGGTGGACTTACAATTATGAAAATAATTTCCAGGCTTTTTTCGAGGCAACTTTTGTGATAAAATTTTTTTTCCCAAAGCTGTACTGTAAACGGTTCCTGAGATATGGCCGAGCGCCATTCTTATTGGGACACCCGGTACATGCCAATGAATGATAAGGAGATGAATTGATAGGAGAGTGGAGAAGGCGACGTAATGCTGAATCGGTGACTGTTTATGGTACTGAAATTACCAGGGCCCCCGTAAGGGCTGCTGGCGCCTCTGTGCAAAAAAGGTATTTTGGCGCCCCTTAGGCATTTTGGTTTATGTTTATTTATTTATTTTTTAGAAGGTAGGTTGATAGGTAGGAAATAAAGCAAAAAATGAAGTTTGGAAGTCATAATAAGTTTTAATGAGTTTTCTCCGAAAAGTGCGTCATTTTTTTGGTTATTTCACGTTTAAATATTCGATTTGGAATTTGATGAATAAAAACGTTTTTTCATGAGTTACAATTTTGCTTGTACTATGTCTATAGACTTCATGAATACACCATTTTTTTCGTTTTTTTATAAGCTACATTTTTTATAACAATATTTTTCGATAAAATACTTAGTTTTTGAGTTATTTACGAAACCGTCTAAAAACATGTTTTTTTTTTGTTGAGAAATAAACATTTCCACTCACAAATAACTCAAAAAGTATTGAGTTACAAAACTCTATGGAACAAAAGTTGCTTAGAATTAGTCAGTTTATCCATTTCTGGACTTATTTTAAACCTATATTTTTTCACCACCGAGAAGGGGTAATATTCACCCCCCAAGGAAAAGCAACCAACGATACAAGTCCAACTTTGAAGTGGAGGGTAAGGGTAGAACCTGCAACCAAATTTTCGGGTTACCCTGAAAATTACACCGTATCGCCGTATTTCACGTCCATTTACTGGGCTATCAGTACAACAGAAAAAAAAATAGCTATTGTAGTAGCGATATTTTCTGAGACTTTGCTGTTGAAAATTCATCAATTACATCTCTAACATTTATACCATCAAAAATTTCTTGTTCAATTGCTATCTAATATTGCTAGCCCAGGCGATCGTTCTTGAAGCATTGTCTAAATGATGATGAAAATGATGAAAAAGATCGCTCGTCAGCAGCTAAAGATACAGGTAATGTCAAAAGAATTCTTAGTGAAATGCTTACGTTTTTAAGGTTGAAGATTAAATTGTTTTCAAATATACAGGATGTAACAAAAATACAGGTCATAAATCAAATCACATATTCTGGGAGCAAAAATAGTTCGAATGAACCTAACTTACCTTAGCACAAATATGCACATAAAAAAAGTTACAGCCCTTTAAAGTTACAAAATGAAAATCGATTTTTTCGAATATATCGAAAACTATTGGAGATTTTTTATTGAAAATGGATACGTGACATGCTAATGGCAGGAACATCTTAAATAAAAATTATAGTGAAATTTGTGCACCCCATAAAAATGATATGGGGGTTTTGTTCCCTTAAACCCCCCAAACTTTTGTGTACGTTCCAATTAAATTATTATTGTGGTACCATTAGTTAAACTCAATATTTGTAAAACTTTTTTGTCTCTTAGTATTTTTTCGATAAGGCAGTTTTTATCGAGTTGCGGCTTCTTTTTTAATATGTTTACATAAACGTTTTATGAGGGTTTTGTTCCTTTAAACCCCACAAATGTTTGTGTACGTTCCAATTAAACTATTACTGTGGTACCATTAGTTACACACAGTGTTTTTAAAACTTTTTTGCCTCCTGGTATTTTTTCGATAAGGCACCATTTATCGAGATGTGGCTTCTTTTTTAATATGGTTCAAAATATACCTAAAAATGCAAGTCATGAATAAATTTTCATATTATGTAATTAGCAAGTCTCCATAATCGTACTTAACCATATACAAATATGTGGTGGATTAGACAAATATTCAAAATATCTCGATAAAAACTGACTTTTCGAAAAAGCTTGGGGGTGGGGGGGGGGGGTTTAAAGGAACAAAACCCCCCATAAAATTTTTATGGGGTGTCCAAATTTCACTATAATTTTTTCTATTAGGTGCAACTACCATAAGAATGCCACATGTCCATTTTCAATAAAAAATATATAATAGTTTTCGATATATTGGAAAAAATCGATTTTCATATTGTAATTTCAAAGGGCTGTAACTTTTTTTGTGTGAACATTTGTACTAAGGTAAGTTAGGTTCAATCGAACTATTTTTGGTCCTAGAGTATGTGATTAAATTTATGACCTGTATTTTTGTTACACCCTGTATATTGTAAAATACTTAAGGCGTCAGTATCATCAGGTAATGAAACTAACTTTTTAATTTCATTAAACAAATAATTGGAGTCTATACCTATCCTTATTATCCTGATCTGTCAGTCATTTTTCAAAAACAAAACAACGTTTTAAAAGATCGCTGTCACTTAATTTATAGTTATTTTCCTAACAAGTGCAGAAAGTCATACTTTTCCGCACGCGACTGCAGTTTGCCGAACGACGCGAAGCGGGAGTTCGGCAAGCAGTCGAGTGCAGAAAAGAGACTTTCTGCAAGCGTTAGGAACAATATTTTTTCTACGAGTTTTTAGAAAATGACCAAATCTTAATCAATTAATTTAATTAATATGAAAATACATACACAAATTAATTCTTTGACAAGGTTGTCAAAACCAAACTTTCAATATAATTAGTTAGCATGACGACGATCTTGGTTTCCATGACGATGATTCAAAACGACTGTTATTGTCTACCGATTTGACTTTCGAATATTATGTCAAAATAATTTTATTTCATCGATTTGTCGCGTTGATTTCATTAAAACAGGAACACAATAAGATATATTTGAAATAAATTAGTAAATAATATCTAAATATTAGTTTATTGCATGTATTATATTTACTTTAAGGCCATATTAACATATCTAAATTAACACGCGTGCGGAAAAGTAAAAACCGCGTGCGGAAAAGTAACACCCGTGCGGAAAAGTAACACGCGTGCGGAAAAGTGAAACTTTCTAAACTAAAATGCGTGCGCGAAAGTAGACATTTTTGCATGCTCGTAGAAAAATATGTTTCGTGTGTGTTTATACCTAATCCTATTTAATTTCTCAACTTTTGTTTCAAAATTGATTTTTATTTTTTTGCAAGTTATTTTTCAATTTTTGACCCTGGGCTTTGGCGCCCCTAAAGGATGGCGCCCGTGTGCATTGCACACTAGAGTGGAGCGCTGTTATATGGAGAAAAATTAAATAACAATTTTTACAAACGCGGGGTGCGGAATCGATGCTACTGTGGGAAAGGATTCGAAAAGTTAATTGTCATTTTTTTATATTTTCACTCTAACATCTGCCCCAACGTGATTCTAATTTTGAAATATGAAAAAAAAAATTGTTTGCATTTTTACATACGCGGGGTGCGGTATCAATTCGCTTCTAGGATATAAATCGAAAAGTTCAATAGCACTTATTTCTATTTCTATCAGAATAACTGCCCCAGCGCTACTTAAATTGATCTATTTTGAATTTCCGACTAACCCCCGACCTAACGGTGCAACCAAACAGTTATAACCTATCACAGGAGTCGACCACTCAATTTCAATTCTAAGTATGTAAGTAGAATACAAAACAGTAGGTTTGTTCTAGCATCAGTTTCAAACGGTTTGAAACCATCAGCGAATAGCGGACCAACGCGAGTAGAGGGGATAGCACTGGTAACTGTATTATGTTCACTCACTGACCAACTGTTTGCTGACGGTATCTGACTAGTTTGACTGTTTGCTAGAACAAACCTATTATTAACTAGAATTATTATAGTTTTCTACGATAGGTATAGAACATTATTGAAACCTTATAAAGGCAGGAAGGACGAAGACGGCTACAAAGAGAAGTTGTTCAAGTTTGGTGAGGATAGCAAGAAATTGTTTAATATTGCTACTTGCAAATGTTTAGAGTTCAGAGATTGCAACTGTCCTAGAAACTGAAATATTCCAAACGAGAACAAAATTTTTTAATCGACCAACGAAGTTACAGTAAAATAATGATTAATAGTTTAGATCGTGAAGCGACCAAAAAAATTGAGATGAATTTACATAGACTGTACCAACAAGAGCAACGCGAAGAACAAATAGCCTTGCAAATAGAGGTGGAATCCATTCCTAGTACTTCTAGATTACCTACAACTTCAAAGATACGACCGAATGTTTAACAGTCAGATATATTAAACAAAAGCGGTGAAATTGAGGACTTCCAATCGCGATCGATTATTTCCACTTCTTCACTCACAATGACTGATGTCACATTTCGGGTTGTTGCCAGAACATTAGATCGTTATGAGGTTTCAGATCATGCTGGAGTTGCAATCATTTCTGCAGTTTTCCACGACATTGGTCTCATTACTGAAAACGCTCCATCCCGGGTTATAGACAGAAATAGAGTTCGACGAGCTCGTTCTAAAGCTAGGGCTACTTTTCAACTCTATTCGGACATTCCTTTCCTCGAAGTCTATCGATGCAAATCAAATAATGGCTGTTGGTTGTGAAGGGACTGTCGTTAACACGCCATGTTAACACACGTAACATGGCGTTACTCGTTTATTGGAAATCAAAATTCAACGTCCACTCCAATGGCTCATATGCCAACTACACACCAGTGAACTGACATTGCATTTTTTTAACATCTAGATGGCACTAAAAGTGGACCAAAAGGTTTCACATTCACAGGTCCAATTGGCAATTTGATACAATTAAATGTAAGATGCCCGATATTACTAAATCCACACAAGAATTAAGCACCGATCAACTATATCTACTACAAATATATGTCAGTATATCAATAGTGGACATTGTGATAACAATTTCCGAAAAAAAATCCGGGTAAACTAGTTCACCCTAGATGGTTGACAATGGCTAATCGAATATTGAGATTATAAAATATGTCTCAAGCCAAACTCCGTCATAAAACGGAATTATACCTACTAAGCATATTTATTTTAACGATCTATACTATGTGGTTCAGGATCAACACTGGACCAATTTGTATTTTTGGTGCCAAATATTTATATGGTACGATAAAACTGTCGCGCTATTTGCCGAACGACTTGAAGAATGTTATTGACCCAGTCATATAGAGAAATGCATTCTTTGGATATTCAGAGAATCTACTACTTGGAATATTGAAGATCAGAGAGACATCATACATCATAAATATGGATGCTGATGATTACATCGATATGATAGATTGAAAATCCAAGACAGAACCTCCACTTACAAAGAATTTAAGTACTGAAAGGATATCTCAAGCCATCATAGAGCCACAGCTTGTAGAAAATGAAATCCTGAGAAATATTGGAAAAATTCCGTGTCACGCACAATACACAATCCACTGAAAGGTGTGTCAAATTAGTTACAGAAGCACGTGCTGCCGTCTGTGGGCCACATAGAAGAGACGAATTCATTAAGAATAAGCACAAATAATGATTTTTGATGCCTAAATTTGATACTAAGAAAGACTATCGTTATCGTTCACAATGAGTTTTATGTCATTCTCCAATTTGTAAGAATTTTTTTTTTTTTATTTTATATTGACTATTTTTATTTATTTTTTTCTTGATATATGAATAAAAACACTATCATTGACTCTAGTTGACTCTATCGAATTTTTTTTGAATTTTTTTTTACAAAATTCCAAAATTTCAATCACCGTGGGGGACTTTTCAAACTAAAAATACGAAAAAATGTCATCTAAGTTTTTCATTCGAAAATGGAAGACGCATCAATTCCGCACCACGCGAAAATTGAATTCGAAAAAATAAATTTGAGCTCCACCCTATGCACACTTTGCACATATGGTAGCGGGGGTCCTGGAAATTACCGTCAGACATATAAAAGCTAAGATAAGATGGGCATATCATGTAAGATCAGAGGAGTGCATAGTGTTAAATAAAGTGTTTCTTGAGAGACGATAGAAGATCAGTAAGCCGTCTCAGAAAAAGATGAAAGGATGGTGAAAAATTGAAGTACCCTGAATTAATAATGGTTCCTTGTAGAATTATTTGCATACTTGAAACTGAAACAGTCTCGGAGTCAACGTCTAAATATTAGCAAGTCCGCCCCTGTATATTGAATCGAAGAATCGCAATTCCAAATAGATTTTTCGCTTGGTGTGAGCTTGGTCATTTCGGCGTTCCCACAGTATTACGAATTTTATTTCTCTATCCGTTCTTCGAAATTTAAGTGCCTAGAATAGGCCACCGGCGTTGTTGTAAGTTGCAAGATAAAGACTTGAATCCTTTTCGTCAATAGACAAATATCTAGAAGAAGAACCCCTGCTGTGCTGTAGACTGATGTAGAAAGTATTTTTATGGCTTTCTCAGACAAGAAATCTATTGTATGTTGTATTAGAACAGGAAGGCTCAACCTAGATAAGCCGATGTGTTTAGTAAAACCCTTAAATATTGTGTTCTCAAAACTAACTGGATAGTATGAGTCATCGCATTTCGTGTAAACTCAGGGATTTTTGTTATTGCAAAGATAGCGAGCTCGTAATTGGTTGAAAATAAGAACCATAGATAGGTGGGATGTCCTGATCCGTGATTATCTCGCCACCCGATTGGTAGAGAAATGTTTGGTATGATCACTATTGGTCAAAGTAGGAGGTAACTTCTTTTTTTTGGGAGAAGGAACCCAAGTTTAGAAGGATCGAGTTAGCTGTTCGAGAAGTCAGTTCCTTTAGGGTCATCATCATGTTCAGTTAAGTTCCTGTAGTGCAGCCATCGAGTTAAGTTTAGTTCTGAGTTCCAGTGTTTTTTTTAAGATGTAGTTTCCAGTTTCCCAGCCGGCTGAGTTGATCCAGCCCGACGTATAGGATGGTGTATCGTGAGCTCCGGCGATTTTCTCGCTGTTTTTTAAGCGAATCGTCGATATAATTTCATACCACTTTTGGTATCAACAAATTTCTTTTATGCAGTCAGATCCGAAAGTATGAGTTAGAAGTTTCATTTTTGCATTACTATGTTTAACATTACAGTTAAATCATGAAGTATGCGCATACTTTTTATTTTGGTCCAGTTTAATGAACTTTGGATAATTTTGTTCGAGTAGAAGTAAATTTTGTTCAGTTTAAGTAATTAGTAGTTTGCTTTTGTTTATTTTTATTTGTTTTGAATCAATTCTTTCTGTTTTGATTGGATTGATATCGTTAAGAACGCTTCTTCTTGATATTTACCCCTTTGTTTTCAAACTTATATTTTTGTTTTAACGTTTTTTATTAAGAATATATCTCTTGTCTTTCTGGGGGTTTCCTTATTTATGAAATTTTCCGTCGCGATTAATCCCAGAAGATTTTTAAGGAACATTTGGCCATCCTTTCTTCTTCTTTTTGTTTTATAATTTCAACTTGTAGTTGGAAAGTTTCAATTGCTAGTTGGAAGCTGATTTTTTTTACTTTTTGATATGAATAGCATGCCTGTTGGCCACCCGCCTTTGCTGAGCTGGAAGCACCACACTTTTCCGTTTCCAGAAACTTCAGCACTGGTCTGTTCCACCATTTGGTTAGGTTAGAGCCATTTTATTAGAAATCTGCCATTGGTAGTTGTGCTTAAGAGCCAACGAACCGTTCCTGGAGTCGACTCGTCAAGTCGAATGTCCAGTTTAACTTTTTTTGTCTTGAGATTGCATTAGGTCATTCTTCTTTTTTTGTTTTGACCGTTTCATTTTTTTGGAGTTCTTTTTCCGATTTCAAACTGGTTTGAACGACGTTGAAATCGTGGGGGAGGCAGTGAAACAGTCTCGGAGTCAACGTCTAAATATTAGCAAGTCCGCCCATGTATATTGAATCGAAGAATCGCAGTTCCAAATAAATTTTTCGCTTGGTGTGAGCTTGGTCATTTCGGTGTTCCCACAGTATTACGAATTTTATTTCTCAATCCGTTCTTCGAAATTTAAGTGTCTAGAATAGGCCACCGGCGTTGTTGTAAGTTGCAAGATAAAGACTTGAATCCTTTTCTGCCGTGCTGCCGTCTGTGGGCCACATAGAAGAGACGAATTCATTAAGAATAAGCACAAATAATGATTTTTGATGCCTAAATTTGATACTAAGAAAGACTATCGTTATCGTTCACAATGAGTTTTATGTCATTCTCCAATTTGTAAGAATATTTTTTTTTATTTTATATTGACTATTTTTATTTTTTTTTCTTGATATATGAATAAAAACACTATCATTGACTCTAGTTGACTCTATCGAATTTTTTTAGAATTTTTTTTTTACAAAACTTCCAAAATTTCAATCACCGTGGGGGACTTTTCAAACTGAAAATACGAAAAAATGTCATCTAAGTTTTTCATTCGAAAATGGAAGACGCATCAATTCCGCACCACGCGAAAATTGAATTCGAAAAAATAAATTTGAGCTCCACCCTATGCACACTTTGCACATATGGTAGCGGGGGTCCTGGAAATTACCGTCAGACATATAAAAGCTAAGATAAGATGGGCATATCATGTAAGATCAGAGGAGTGCATAGTGTTAAAGAAAGTGTTTCTTGAGAGACGATAGAAGATCAGTAAGCTGTCTCAGAAAAAGATGAAAGGATGGTGAAAAATTGAAGTACCCTGAATTAGTAATGGTTCCTTGTAGAATTATTTGCATACTTGAAACTGAAACAGTCTCGGAGTCAACGTCTAAATATTAGCAAGTCCGCCCCTGTATATTGAATCGAAGAATCGCAATTCCAAATAGATTTTTCGCTTGGTGTGAGCTTGGTCATTTCGGCGTTCCCACAGTATTACGAATTTTATTTCTCTATCCGTTCTTCGAAATTTAAGTGCCTAGAATAGGCCACCGACGTTGTTGTAAGTTGCAAGATAAAGACTTGAATCCTTTTCGTCAATAGACAAATATCTAGAAGAAGAACCCCTGCTGTGCTGTAGACTGATGTAGAAAGTATTTTTATGGCTTTCTCAGACAAGAAATCTATTGTATGTTGTATTAGAACAGGAAGGCTCAACCTAGATAAGCCGATGTTTTTAGTAAAACCCTTAAATATTGTGTTCTCAAAACTAACTGGATAGTATGAGTCATCGCATTTCGTGTAAACTCAGGAATTTTTGTTATTGCAAAGATAGCGAGCTCGTAATTGGTTGAAAGTAAGAACCATGGATAGGTGGGATGTCCTGATCCGTGATTATCTCGCCACCCGATTGGTAGAAAAATGTTTGGTATGATCACTATTGGTCAAAGTAGGAGGTAACTTCTTTTTTTTGGGAGAAGGAACCCAAGTTTAGAAGGATCGAGTTAGCGGTTTGAGAAGTCAGTTCCTTTAGGGCCATCATCATGTTCAGTTAAGGCTGTTTTATCGGTTCTCCAAAACCGAGGGACAGTGTTTTCTCGGTTATTTACCGACAGAATGTCTCGAAATTTGGACACGTTATTCTAAATTATGTTGCCTTTAAAATGATGGTTTTACTTTTTTTATTTTTTTGAAAATTCTGTTGAAAAATTAGATTATAATGTTTAACGTTCTATTATAACCAAACTTTTTACTCCCACCACTTGAAAGAGTTTTTTTTCTGTAATCGTTGATTTCTTTTTCACCTTTCTGTGTCCAGTAATAATCGAGAAAAGCGTGTTCCAACTTTGAAGAAAAGTTGCTAAAAATATTGAAATCTAATAGTGAAACGTGTTACTCATCATTGGCGCTTAGTTTCATCGTTATCGCCTTCGTGACGTCAAATCTCATGAGCGTACGGTCAGTCGGTCAGTTCGCTTGAATCACAATCCATTTCCAGTTATTCATTCTTGTATTTTCTTCATCAACTTGCTTAGTGTTTACAGTTTACAGTATTCTTAGTTATTTTGAAAACATTAAACTTCTTTAGTTTACGGGTATTTTTAAGTAATATATTAGTTTAGTGGTATAAGTTACAAGTTGTTTAGTTTACGCGTATTTTTAAGTATTACATTAGTTTAGTGATATAAGTTGACAAGATAAGAAATGAGTCCCAGGGTGTTTTAAAATAAGACAGAAAATTATACTACTATCCACGATTTGTGTTTTATTCATCATTTGGATACTTTTCTTATGTAACTGCAACCTATAAATATACTAAAATAATGTATATGCTACCGGCCCAACCCTATTTCAGGACAAACTAGTTTGGCCTAGGCCAAACTACTTTGTCCTAACCGCCTAGGATAATCTAGTATGACCTAGGCCAAACTAGTTTAGCTTTTTTTGAATTAAATTAATTGAGACAAAAAGAAGAATGTATATAATTTATTTAATTCGAAATACATTTTACTGCTGTCAGAAAACAGAAAAAATGTTTATTTGATAAATAAATATTGTTTTTCGCTTAAATTCAATATTAAAGCTGCCACCCACCTGCCTCTTAGCAGTTTGAACATTTAATTTAAGCGAAAGGCAATGTTTATTTTTCAAATTAACATTTTTTTCTGTTTTCTGACAGCAGTAAAATGTATTTCGAAATAAATAAATTATATACATTCTTCTTTTCGTCTCAATTAATTTAATTAAAAAAAGTTTTGGCCACCCTGTATAAATAATTATGTTAATGTTTACATTAGTGAATAGAGAATTGAATTACCTTTGAAATGAGCTATCACACGACTCCTATTCCTATTAAAAAAAATCACCGATTGCGTCATCACGCCCAGATGGATGACGTCACTAGTATGATATATACGCCAAAAAATTATTACTTAAAAATAAAAATCGAGCTGATTCGTAATTTATCTCCAGAGTCTCCCATTCTCGAGAAAATGAATTTATTTCAACTCAAACGTCCTCACTGTACCTATAACTTCAGAGGCTTATATCTTAGAACTATAATTTTTGGAGCTACGCGCCCATGAAGTCTTTTGTTCTACATATCAAGGACTACCAGAATCCAAAGTATCAGAGCATTTGACAGAGAGCCATTTCCGATAAGGTTTCTGCGGGGTCCTTTCTCACCTTTAGTACTAGCCTTGGATTATAAGCTTTCATTTGACACCTCATTTGTCATTATATCTGGTATATTGACGGAAGAATTATATTCGTGATTGGACGGAAAGACGGACAGACAGCCTCGCTAAGATTTCTCACGTTTAATAACATCTTTGGATTATAAGCATTTATTTGACACCTCATTTTTCATTCTACCTGGTATAGTGACGGAGCAGTTATTTTCGTGGTCGGACGGACCGACGTACAGACAGCCTAGCTCAAATTTCTTACCTTTAGTACCATCCTTGAATTATAAGCTTTCATTTGACACCTTATTTGTCATTCTACCTAGTATAGTGACGGAGCAGTTATATTCGCGGTCGGACGGACCGACGGACAGACAGCCTAGGTCAAGTTTCTCACTTTTAGTACCATCCTTGGATTATAAAGGACGTAATTTGGGAATTCCCCGCATGTAAAAGTCCTTACATGTTCGTCAAATTACTTTCGACTCGGCTAAATTAGTGTAGGCTAGGCCGTACTAGGCAAAGGATTTCCTGGCTGAAAAATCTACGTACGTGGTTCAACACAACCACTACAAATCTTTTCAGAGCAGCAGTGTGAAAAGTAGAGATTGCCATGATGGTCGCCAACATCCGAAACGGATAGGCACTACAAAAAGAAGAAGAAGGCCGTACTAGTTTATCCTGAAGTGTGAATCTTTATTATATCAGGATAAACTAGTTTGGCCTTTGGCCTGAAGTGTGCGTCTTTATATCAGGATAAACTAGTTTGGCCTAGGCCAAACTAGTTTGGCATGAAGTGTGTTTATTTATATCAGGATAAACTAGTTTGGCCTACGCGCGATAGGATAAACTAGTTTGGCCTAGGCCATACTAGTTTATCATAACGCGGTTAGGACAAATTAGTTTGGCCTACGCCATACTAGTTTATCATAACGCGGTTAGGACAAACTAGTTTGGCCTAGGCCAAACTAGTTTGTCCTGAAATCGGGTTTGGCCGGTAACATATACATATTCCATTCAGAGGATTTTTCCTCACAGTGCGTCGCGTCGCCTCGAAATACTTGCCAGATAAATACATGTACTATTATGATGGTTTGGCAGGTACCAATTTTTTATAGATAAATAAAAATATTTTAATTTTTACTAGGCTAATATCAGTTTTCTCTAATAAATAAATAACTTCTTGAGATCATTTTCAAGCTATAAGTGCAAAATTGGTTATTTGTTTGTGACAACAAATTGTAATTTTTTTATAATGATATTTTTATGTTATTTTGAATTTATTATAAATCAACACCTTGATGTTTTTTTGGACTCACGTTTCACAAATTTTTATTCAATATTATATTTAGCTAAGATATAAATTAAAAATGTGATAATTCTTTTTAAAATATTATCTACGATAAAATCAATCTAAAACGGTATTCCCGACAAAACTAATTTGAATGGAGAATAATGCATTTTGTTGTCAATAAAATACTTGTCCGCCGGCGCCACTGAGTAAAGATCGAATTGTCGGTCGCACTCCCTACTTCAAATCAATTTCTAGCAGGCAGTCACGTGGGTCTGACGTAAGCAGTCTAGGAAAGTAAGTGATACGCCCATTTCAAATTGCAATGTGCTTCAACTGATAAAACAGCCTTAAGTTCCTGTAGTGCAGCCATCGAGTTAAGTTTAATTCTGAGTTCCAGTCAGTTTTTTTTTAAGATGTAGTTTCCAGTTTCCCAGCCTACTGAGTTGATCCAGCCCGGCGTATATGATGGTGTATCGTGAGCTCCGGCGATTTTCTCGCTGTTTTTTAAGCGAATCGTCGATATAATTTCATACCACTTTTGGTATCAACAAATTTCTTTTATGCAGTCAGATCCGAAAGTATGAGTTAGAAGTTTCATTTTTGCATTACTATGTTTAACATTACAGTTAAACCATGAAGTATGCTCATACTTTTTATTTTGGTCCAGTTTAATGAACTTTTGATAATTTTGTTCGAGTAGAAGTAAATTTTGTTCAGTTTAATGAACTTTTGATAATTTTGTTCGAGTAGAAGTAAATTTTGTTCCAGTTTAATGAACTTTAAATAATTTTTTTCAAGTTTAACTAAATATTTGTGTTCGAGTAGAAAGCTGAATTTTTCTATAATTTTTTTTATAAACAATGGATAACCTTATGTACTGTTTGCTGTAGCTATTAACAGTGAAGTGTTTTATCGCGTAGTGAAATAGCGTTCTGGACTTACAAACCAACCAACAACCAGAAGAAGCCAGGACAATAATTGTAAAGGTATCATTTTTATGTTTATAGAACTTTCGGTTTCATTTTCTTTTATTTTGATAATCTAGATCTCTAATTGTAACACATAGAGATCAGAGATTCATTTTTTTTGTTTTTAATAAATAATGTTTGATTTACAAAATATACATTTATTATTTCTTTCCTTCTCTCTTGAATCGTAAGAACAGTAAAGAATTGACTGAGTATAGAATTTTGAGTATAAAGTAAATAAGGTACGTTACATTATAATATGTTGTATATTATGTTTATTTTTTTATTTGACTATGTTTTCTGTTTTATTTTGATTTATCTTTCTTTGTTTTATTTCTATCGTTTTATGTATAAAATTTGGTTTCCCTTCGGTAACCAATGGCGCCCAATATTTTATTTTTTGTATTTTTTTTATCTTTTTATTTCACATCCTTATTTCGATTTTTCTATCTTTTTAATTTTTTTAAGCTAATAAGAGTACATATCATAACATATATCATAAGAGTATATAACACCTTATAAGAATTCATCCCTTAAATCTCTGAGACTAGAGCTACCGAGGTACTAAAAAATTATGTAGCACGAATTTTGTCAAATCTAAGTATATCTTTATGTTTATCTAATTTGTCGTGTTTCAAAACAACGACGCGAAAGATTTTATTTCACTTTAAAATTCTGTTTACCATAGTAGGTAGCTGGTTTTTTAGCTAAAAATAATTACTTATACCACATATCAAAACAGTATGCATCAGATGTTTCGTCTTTCCTGGGTTTCATCGGCGTTGTACAGCCATATTAAGCAAAATTTACATTACATACTACATAACAATAACGGACAAATAATTCTGTTAATATTAATCAGTTGCCAAAATGAAATT
Source organism: Diabrotica virgifera virgifera (assembly GCF_917563875.1). Taxonomy (NCBI): domain Eukaryota; kingdom Metazoa; phylum Arthropoda; class Insecta; order Coleoptera; family Chrysomelidae; genus Diabrotica; species Diabrotica virgifera. The sequence goes on from NC_065452.1 coordinate 99,004,300, forward strand.
ATTGTACGCAGATAATATACCTCCAAGCACATGATAATTTCATTTTAGAACCAATCTTATACTGACAGTCTTAAATGTATTGAATATATGGAAATTCAAACAAGCAAGTAAGCAAATTATCTACTGTTATGTTATATGATTGATTTTTATGTTAAATAAACTAAGGGTTCAGTTTTGTTTGTTGGGGTTTTTCATTTCGTACTTCTTATGCTATATAGTAGTGTGGACAATTATTGGTTGTCGAGGGTGTAGCGTTAATCCAAAAAATCGCGAAATCTTGAAAAATACTTTTGGTGTAAAAAACTCAAAATACCGAAAAAATCGCGAAAAACTCAAATACCTGCTATTGGGATCAGATATCCTGAACGCGGTAGAATTATTTTGCTTTCCTGAACTATAATGTATCTTTTATTTTTTGTTAGATTTTGTTATAACTGTTTGATTATTATATGAAGTAAGAACTATTTATAGTATTACTCTATAAAAATTTACATAATAACAAAATTCTCTAAAATTTTTGCAATACCTAAATTTTTATTTATTTTTTAGGAAAACAATATAGAGGATCTAGACGAGTTGCTTCCTCAACCGAGACAGACGCGTAGTGTTGCAAAAGCAACAGGAACAGGGGCGATTCCAAAAACAAAACGAGACTACTTTCCAGGACTTGAAAAAGGAATTATCATAACAAGAAGTATGGTCAAAAGAAAGGTAGAGCTGTTAAAAGAGGCAGAGGAATCAAGCGCCAAGAAAGCAGCGGCCGCACAAGGACAGTCCATTTCCAGCAGACCATCACTTCCATCTACTTCCACAAAACATAAGTGTGAGTCAATTATTATTTATTATAATACATATATATATATATACAGTATGTCCCTGTAAGTTGTATCCATATGGAAAACTTTTTTATTATTAATTTTACGAAAAAAAGTTATTCTTCATAAAAAGCTCTGCATGGTCCAAAACCTAAGATTCAACCATCAGATATCAAATTTTATGAACATTATACGAGGTATGTCAAAAAGTTTGAATTTCATTCAAGAGTAAAGTAGCTTTATTTTTCACAATATTGAAAACTGTTATAATGAAAAGTTGTTTGGAATTAAAAACTATATTCTAAAATGCAATTACATCCTTCTAATTGAAAAAAATTTTTTTTTTCAAAAATTATGGATAACTAACATTATTTTCAGTAATGTTAATTCTAATAACTCTTTTATTATTAATTTTACGAAAAAAGTGATTCGTAATAAAAAGTTCTGCTTGGTCTAAAACACTCTAAAACCTAAAATACGACCATCTTATGTCAATTTTATACGAGGTGTGTCAAAAGAGATAAATTTAGATCAAAAGTAAAGTACCTTTATAGTTCAAAATATTTCAATAAGAAGGATGTAATTACATACTGAAACATGGTTTTTAATTCTTAATAACTTTTCATAATAACAATTTTCGTTATTTTGAAAAGGTATTTTCCTCTTCATATTTTCCTATTCATATTTTTTGACATACCTTGTATAAAATTGATAAAATTTGACATAGGATGGTTTTATTTTAGGTTTCAGACCATGAAGAACTTTTTATTAAGAATAACTTTTTTCGTAAAATTAATAATAAAAGAGTTATCAGAATTGAAATAACTGAAAATAATGTTAGTTATCCATAATTTTTCAAAAAAAAAAAATTTTTCAATTAGAAGGATGTAGTTGCATATTAGAATATAGTTTTTAATTCCAAACAACTTTTAATAATAGCAATTTTCAATATTGTGAAAAATAAAGCTACTTTACTCTTGAGTGAAATTCAAACTTTTTGACATATCTCGTATAATATTCATAAAATTTTATATCTCATGGTTGAATCTTAGGTTTCGGACCATGCAGAGCTTTTTATGAAGAATGACTTTTTTCCTAAAATTAATAATAAAAAAGTTTTCCATATGGATACAACTTACAGGGACATACTGTATATATATATATATATATATATATATATATATATATATATATATATATATATATTTGTTTGTTTTCGTACGAGTGGTTGTCCAAACCAGTAACTTTGGATCTTTTGATCACTGAGTGTGTTTCAAAGATCTACATCGGGAGCGTTCAAGTATTACGTAACGCAATTTTTGAAGATTTTTGACCCCTCCCCCCATGTAACGCACCGTAAAGTTTTGATGTACCCCCTCCCCCTACCTAAACGTTACGTAACACCCAAGTGACCAAATGAACCTAAATGGAAAACTAGGTTACGAAAAGTACCGGAAACCCGGTAAAATAACTTTGTTATTATTTTAATCGCATTTGAGGTAATAATAAAAACTTACAATCATCATCCAGCCTCAAAATCCACTGCTGAACATAGGCCTCCTCCCCTCGTTTCCAACCACGTCTATCCTGAGCCGCTCTCATCCAGTTTTTATTTAGCTTCCTTACGTCGTCTGTCCATCTTATAGGCGGTCAACCGACGCTTCTCTTGGCCTCCATTCCAATAACCTTTTTGTCCATCGCCCATCTGTCATTCTGACTATGTGTCCTGCCCATCTCCACTTCAACCTGGCTATCCTTTTGATGACGTCAGTCACCGTTGTTCTTCTCCTGATTTCTTCGTTTTTGATTTTGTCTCGCATGGTTATTCCTAACATTGACCGCTCCATTCTTCTCTGCGTTACTCTTAGTTTGGTAGCCGAGGCTTTAAGTCAGGTAAATGTTTTTGATCCGTACGTCAAGACTGGGAGGACGCACTGATCAAATACCTTTCTCTTTAGGCACGTGGGCAACTCACTTTTAAAAGTTTCTCTGTTTTCCAAATGCTGCCCACCCAAGAACGATTTTTCTTTTTAGTTCATGTGTCTGTTTATCCCTGCCAATCGTAATTTCATGTCCCATGACATGAAATATGTCCAAAACTTAGAATAATAATCTTTTATTACTAATTTTACATTTACATTTTCCCTGCTTGGCCCCATCCTTACATACATTTTTGGCTTCATCCTTTATTGTTCTTCTCATGCATTCTTCTATTTTATCTTTTTTAATAAAAACTTAAAATAAAATAACATATTTATTATTTCAGTATTTTATTTTGCTTAGTAAAAATTTTTGTATAACAAATAATATACGATGTTGCCAGTAGTTTCGGAAAAATAGTGAAAAAAATGTGTAAAACTTTTTGTTCTTCAACGCCCTGTATCGTGAAAACGCATGCCGTTACAAAAATCTTATATTAAGCAAACCCCAATTATTTTTCAGTTTTACACCTATCTTAGAGATCGTGTTACCTTTTTCTGAAACACCCTGTATATATAAGAAGGCACTTCCTTGTAATGGAATAAAATTATTTCTGTCCTTGTTTTAATCAATTTTAAAAAACGCCGAGACCCGTAAATTTTCATATATAAAAATGTGTGCTTTTTAAACATAAATTTAAATTACAGAGTGATTCATGCAAGCCTACCGTAGTCCATAAGCTTTATTTTTTATTTCATGGTCTTTACGAATAATACATCATTTAAAATTATAATGTATGGAAACCACTTATGGAATAAAATTGTTGTCATGTGTCATTATTTTAGAAAATTATAAAAACGCTAGGATACGTCAACTTTTAAATTCAACTATGGACTATTTAAACATAAATTTGAATATACAGTGTGATTCACTCAAGTCTAGCATAGTCCATTATCTTTAACTTTAATTAAACACCCTGTATATTTTTGTTTTTAGAAGCTGCTTAACAACCTCATCTCAAAAATGTGTATTATGTAGGGTATTATGAATAATGCAAGGTGAAATTTTGAAATTATGTATAATTTTCGTCAAGATATCAATCACATAAAACTTTGAAATTAATAATTCAGGAATCACTTTAAATAAGGGTATTATTTTTTTAATATCTATCAATTTTCTAAACTAAGTATCAATATAGTGGGCTTTGTATTTAATGCTTTTTATTTAAAGACATTTTTAAATAATTTGAAAATTTGCGTATTTAAAACATTAATGAATACCTACTGCAGAAAACGATTTCAGAAAACATACATGATTTATGAACACGTAATTCCCTCTACAACCTCTAAATGACATCTATATCTTTTAATCTTTTGTTGTGGAGAGAGGTCCATCTTCAATTTATTACAAACACATGTTACTGTGCTTCATCTGTGTTACAATTTTAAGATTTTTTCACTTGAATAGGTGCTATTGTCCTGTTGTCGGAACATAAGCGGAGCGTCAGGGTGCAACATAATACAATTCAGGGGTCTATGTAAAACATAAAAGAAATTCCGTAGTTTTTTTTCATTTAAGTTAAAAAAGAATGTTACGTAACGCGCTGTTCGAACCCCCCTCCCCCCATGTAACGCTCCGTGATGTTTTAAAAGACCCCCTCCGCCCCCAAACTGCGTTACGTAATACTTGAACGCTCCCATCTTTTGTTTTTAAAACATACATTTTACTTTAAGTAGTAATTAGGGAATTAAAACTTGAGACGGTCATAGTCAGATTGGGCGTAGGCGTAGATTTACGCTCCTGCTATGTCTAGGTCTCGAATGTTGTTTTTTGATTGGAATGTGTCTGAAGATATTCAACCTCTCATCTTCACTGATGAGCCCAGAGAGGTTGAACAGGGCGAAACACATCTCTAAGAACTGGTGTTTGGATCTTTGATTCTATTCAAAAAAATTTTCCCAGCCCGAAGTAGTGGATGTGTGAATTATTCGTAAGGGGATTTTTCCGCATTCTCTATTTCATTTGTTTATATATTGATGTGATCTTGATTATTGATATGAGATAATATTCTTATATGTCACTTAATTTAATCAATGTATTAATACTAATCCAATTAATTAACCAGATCACATATCAATATGTTTTCAATCTCAGGGCGAATTATAAATTAATTACTTACTTTCGTGGATTCTAAATATTTCTTAATGGTTCCTAATCGGGATAGAAAAGAAAAGAGTAAAAAAAATACACATATGGGTTACAATTATAATCAAAATATTTTTTATTTTATTTAAAAAGCAATCACTGCTTAATATTTGCTATTTCTTATTATTCTTAAACATAACATTTACAAATGGGAATCTTATTTCCTTTTGGTTTTCAATTGAAAGTTTTTATTAACATTTAACTATTAGGAGTTATTAGCAACAACTCTATTTAAGTTTGATGAAGCTTTTCTGATATTATTGATTATGTTATTCAATTTTTATGTGGAATTTAATACGAAAAAACCCATACATTCATGTCCAAACAAATGAGACTGACCTTTTCCTGGTGAACTGAAAATGTCCTTACACAAAACCCGTTCCTGCTATCCTTGGCTGCGATCAAACCTCGTCCTGGCTTCCAGTAATGTACTCCTTTGAAAAACTAGCTCGAATAGCTCTCGTTCCTGCTTCGGTCGTGATGCTGTGTTCTACCTTTTTCGAAACTACTATCAGCTACCGGGACACTCTTGGCTCAAGGAGGTTCTTTTACTCTCAACCTGGCCTACTTCTCGTTCCACGATAGATACTCCACACTCACGGAACTACCGGCTTTCTCACTCTCCGTACACTACCGTCTACTACTCGACTTCACTTCTCGACAGCTCAAAACATTCTGATCTCACTTTGTCATTCATTCACCTACTTTCTAAATATCCCTTCCAAATTCACAAATCAATCTTCCACCACCAACTCTCATTCGTAATATTCCTCAAAACCAATTTTTAATCTTTCTAAATATGCTTAATGGATTTCAAAAGAAAATATTTAATTCCCATTCTAAAATACTTTATAACTATTTACAAATTTTAATGACCTATTCTCTCTTTCAAATGAGTCTTATTTAGCATAGGCTAATGATCGAAACCTTCCGCGAAAAACGATAATGAACTATCATCTATTTCACTGAGTTTTATTTAGCATAGGCTAATGATCGACCTTCCGCGAAGAAACGATAATGGCATGCGTCATTCACTTTGTTTATTCTAAGCACATTGTTCCGAGTTTCGTACGCTTATTCTAATCACTTCTTAAAATTACATATAACAATTTGTTGTATACAGGTTGTTTTAAATTTATATGCCCGTGGTTGAGAAAATTGAAAATATTTTATATTAAATTGAATTTTGTTTATAATTATCAAAATTTAATTTTCATATCAAATAGAAATATAACAATATATATATAGAAAGAAATTTAGGATATTGGGTTATGCAGCAAATGAAAAGTGTACTCTTTCAAGTTTCTTTAATCCAAGCTTTCGGTTATGATTATAACCATCATCAGGGTGCTACAATGATATTTTTTCTATGTAAAAGAATATGAAAACATGTATAAATAAATAGTACTTACAAACTTATTGAGGATATTTCAAATGTGATGTCATTGAGGAGAAATGAGATGCAACTTGATCAATGGTCATGCCGATGCCTCGAATCCAACAAAATTTAATTTAAATTTAATTTTATTTTAATTTAATTTAATTTAAATTTAAATTTAAATTTAATTTAAATTTAAATTTAATTTAAATTTAATTTAAATTCAAATTAAATTTTGTTGGATTCGAGGCATCGGCATGACCATTGATCAAGTTGCATCTCATTTCTCCTCAATGACATCACATTTGAAATATCCTCAATAAGTTTGTAAGTACTATTTATTTATACATGTTTTCATATTCTTTTACATAGAAAAAATATCATTGTAGCACCCTGATGATGGTTATAATCATAACCGAAAGCTTGGATTAAAGAAACTTGAAAGAGTACACTTTTCATTTGCTGCATAACCCAATATCCTAAATTTCTTTCTATTTACTGTCAGCAAAGACTTCTTGTCCTCTTCTATATATATATATATATATATATATATATATATATATATATATATATATATATATATTGATGTGATCTTGATTATTGATATGAGATAATATTTTTATATGTCATTTAATTTAATCAATGCATTAATAATAATCTAATTAATTTACCAGATCACATATCAATATGTTTTCAATCTCAGGGCTTTTTATAAAATTAATTACTTACATACGTGGCTTCTAAGTATTTCTCAATGGTTCCTAATCGGGATAGGAAAGAAAAGAGTAAAATAATAACACATATGGGTTACAATTGTAATCAAAATATTGTTTATTTTATTTAAATGGCAATCACTGCTTAATATTTGCTATATCTTATTATTCTTAAACATAACATTTACACATGGGAATCTTATTTCCTTTTGGTTTCCAATTGAAAGTTTTTATTAACATTTAACTATTATGATTTATTAGCAACAATTCTATTTAAGTTTGATGAAGCTTTTCTGATATTATTGATTATGTTTCTTCAATTTTAAATGTGGTATTTAATACGAAAAACCCATACATTCATGTCCAAACAAATGAGACTGACCTTTTTCTGGTGAACTGAGAATGTCTTCACACAAGACCCGTTTCCTGCTATCCTTGGCTGCAATCAAAACCTCGTCCTGGCTTCCAGTAATGTTCTCCTTTGAAACTAGCTCGTATAGCTCTCGTTTCCTGCTTCTGTCGCGATGCTGTGTTCTACCTTTTTCGAAACTGCAATCAGCTACCGGGAACTCTTGGCTCAAGGAGGTTCTTTTACTCTCAACCTGGCCTACCTCTCGTTCCACGATAGATACTCCACACTCACGGAACTACACCGGCTTTCTCACTCTCCGTACACTACCGTCTACTACTCGACTTCACTTCTCGACAGCTCAAAACATTCTGATCTCTATTTGTCATTCATTCCCCTACTTTCTAAATATCCCTTCCAGATTCACAAATCAAACTTCCACCACCAACTCTCATTCGCAGTATTCCTCAAAACCAATTTTTAATCTTTCTAAATATGCTTAATGGATTTCAAAAGACAAATAGTTAATTCCCATTCTAAAATTACTTTCTACTAATTACAAAATTTAATGATCTATTATCTACTTCAACTGAGTCTTATTTAGAATAAGCTAATGATCGAACCTTCCGCGAACTACGATAACGACCTATTATCGATTTCACTTGAGTTTTATTTAGCATAGGCTAATGATCGAACCTTCCGCGAACAACGATAATGGTACGCCATCCACTTTGTTTATTCTAAGCGTATTTTCCCGAGTTTCGTTTAATCACTTCTTAAAATTAAATATAACAATTTGTTGTATACAGGTTGTTCTAAATTTATATGCCCGTGGTTGAGAAAATTGAAAATATTTTATATTAAATTGAATTTTGTTTATAATTATCAAAATTTAATTTTCATATCAAATAGAAATATAACAATATATATAAAATGATGTTGGATAATCGAGTACAAATATAAAAATAAATAAGCAAAATCATTGGCTAATACTCGTAAAGTGAATGTGAATTTAGTTGGAAATATATAAAATGATGAAGGGTCATCATTCCATACATTTCTGTGCAACTATATACACCGGTGTTTCGGCCTATTTGGGCCTCGTCAGTATAGTGTAGCAAGTTAAAAAAGTTGTTTGTTAACTTGTAAAAGGATTACTACAGGAGCAAGGTTACCATTTTTGGTCAGATTGTTAGAAGACCCGCAGTCGCAAGGCTACAACTAACATTGCCAAGGAGGTAAGGCTACCTGAGGAAATGAAAAGCCATAACATTATTAAATAAAATGATGTTGGATAATCGAGTACAAATATAAAAATAAATAAGCAAAATCATTGGCTAATACTCGTAAAGTGAATGTGAATTTAGTTGGAAATATATAAAATGATGAAGGTATAATATAATATAATAATCTTCTAACAATCTGACCAACACCGGTGTATATAGTTGCACAGAAATGTATGGAATGATGACCCTTCATCATTTTATATATTTCCAACTAAATTCACATTCACTTTACGAGTATTAGCCAATTATTTTGCTTATTTATTTTTATATTTGTACTCGATTATCCAACATCATTTTATTTAATAATGTTATGGCTTTTCATTTCCTCAGGTAGCCTTACCTCCTTGGCAATGTTAGTTGTAGCCTTGCGACTGCGGGTCTTCTAACAATCTGACCAAAAATGGTAACCTTGCTCCTGTAGTAATCCTTTTACAAGTTAACAAACAACTTTTTTAACTTGCTACACTATACTGACGAGGCCCAAATAGGCCGAAACACCGGTGTATATAGTTGCACAGAAATGTATGGAATGATGACCCTTCATCATTTTATATATTTCCAACTAAATTCACATTCACTTTACGAGTATTAGCCAATGATTTTGCTTATTTATTTATATATATATATATATATATATATATATATATATATATATATATATATATAAGAAATACTGGATATTAGTGACTGTCGATATAAACAAACAACTAGTTTATTAGGGTTGCAGTCAGAAGGTTGGCCAGGATGTTAAAGAAACACTCTTTTGACTTTTTGTCTAGCTTTCGGAATGGTTTTATTCCTTTTTCAAGACTCTGTAATATAGATAAAAAGAAATATGTAAATTTTTATAAAATATCACAATTCGTCAGTTCAACTTACTAGTCGTTGAGATTATTTAAAAGCTTTATGACCCTCAACAATACTAACACAAACATAGAATACAGAAAATAATGGACAAAATACATTCTAAAATTTGGTAAGGATGGTAAATTTTTATATTTATTCTATGACATCTTTTGATGGTGTGTTTTAACTCTGATACATAGAGAACAGAAAGAAAAAACAGTCAGATTAAAATGTAATTAGGTGTTTTTAATATTGTATTTATTTTCAAAAAACCAATAGGCCCATACTGGGTAATTTTTATTTTTAAATCTGTCTTAATGGTATGCAACCTGTTATGCACACAGATGTATTGTGTAGTGCATATGTATAAGAAATATTTATTTTATTTTTGATGTTTTTCCAGTAAGTAACAATAAATATTGCTCAGTTTATCTATGTCAGACTTTTTATTTATGCAAGACTTACTGGATTTTATCAAACACATTTCCAAGAAAACACGTTTTGAATGGTTTGTTTCTTTGGCCAAAATACATGAATCTTCGAAATTAAACTCATGTTTCAAAGTTAATGCATGTTCTGTAAGTGCACATGCATTTATTTTATTGGTTTTTATATCACTACGATGTGAGATCACCCTACTGTGGAAATTGCGAGATGTTTCCCCGATGTATACGTTGTTACAATTGGAACACGGTATGGAATAAACAACATTCGAAGACTCTTGTCTTGTGAAGGGATCCTTTGTTTTTGAGTATAACTTAGATACCGTTTTCACGTTCCTAGTTGAAATTTTTAAGCCATTAACATTTCTGAAAATGTTAATTAGCTTAGGTGTCAGAACTGGAATGTAGGGCAAGGAACCAAAAGTTATTTTAGGTGGTATTACTGATGTGTTGTCGCTGTCTGTCAATGTCAATTGTCGGACCTCATTATTATGAAAATTTTGTTTACCAGAAAATTGAGAAGGAAAAGGAGAACCGAAAATGAGTTTATTTAAAAGCCCTATGGGATATGAGTTCTCTAGTAGTATAGATCTCAACTTTTTTAGTCCCTTGTCCCTGAAATCAATGTGCGACAAGTTTGTAACCCTACTTTTTAAGGCCAAAACCAAGTTTGTTTTCATCCTAGATGGATGTTGAGAATGAAAATTTATGAAACGGTTACTAAAACAAGGCTTACGATACCACTCCGTCCTCAGAATGCCATCACTGCCACGATGAATAAGCATGTCCAAAAAAGGAATCATATTATCAGCCTCCCTCTCAACTGTAAACTTTAGGTGTTCACATTGGGCATTGAAGGTGTTTAAAACATCAGATACTTTGTTTTCAGAATTCAGAGGATTTCATAAGAATCTTAACGTTCATATTTGACTCCAACATCTTTTTGTTCAATGGTAATTTTTTTAAACAAATCTTTGGCACTCCAATGGGTAGCAAAATATCCCCCATCCTATGTAACTTTGTTTTGGATGAACTTATAACAACTTGTAAAGAAAAGATACCGTTTCACATACCTTTTATTAAGCGATATGTAGATGATTTGATTTTGTCGGTCCCTGAAAACAAAGTATCTGATGTTTTAAACACCTTCAATGCCCAATGTGAACACCTAAAGTTTACAGTTGAGAGGGAGGCTGATAATATGATTCCTTTTTTGGACATGCTTATTCATCGTGGCAGTGATGGCATTCTGAGGACGGAGTGGTATCGTAAGCCTTGTTTTAGTAACCGTTTCATAAATTTTCATTCTCAACATCCATCTAGGATGAAAACAAACTTGGTTTTGGCCTTAAAAAGTAGGGTTACAAACTTGTCGCACATTGATTTCAGGGACAAGGGACTAAAAAAGTTGAGATCTATACTACTAGAGAACTCATATCCCATAGGGCTTTTAAATAAACTCATTTTCGGTTCTCCTTTTCCTTCTCAATTTTCTGGTAAACAAAATTTTCATAATAATGAGGTCCGACAATTGACATTGACAGACAGCGACAACACATCAGTAATACCACCTAAAATAACTTTTGGTTCCTTGCCCTACATTCCAGTTCTGACACCTAAGCTAATTAACATTTTCAGAAATGTTAATGGCTTAAAAATTTCAACTAGGAACGTGAAAACGGTATCTAAGTTATACTCAAAAACAAAGGATCCCTTCACAAGACAAGAGTCTTCGAATGTTGTTTATTCCATACCGTGTTCCAATTGTAACAACGTATACATCGGGGAAACATCTCGCAATTTCCACAGTAGGGTGATCTCACATCGTAGTGATATAAAAACCAATAAAATAAATGCATGTGCACTTACAGAACATGCATTAACTTTGAAACATGAGTTTAATTTCGAAGATTCATGTATTTTGGCCAAAGAAACAAACCATTCAAAACGTGTTTTCTTGGAAATGTGTTTGATAAAATCCAGTAAGTCTTGCATAAATAAAAAGTCTGACATAGATAAACTGAGCAATATTTATTGTTACTTACTGGAAAAACATCAAAAATAAAATAAATATTTCTTATACATATGCACTACACAATACATCTGTGTGCATAACAGGTTGCATACCATTAAGACAGATTTAAAAATAAAAATTACCCAGTATGGGCCTATTGGTTTTTTGAAAATAAATACAATATTAAAAACACCTAATTACATTTTAATCTGACTGTTTTTTCTTTCTGTTCTCTATGTATCAGAGTTAAAACACACCATCAAAAGATGTCATAGAATAAATATAAAAATTTACCATCCTTACCAAATTTTAGAATGTATTTTGTCCATTATTTTCTGTATTCTATGTTTGTGTTAGTATTGTTGAGGGTCATAAAGCTTTTAAATAATCTCAACGACTAGTAAGTTGAACTGACGAATTGTGATATTTTATAAAAATTTACATATTTCTTTTTATCTATATTACAGAGTCTTGAAAAAGGAATAAAACCATTCCGAAAGCTAGACAAAAAGTCAAAAGAGTGTTTCTTTAACATCCTGGCCAACCTTCTGACTGCAACCCTAATAAACTAGTTGTTTGTATATATATATATATATATATATATATATATATATATATATACATAAATATAAATATATATACATAGAAAAGAAAAATCATTGGCAAATAACTCACAATGTGAATGTGAATACAAAATTAACAATATAAAATGATGGAATGCAACTGCAAACACGTGTTTCTGACTCATTAGTCGTCATCAGTACAGTATAGCCAAGTTAGAAGAATAATAGTTTAACTTGGAAAAAGATCACAACAGGAGCAATATTACCATTTGTGACAACAATGTCTGAAGACCCTGCCTTTCAGGGCGACGACCAACACAGTCACGGAGGTAAAGCTACCTGAGGAAAGAAAAGCCAAAACCTTATAAAATAAAGGATGTTAAGTAAGCGAGTACAACTATAAACATAGAAAAGAAAAATCATTGGCAAATAACTAGCAATGTGAATGTGAATACAAAATTAACAATATAAAAAGATGGAATGCAACTGCAGACACGTGTTTCTGACTCATTAATCGTCATCAGTACAGTATAGCCAAGTTAGAAGAATAATAGTTTAACTTGGAAAAAGATCACTACAGGAGCAATATTACCATTTGTGACAACAATGTCTGAAGACCCTGCCTTTCAGGGCGACGACCAACACAGTCACGGAGGTAAAGCTACCTGAGGAAAGAAAAGCCAAAACCTTATAAAATAAAGGATGTTAAGTAAGCGAGTACAACTATAAACATAGAAAAGAAAAATCATTGGCAAATAACTCGCAATGTGAATGTGAATACAAAATTAACAATATAAAAAGATGGAATGCAACTGCAGACACGTGTTTCTGACTCATTAGTCGTCATCAGTACAGTATAGTCAAGTTAGAAGAATAATAGTTTAACTTGGAAAAAGATCACTACAGGAGCAATATTACCATTTGTGACAACAATGTCTGAATACCCTGCCTTTCAGGGCGACGACCAACACAGTCACGGAGGTAAAGCTACCTGAGGAAAGAAAAGCCAAAACATTATAAAATAAAGGGTGTTAAGTAAGCGAGTACAACTATAAACATAGAAAAGAAAAATCATTGGCAAATAACTCGCAATGTGAATGTGAATACAAAATTAACAATATAAAAAGATGGAATGCAACTGCAGATACGTGTTTCTGACTCATTAGTCGTCATCAGTACAGTATAGCCAAGTTAGAAGAATAATAGTTTAACTTGGAAAAAGATTACTAGAGGAGCAATATTACCATTTGTGACAACAATGTCTGAAGACCCTGCCTTTCAGGGCGACGACCAACACAGTCACGGAGGTAAAGCTACCTGAGGAAAGAAAAGCCAAAACCTTATAAAATAAAGGATGTTAAGTAAGCGAGTACAACTATAAACATAGAAAAGAAAAATCATTGGCAAATAACTCGCAATGTGAATGTGAATACAAAATTAACAATATAAAAAGATGGAATGCAACTGCAGACACGTGTTTCTGACTCATTAGTCGTCATCAGTACAGTATAGCCAAGTTAGAAGAATAATAGTTTAACTTGGAAAAAGATCACTACAGGAGCAATATTACCGTTTGTGACAACAATGTCTGAAGACCCTGCCTTTCAGGGCGACGACCAACACAGTCACGGAGGTAAAGCTACCTGAGGAAAGAAAAGCCAAAACCTTATAAAAGAAAGGATGTTAAGTATTATTTTGTACTGATGACGACTAATGAGTCAGAAACACGTGTCTGCAGTTGCATTCCATCTTTTTATATTGTTAATTTTGTATTCACATTCACATTGCGAGTTACTTGCCAATAATTTTTCTTTTTTATGTTTACAGTTGTACTCGCTTACTTAACATCCTTTATTTTATAAGGTTTTGGCTTTTCTTTCCTCAGGTAGCTTTACCTCCGTGACTGTGTTGGTCGTCGCTCTGAAAGGCAGGGTCTTCAGACATTGTTGTCACAAATGGTAATATTGCTCCTGTAGTGATCTTTTTCCAAGTTAAACTATTATTCTTCTAACTTGGCTATACTGTACTGATGACGACTAATGAGTCAGAAACACGTGTCTGCAGTTGCATTCCATCTTTTTATATTGTTAATTTTGTATTCACATTCACATTGCGAGTTATTTGCCAATGATTTTTCTTTTTTATGTTTATAGTTGTACTCGCTTACTTAACATCCTTTATATATATATATATATATATATATATATATATATATATATATATATATATATATATATATATATATATATGTTACACTTGAAGTTTCCGCGGGAGCTATATGTGCTTTCTGTTGTTTTCCGGGTTTGACTCCGCGTTGAATAATTTTGGTTTTAAGAAAAACCATTATTTTGACGACGTTTCGGCAAGATCTCACGAAGAAGCGGAACTACCTGACTTGACAATGGCAAGTGAGATCTTGTGAAAACGTCGTCAAAATAATGGTTTTTCTCAAAACCAAAATTATTCAACGCGGAGGTCAAACCCGGAAAACAACAGAAAGCATATATATATATATATATATATATATATATATATATATATATATATATATATATATATATATATGATTGTATTTATATATATATATATATATATATATATATATGATTGTATTTATATATATATATAATATATATATATATATATTCAATATATGTATATACAGTATGTCCCTGTAAGTTGTATCCATATGGAAAACTTTTTAATTATTAATATTACGAAAGAAAGTTATTCTTCATAAAAAGCTCTGCATGGTCCAAAACCTAAGATTTAACCATCAAATATCAAATTTTTTGAATATTATACGAGGTATGCCAAAAAGTTTGAATTTCACTCAAGAGTAAGTAGCTTTATTTTTCACAATATTGAAAATTGCTATTATGAAGAGTTGTTTGGAATTAAAAACTACATTCTAGTATGCAATTACATCCTTCTAATTGAAAAAATAATTTTTTGAAAAATTATGGATAACTAACATTATTTTCAGTTATTTCAATTCAGATAACTCTTTTATTATCAATTTTACGAAAAAAAGTGATTCTTAATAAAAAGTTCTGCATGGTCTAAAACCTAAAATACAACCATCCTATGTCAAATTTTATCAATTTTATACGAGTTATGTCAAAAAATATGAATTTCGCTCAAGAGTAAAATACGTTTATTTTTCACAATATCGAAAATTGTTATTATGAAAAGTTATTTAGAATTAAAAACTATGTTCAGTATGTAATTACATCCTTTTAATTGAAATATTCTGAACTATAAAGGTACTTTACTTTTGATCTAAATTTATATTTTTTGACATACCTCGTATAAAATTGATAAAATTTGATACAAAATGGTTGTATTTTAGGTTTTAGACCATCCAGAACTTTATATTAAGAATCACTTTTTTTCGTAAAATTAATAATAAAAGAGTTATCTGAATTGAAATAACGGAAAATAATGTTAGTTATCCCTAATTCTTAAAAAAAAATTAATTAGAAGGAGATAATTGCATACTAGAATATAGATTTTAATTCCAAACAACTTTTCATAATAGCAATGTTCAATATTGTGAAAAATAAAGCTACTTTACTCTTGAGTGAAATTCAAACTTTTTGACATACCTCGTATAATATTCAAAAAATTTGATATTTGATGGTTAAATCTTAGGTTTTGGACCATGCAGAGCTTTTTATAAAGAACAACTTTTTTTCGTAAAATTAATAATAAAAAAGTTTTCCATATGGATACAACTTACAGGGACATACTGTATATATTTTATACTGTATATATACTGTATATATTTTAATATTAATTCTTTTGTTGATATTGATTTTAGCTTTAAGTTTCATTGCATTAACCGCGGAAACCTTTCCGAACATATATATATATATATATATATATATATATATATATATATATATATATATATATATATATATATATATATATATATATATATATATATATATATGCAAAAAGAATAAAGCTTCTAGCAAAGCTTGCTATTGCTTTTATGAATTAAAACGCCATAATACATGGCATTGGAGCACAAATTCGTCAAAACTTCCGCGATTTAACTGGTACCAATAGACTGATATATCGATATTTCAAGGTCTCCCTCTCATCAGTCAGTCGAGCTGGTACTACAAATTAAATCACGGAAGTTTCTCTGAACGTCCCCAAAAATTTCGCCACTGTAGTGGCAGCTTACAGAGGCGCCATCTCTTTTGATGGCAGGGAACGAAGACGATTTAATAATACCGTCTCCTATCCTCTGAGCTATCGGAATGTGCAAAAAGAATAAAGCTTCTAGCAAAGCTTGCTATTGCTTTTATGAATTAAAACGCCATAATACATGGCATTGGAGCACAAATTCGTCAAAACTTCCGCGATTTAACTGGTACCAATAGACTGATATATCGATATTTCAAGGTCTCCCTCTCATCAGTCAGTCGAGCTGGTACTACAAATTAAATCACGGAAGTTTCTCTGAACGTCCCCAAAAATTTCGCCACTGTAGTGGCAGCTTACAGAGGCGCCATCTCTTTTGATGGCAGGGAACGAAGACGATTTAATAATACCGTCTCCTATCCTCTGAGCTATCGGAATGTGCAAAAAGAATAAAGCTTCTAGCAAAGCTTGCTATTGCTTTTATGAATTAAAACGCCATAATACATGGCATTGGAGCACAAATTCGTCAAAACTTCCGCGATTTAACTGGTACCAATAGACTGATATATCGATATTTCAAGGTCTCCCTCTCATCAGTCAGTCGAGCTGGTACTACAAATTAAATCACGGAAGTTTCTCTGAACGTCCCCAAAAATTTCGCCACTGTAGTGGCAGCTTACAGAGGCGCCATCTCTTTTGATGGCAGGGAACGAAGACGATTTAATAATACCGTCTCCTATCCTCTGAGCTATCGGAATGTGCAAAAAGAATAAAGCTTCTAGCAAAGCTTGCTATTGCTTTTATGAATTAAAACGCCATAATACATGGCATTGGAGCACAAATTCGTCAAAACTTCCGCGATTTAACTGGTACCAATAGACTGATATATCGATATTTCAAGGTCTCCCTCTCATCAGTCAGTCGAGCTGGTACTACAAATTAAATCACGGAAGTTTCTCTGAACGTCCCCAAAAATTTCGCCACTGTAGTGGCAGCTTACAGAGGCGCCATCTCTTTTGATGGCAGGGAACGAAGACGATTTAATAATACCGTCTCCTATCCTCTGAGCTATCGGAATGTGCAAAAAGAATAAAGCTTCTAGCAAAGCTTGCTATTGCTTTTATGAATTAAAACGCCATAACATGGCATTGGAGCACAAATTCGTCAAAACTTCCGCGATTTAACTGGTACCAATAGACTGATATATCGATATTTCAAGGTCTCCCTCTCATCAGTCAGTCGAGCTGGTACTACAAATTAAATCACGGAAGTTTCTCTGAACGTCCCCAAAAATTTCGCCACTGTAGTGGCAGCTTACAGAGGCGCCATCTCTTTTGATGGCAGGGAACGAAGACGATTTAATAATACCGTCTCCTATCCTCTGAGCTATCGGAATGTGCAAAAAGAATAAAGCTTCTAGCAAAGCTTGCTATTGCTTTTATGAATTAAAACGCCATAATACATGGCATTGGAGCACAAATTCGTCAAAACTTCCGCGATTTAACTGGTACCAATAGACTGATATATCGATATTTCAAGGTCTCCCTCTCATCAGTCAGTCGAGCTGGTACTACAAATTAAATCACGGAAGTTTCTCTGAACGTCCCCAAAAATTTTTCGCCACTGTAGTGGCAGCTTACAGAGGCGCCATCTCTTTTGATGGCAGGGAACGAAGACGATTTAATAATACCGTCTCCTATCCTCTGAGCTATCGGAATGTGCAAAAAGAATAAAGCTTCTAGCAAAGCTTGCTATTGCTTTTATGAATTAAAACGCCATAATACATGGCGTCTTTTTGCACATTCCGATAGCTCAGAGGATAGGAGACGGTATTATTAAATCGTCTTCGTTCCCTGCCATCAAAAGAGATGGCGCCTCTGTAAGCTGCCACTACAGTGGCGAAATTTTTGGGGACGTTCAGAGAAACTTCCGTGATTTAATTTGTAGTACCAGCTCGACTGACTGATGAGAGGGAGACCTTGAAATATCGATATATCAGTCTATTGGTACCAGTTAAATCGCGGAAGTTTTGACGAATTTGTGCTCCAATGCCATGTATTATGGCGTTTTAATTCATAAAAGCAATAGCAAGCTTTGCTAGAAGCTTTATTCTTTTTGCACATTCCGATAGCTCAGAGGATAGGAGACGGTATTATTAAATCGTCTTCGTTCCCTGCCATCAAAAGAGATGGCGCCTCTGTAAGCTGCCACTATGGCGTTTTAATTCATAAAAGCAATAGCAAGCTTTGCTAGAAGCTTTATTCTTTTTGCACATTCCGATAGCTCAGAGGATAGGAGACGGTATTATTAAATCGTCTTCGTTCCCTGCCATCAAAAGAGATGGCGCCTCTGTAAGCTGCCACTACAGTGGCGAAATTTTTGGGGACGTTCAGAGAAACTTCCGTGATTTAATTTGTAGTACCAGCTCGACTGACTGATGAGAGGGAGACCTTGAAATATCGATATATCAGTCTATTGGTACCAGTTAAATCGCGGAAGTTTTGACGAATTTGTGCTCCAATGCCATGTATTATGGCGTTTTAATTCATAAAAGCAATAGCAAGCTTTGCTAGAAGCTTTATTCTTTTTGCACATTCCGATAGCTCAGAGGATAGGAGACGGTATTATTAAATCGTCTTCGTTCCCTGCCATCAAAAGAGATGGCGCCTCTGTAAGCTGCCACTACAGTGGCGAAATTTTTGGGGACGTTCAGAGAAACTTCCGTGATTTAATTTGTAGTACCAGCTCGACTGACTGATGAGAGGGAGACCTTGAAATATCGATATATCAGTCTATTGGTACCAGTTAAATCGCGGAAGTTTTGACGAATTTGTGCTCCAATGCCATGTATTATGGCGTTTTAATTCATAAAAGCAATAGCAAGCTTTGCTAGAAGCTTTATTCTTTTTGCACATTCCGATAGCTCAGAGGATAGGAGACGGTATTATTAAATCGTCTTCGTTCCCTGCCATCAAAAGAGATGGCGCCTCTGTAAGCTGCCACTACAGTGGCGAAATTTTTGGGGACGTTCAGAGAAACTTCCGTGATTTAATTTGTAGTACCAGCTCGACTGACTGATGAGAGGGAGACCTTGAAATATCGATATATCAGTCTATTGGTACCAGTTAAATCGCGGAAGTTTTGACGAATTTGTGCTCCAATGCCATGTATTATGGCGTTTTAATTCATATATATATATATATATATATATATATATATATATATATATATATATATATATATATATATATATATATATAGTTTTGTTATTTCCTGAAAGTAAATTTTTAAATAGAAATTTTTTAATTCCTGGGTTTTCGGTCTGATAAAAATAAAACACTTTGTTATGTCTTAAACGTTTCGGCTAATTGCCATTTTCAATAAGCACTTTAATTAATAATTATAAACATTACATAAAACAAAACAAAACACTAAAATTTACATTGCACTTGTTGGCTTGGCGTTTTGTTGTGGAATGCGAGCTTGACTCTTGAAACCATATGGCAGAATTCAAATTGACGTCCGTTAAGGACCGTATTTAAAATATTTGCCAAATTGCACATTTATAAAAATTAAATCAATTTATTAAATTATGATATACATTGTAGAGATCCTTGATGTCAGTTTTATTATTTATGCAATTTTGGTCTTTCTTTATATGAATCATCTCCAATATACATCTTCTGTTATAGTTTTGTTCTTTTTCTAAAATTTGTAAATTTTCAAAATCAAAAGCATGGTTATTTTCTATGGAATGCTTGGCTAATGCTGTAGTATTTACTTTGTTGATTTGTACACTATGTTTGTGTGCAACAATCCTTCTATGTATATATTGATGTGTTTGCCCAATGTATGTCGAATTGCAGTCTTTACAATTTACTTTATAAACAACATCTGACTGCTGGTCCTTAGTAACAATGGGTTTAAACTTTGAAAAACATTGCCCCGATGTTTTAGACGCTTTATTTCCAACATTGATATCATATTTTACATTCTCGACATTTGTTCGGAAAATCCATTTATATATGGTAGAGATATATAGCGTTTATTTGGGTTTTTGATATTACTATTGATATTGTTAGGTGAAATTTGGATTTGATTTGGAGTGGTATTGGAATTTGATTGGTTGTTGATGATATATCTTCTTTTTTAATTAGAGGGTTGTAAAATTCTGGCGGATAATTATTTTTTTCTAAAATATCTTTAACTCTTCTCAGTTAAAGATATTTTAGAAAAAAATTATTATCTACAACGACAATTTACCTGTCGCAACAATATTATTACAGTGATATTCTTAAAGAATAAGGCTATAACATATTGAAAAATCACTTAAATCGGACAACAGGTTTTATTAAATTTGAGAAATCAAAAATGCCATATTTTGTGGAGTGCCCGTTTTTCGTACCGGTCTATGTATATACACATATAACTAATTAGTTTTGTTTTCATTAATTAGGAACCCCAGCTTCATTTCTTCCTGTTCTAACCTGATGGACAGTCTTCTTCATCCTTAATCTGCTGTTTCCCATCAGATCGACGTGGCTGGGCCGCACACTTCGTATGTTCCCAGATGCCATTGCGAGGACAGCGCTGGATTGTAATCCTCAAGGCCGACTGAAAGTAGATCGACCTAGATAAACTTGGAAAAAGAACAGTACTGGACGAAGGAAAAGAAATGGGAAAATCCTGGCTTGAAATCAAAGGACTGGTCAGAAATATAGTTCGCTGGAGACACTTCAAATTTTTTTCTGGTAGTTAGAAATCGTTGTCTTAAGGTATGAAGTCGTAAAAAACGGTCTTAAACGGGCATTGTTACATGACGTCGACCTTGTCATGGATGCCTAAAGTGATTACCGGTCCCTCTGTACCGTTCCGTCATTCGTGAGACCGACATATGGTGTACACCGAATGGCTTCCTAAACATCTGTAACTCCAACCTTCTTCGTGCAAAACCACTATTTCAACACACTCTTCATTAGTCAAATTTCTCGATTAGCGTTGCATTTTGATTAACCTTCCGATGACCAACCTTTTTTTGTTACACGGATGACCAAGGGGGGCGAAATGACCCCAGGTCAAAAATGACAATTAACAAAAAATTGAAGTTTTTTTTTATTTATTTATTTCTTTTTTTTTGCATGGACTTTATGTCATTCAGCCACTCACAACATGAGTATTAGTGTCATGTGTAGTGTGTATGTTGAGTAAGTGTCTTGTTACTTTGCAAAGTCGACGTCATTAGCGTAAAACTACTTGGAATTACACATAATAGACGGTATTTTACTAAACATCAACTTCAGAATATATTTTTTATTCGTAAAATATAGGGAATTTTTTTTATTTCAAAATATGAGGATATCTAGAATGATATTAAAGTCAAATAAAAAAATAATGAGTTAAAAATTGAACATACTTTTTAATTTATTAAAGGAAAACATACGCTGGGGTCACAATTTCCCCCGCTTGGTCATCCGAAGGTTAAAACAATAGCAAAATGTTAGCAACAAACAACAATAGTTCACACAACGACTTAAAAATGACACTAACCTCTTATCGACATTAACAAACGTACAGCACTATTGTGTTAGAACACGGTTAAAACAAAAAAGAATACATGTAACCACTAACCTGATAAAAACATTGCAAATACATGGCACACTTCCCGTCATAAAAAACTGGTACAACTTTTATAACCGAAAATCGTGTTTTTCAAGTTGTGTAAGTTGATCTTGTCACATGTGGCATTCTAATTTCTAGGACAACGTTTTCAGTTCAAGGAAAATATTATACATATCAAACCATCTAAAAGCAGGGCTGTGCGACAGACCGCAAGTTTTTAGCATACTAAAAACTAAAACAATATCGATAATTCTCGATCAGTCACATTTGAAGAGTACAGGGGAAAAACAAGGAATGCCACTTTTTCATGAACTTTGGCTTTTCTCGCCATGTGGTAGCAAAAACTGAGTACTATCGACTAGACTATCGATTCAGAACAATAATCAGAAAGATCAGTCTATATAAATTTTTTAAGAATTTGTATCCAGGCGAAGGACCAGGATTGTCCGCACGCCACTGGGCAAAAATAAGGAATGTTAGCAGTTTTTTGGTGCATTATTAAATTAATAAGTTAATATAGATTATTATTATATTAAAATTATAGACTAATAATTGCTAGAATTCTGCTAAGGATCTGATAAGTAGTTGTTAGATATCATAAGAATTAAACCTTTATTGGTGTTTATCTCAATATGTATAAAATGTGACATTCCTTGTTTTTCCCCTGTAGGTACTCTTCATTTATTTAAACATGCACCTTAAATAATTCTAGTTTATTTTTTTAATTTTTGATTATCTCAATTAAGTACCCATTAGACCAGGGCGCATCTGTAAAAATATTAGTAGGTACATTTGGATGTTGAGAGGTGACTCATATTTTTTTGCAGAAATTGCTTACCATACATTAATTCGTGTTTTATTATAATTTATGAAAATACTTCAATTCAAAAATAATGATAGCTAATAAATCTAGACATGACATTAAATTATTATGTTTAATTTTAAAACGAGAGGTGTGATTGGTTTCTCGAAAAGTGTAACACAAAACGGTATTGAACTCTCTCTGGTTATGAAATTGATTAGATACTGTTTTTTGTTATATACCTATCTAAAAACTTTACATATTTTTGAACGTTAGTTTTTTATTTAGATTTAGTGCAATGGACCGTGATAGTCGTGACGTCAAATCAGTGTTGGCTACTCTGGAATAATTGCCAAACAAAACAAAAATTCACACGTGGTGTCACGATCGGCGGACTTAAAGTACGCGTACTTGCTGTGATACACGCGCGAAAAAGGTCGTCGAGCCATAAGTTCGCGTACTTACTCGCGTGTGTATCACACGCTTTAGATTTACAATCACGTTTATTAATACAAAAATTCTTTTACTTTAACCAATTAGATACATTGATATAACTTAGGTACCTATCACTTAAGATTAGGTACACCTTGACGATCGAATAAAATCAATTTTTAATTAGAACTAGAACGATACTATAATGTTATATTTTTATTGAAAAGTAATATGAGTATTTGTTAGAATTAAAAACAAAACTTCCGTCTTCAATTAAAAATGTATACGTCTACTTTTTTTAAGAGCAAAGTCTTTCAGTGCACCATCAATGTCTATCGCATCACACACCTCTTGCTCAATAGACAAAATAGCCAAATTAGTTAGTCTAGAGTAGGTACCTATTTATTGTCGATCTTATTTAAGTTTTAACCATTTTCAATTTTTAAAAACTCCTGTCACAGCTGGCATTGCTGATAGCAACTGTGAAAAATATTCGGAACATTATTAAAATATTGGGCATGGTATCTTCCAGCTTGGATTTAACAATAAATTTAAATAATTCAAGTGAGTCTGCATTAATCAATTTCGTTGCCTGTAGCAGCAACGAAAGTCCGCAGTCGAAGTTTTTCCAGCTTGAAACCCTGCTCGTTAATTTCATCAGATGCGTAGTCTAGATTACATTCAGTGTTGTCTGGATCTAATAAAATAGCCGGCGTTAGATAAACAAACTTATCCGTTAAATTCTGTTGCTGTTGAAAATGCTCACGAATTTCTACAATAACTCTATCTAATGAAGAAAATAGCTTTCGTGTCAACTCATTTTTCCGTCATCGAAAATATGCTTTCCTGTTATGCGCCTCCGAGGTTTTATGTAAATTCCAATTGCTTCACACATATTTTTGAATAACCTACAGCGCCACTTGCCCATTTCTCTCTTTTTTCTGTCAATATCATCTGCAAAAAGCATTTACTTTCTGTGCGCACAATCTTATGTCAAGTCCCCTTGTTTGTATTTTTGTGCATCATTTACTTCATGTAGCACCGGTTGCCACAGGCCCAAAAAAACAAAGAAAGGAAAATGACTGCATCGAAACTAATAAAGCACCTGCATCTGTCCTAGTGTTTAAGCTTTCACCTGCCTTTGTCAGTTTTTCCAAAGTGACGAGAATGTCTTTGTAATGATGCCATGTCACATTTACGACATCGCCTCTTGCCCTCCACCGCGTGTCTTGAATCCTTCTTTTGCCTGTAGCTGCTATCACAACTTCCCAACGATGTGTCGATGAGAAAAAAAAAAAGAATAGGCAATGGTCTAAAGTGCCGAAAAAAGTTGTGCTGATTGTTAGACATAAAAGGGGAATTCCCACAAGTCAGTATAGTCGTTGTTGCCAGTCGCTACAAAATATCATATCAAAGAAAAGGAAAATATCAAAGAAAAGGAATTCCCCGAATTCGTCACAAAATAAGTATGTAATGAAAAATTCCGTGCGCCTTTCAATCGATCCGAATTTGTAGTTGCGATAAAAATATAAAATGGTTCAAATATTTACAAAATATTTTTATTATTTATTGTTAAATTTTGCCGCCCCCTAAAAAGTACCGCCCCTGCCGCCCCCACTACGCTACGCCACTGGTGTAAATCCTTGATTTTGTGTAGGGACATTTATAAAATTAAAAGCAATATGATTGATATGACTAACAAGGATTGTTGTCTTTAGAAAAAATGTGCAGGTACTTGTTAAAACAAAATAAAATGATTACACAAATCACGTGTATAATAGGGTGGAGCGCTGTTATATGGAGAAAAATGAAATAATGATTTTTACAAACGCGGGGTGCGGAATCGACGCTACTGTGGGAAAGGATTGGAGTTAATTGTCATTTTTTTATATTATGATTCTAACGGCCAGTTTCACAATCTGTGGTTAACCCTAGCGGTCAACTAACCTTTGCCCACAGTCTAACTGACAGATGCTGTTTCACAACCACAGATTCAATCATGGTTAGGTGACCGTAAGTTTTGTTTTATTTTTCTTATGTTGGTAGGAAATTATGGACAATGATCACCAGAAATAACATTTTTATGGAAAATTATCAGATCAGCTGATGAGCCAGATGAGTTTTGATTAATTTTTATTAGGATAAATTCAATAAATTGTTATATTTCGACTATTTGTTGTATATATTTTTTAGGGATTTTATATTGAGTTGCGTAGTTTGTTTTGCAGATTAAGGAAAAATAAATGTGTGTATATGTGTGGTTAGGATATTCACTGCGAGACTTGTGGTTTCATTTGCATAATCATATTTTTGATGTTGATTCTTGCTATCTTGCCTTAAAAATTCATATATTCTAACATATCTCCTATGGGATTAATAAAATTTTATATATGATGGTTGAATCTTAGATTTTGGACCATATAAATTAGTATGCAGAACTTTTTTTGATGTATCTTTTTTTCGTAAAATTAATATTAAAAGTGCTTCCCGTACGTGGCCAACTAAAGTACACACGCTGTATATTACATGCACATTATACATTTTAAGTTTTGCTTAAGAATAATATTTGTTTTAAGGTCTTTCGCCAAAATCGTTAAAATTAAATTGTTAATATAAAAACATGTAGCAAGCAAGAGACTATATATTATGTGTATTAATAATTACCCCAGGAAGCAAATCATTTAAAAATCGAAAAATTATTGGCCGCTGAAATGCTAAACACATTTAAGTAGGTACATCATATTATAAATTCAAATTCATATATCTGTAATTAATAATTTACGTGTATCACTCTACATTCTGTCCTGTCAATAATTCGAAATTAGGTTAGGATAACCTCTGGTTAAGAGCTTAACCATCACTCCAAGCTCTGGTTAAAAATTCTGTCGGTTAACCACAACTTCGCCGTTGACCTGATAATGACCTCATATTGTGAAACACATATTTCGGGGTAACCTCTGGTTATCTCTTAACCACAAGTTAACTTGACTTTGTGAAACCGGCCGTAACATCTGCCCCAACGTGATTCAAATTTTGAAATTTGAAAAATTTTTTTTTGCATTTTTACCTACGCGGGTGCGGTATCAATTCGCTTCTAGGATATGAATCGAAAACTTCAATAACACTTATTTCTATTTTTATCAGAATAACTGCCCCAGCGCTACTTAAATTGATCTATTTTGAATTTCGCGCCAACCCCCGACCTAACGCTGCAACCAAAGAGTTATAACCTGTCACAGGAGTCGACCTTCACTCTCCCACTCAATTTCAATTATAAGTAAGTAGAACACAAAACAATATTGGCTAGAATTATTATAGTTTTCCACGATAGGTATATAACATTATTGAAACCTTATGAAGGCAGGAAGGACGAAGACGGTTACAAAGAGAAGCTAATAAAGTTTGGTGAGGATAGCAAGAAATTGTTTGATATTTCAAATTGCAAATGTTTATGAGTTCAGAGTTTTCAACTGTCCTAGAAACCGAAAGATTCCAATACCAGAACGAAATTTCTTAATCGACCAACGAACTGACCATAAAATAATGATTAATAGTTTAGACCGTGAAGCGACCAAAAAAATTGAGATGGATTTACATAGATTACACCAATAAGAGCAACATGAAGAACGTCTTGCAAATAGGGGTGGAATACATATTCCTAGTACTTCCAGATTACCTACAACTTCAAAGATACGACCGAATGTATAGCATGAGTAGCAATCATTTATGCAGCTTTCCACGACATTGGTCTCATTACTGAAAACGATTCATCACGGGTTATAGACAGAAAGAGAGTTCGACGAGCTCGTTCTAAAGCTAGGACTACTTTGTAACTCTATTCTGACATTTCTTTCCTCGAACTCTATCGATGTAAATCAAATAATGGCTGTTGGTTGTGATGGGACTGTCGTTAACCAAGGAAACAAAGGTGGCGTTATTCGTTTATTGGAAATCAAGTTTCCACCTCCACTCCATTGGTTCAAATGCCAACTACACGCCAATGAACTGACATTGCGTCATCTTTTTCAACATCTAGATGGCATTAGAAGTGGACCAAAAGGTTTCACAGGTCCCATTGGCAAGCCAGTTACTAACTGTGAAATATTACCGATTGTTCCGTTTGATGCAATTAAATGTACGTTGCCCGATATGACCAAATCGACACAGGAATTAAGCACCGATTAACTATATCTACTACAAATATGTCAGTATATCAATAGTGGACATTGTGATGAACATTTTGTGAAAAAAAATCCTGGTAAACTAGTCCAGCCTAAATGGTTGACAAACAATGGTTAATCGGATATTGAGATTATATGTCTCAAGCCAAACTCCGTCAGAAAACCTAATTATACTAAGCACATTTATTTTAACGGTCTATGCTTCTATGTGGTTTAGGATCAAGACTAGGCCAATTTGTATTTTTGGTGCACAACATTTATATGATACGATAAAGCTGTCGCGCTATTTGCCAAACCACTTGAAGAATGTTATTGTCCCAGTCATACAGAGAAATACATTCTTTGGACATTCAGAGAATCTACTACTAGGAATGTTAGCCGACAACAGACAGTACGTCAGAGAAGTTGCACTCCGCAGAATATTGAAGATCAGAGAGACATCATACATAGGAGCCTTACATATTTTGCAAGTACCTACTTTAAATATGGATGCTGATGATTACATTGATATGATAGATTGGAAAACCAAGACAGAACCTCCACTATTTAAGTACCGAAAGGATATCTCAGGCCATCATAGGCCATCACGGAAAAATTCCGTGTCACACACAGTCCTCTGAAAGGTGTGTCAAATTAGTTACAGAAGCAAGTGCTGCCCTCTGTGGGTCACGGAGGAGAGACGGATTCATTAAGAATAAGCTCAAATCATGCCTTTTGATGCCTAAATTTGATACTAAGAAAGACTATAGTTCACAATGAGTTTTTATGTTATTCTTCAATTTGTAAGCATATTTTTTTTACTTTATATTCACTATTTTTCTTTTTTCTTTTTCTTCATATTATGGTCCTAATAGCTTAAATAAATGAATAAAACATTATCGTTGACTCTAGTTGACTCTATCAAATTTTTTTAGGAAATTTTTTGTTTACAAAATTCCAAAATCTCAATCATTCTGGGGCACTTTTCAGACTGAAAATATGAAAAAATGTCATCTAAGTTTTTCATTCGAAAATGAAAGACGCATCAATTCCGCACCCCGCGAAAATGAAATTCGAAAAAATAAATTTGCGCTCCAGCCTAGTGTATAATCCATTGACAGACGTCAAACATTTATTGATTTTTGATTTGTTTGGAAAAATATTTGACGTTTTGACGTCACACTATCACGGTCCATTCCGTTATGTGTGATGGCAACAACGAAGTAATTCACGAACTATTGTGTGAAGTCTGAACACAGGTTTATATTAGGAAAAAAAGTGTACCTATTTTATATGACGGGAATTCAATGTACATTATTCAAATTATATGTACATTCAATGCAAAAATTATTACAACCAAAAATTTAAAACACCAATGAATCGCTTTTTTTGTTATTGTAGATAGTGCGTTAACTTTTGGGACCAGTGTATATTAGATAGCTTGTTTTTCTCAAATTTTGACTTGCGCTATTTTAGAGTTATTTTTATACGAGTTTATCACCGTTGTGATTTGTTGATGGTTTAGTTTGTAGTTTTTATTACCTGTTATGTTTATATCGGATAATCCACAGTTAGGTTTTAATGACTATTACATATTTTACCTAAAAATACCTAACTTTTCCATTCCCACTCCGGAGATCGTTGTCAAAAGAAGAAATTAAGAACAATAATTTGTTAACAAAGTGTATACCACCGCCAAATTATTGTTATTATTGGCGCTATGTACTAGCGCTATAGACATAGCGTCAATAATAGCAACAATTTGGCGGTGGTAACTTTGTTAACAAATTATTGTTCTTAATTTCTTCTTTTGACAACGATTTCCAGAGTGGATAGTGTGTTTAGGTAAAATATGTAAGTAATTGTCATTACAAACTAACTGTGGCTAATCCCATATATAAACATAACATTTCATTCAAATATGCCACAAGTAAACGGTTGGTTTTAGAACCCTGGTCTAATTACCGTTACAAATAGAGTTTAAAATCTTAAGTATTATACAATATTATACAACTTTTAGTCCAACAACTATTTTGTTGTGTATCATAAGTCTGTAGTGTAGGAATATATTGAAGTGCGCATACTATCAACTCGATAGTCGCTCGACAAAAAAATCAAAAGACCTGCTCGATCGCCTTTTGACTAAAAAGTCGCACAACTATGGATAAGCAGGTCAATTCCTATGGCGTTAGATGGCTGTGCGCATACATTCGACTCAATATTCAATAGTTGTTTGGCGATCGTTCAATTGGGAGTAGAGACGAACAAAATCAGTAACGGTTGTTTTTATTGCAAACATTCATTATACTCCAGGGAAATAAGGTTTTTGTCGGGACACTTGAGCAGCCAGGTTGCAAATGGGTTTTTTGGGTACTATATACCTAATACATTATAAATACAAAAATGCCCGTCACAGTTCGGACGAGAAACTTAGTTATTAACAAATAAGGGTCAAAAATGGCAGTTTTTCGTTTAAATCGCTACAGGTAAAAACAGGGTACCTAATTATATATCCGTACCTCAGTGCAAAACTGTATTAAGTCCAAAATTTCAGTTTTCTACTTTTTTTAGCTCACTGGGCTTAAAATTTTCCGCTCTATTCATTGGTGTTTCTTATTCGCTGTTTCGACTGAAATTGGCCAAAATAGCCTTGTATGCACAGTATTAAGTCAACACTTCGCTTAGAGCAAAACAGTATCTTCTGCACTTCGAATGTATTATATCCAAAATGATGTATACGTTTCCCAGCGCAAAACCATATTATGTCCAACAAAACGTATTATGTTCCACATAATGCAATTCAGGCAAAGCATTAAGTCCACAATCTTTTAAAATTTGGCAAGTTTGTGCCTCAAAGAGCACAAATTCACCGACAATTTTGGAATCATGAGACAACCGTAGATGCAAAAAGACAGTTTTTATGTTCTTATCTTAAAAGAAAGGTGTATAAAAAGAAAAAGAAAAAGAGAACGAATAGGTGCTCAAGCTCCATTGTAACCGGAAATATTTTTTTACCGTTGAAGAAAATAGACTCCAGATATTTCTCAATCTATTGTTAGATGTAGACTTAAAAAATGCAAACAAGTGAAGTTTTAGAATGTGACAATAGAGAAAAAGAATGAGGTAAAGGATAAGATTCATGAGCATGTAATGCTATCCATATGAATATTCATATTATAGTCGAAGAAGGACGCCGAACAAATATTTAGGAGATCACTAAAATATTTCTACAATCAAAAATGAATAACCATTTTCAATTTCTTCAATTTTTTTTTTATTTCTACAATGTTTAGGATGTTTAAGGAAGAATGATATTTGAAAGACATTCCTTCGGACGAGGTAGACAAAGAATGGTTTTACAATCACATTTTTAATATAGAATTTAATTTATCATTTGCTGTTTCTTCAAGAGACACTTGTGATAAATGTGATGAATTTCTGATCAATCTAAGACAGTCAACGTCTGAAGCTGAGTGAGAAAGTGATGGTACAAATTAAAACATATAGACAAGGAGATGTCCATCAATAGCCCTGGATAAAAAGTTTTAATGATAGATTTACAAAAATGTCTTCCTTTCCCAAAGCTAACTGATCCTCAAAGTTTTTACAGTCTAAAACTCTGGTGTTTACAATTTATGATTCAACGTAAAAACAGGCAAACTGTCTGTGAGATGAATCAATTGCTGGTTGAGGTGGAAACGAAATGGCCTCATGCTTGGTCCAGTACATTCATTATTCATTACCTCAAAGCACAACTTCTATTGTTATTTGGACCAATAATTGCTCATCCCAAAACCGGAACTTACAAATGATTGCCTTCATTGGAACGACCCACTTACTAACTACAAGAAAAATTCAGGTCCGGCTTAAAAAAAAACATAAAGTAATTGTGAGCTTGAAACAACACCATGTATATTGAAATTTTCAAAATCCGTTTGACCATTTGAAAAGAGCACAAAACTAAATTTAATGGCTTGCTTCAATTTTTTACGCAGACAATTTATTGGCATTACTTTTGAAATATATCGAAATTTTTTATAGAGTTCTCAGAGTTCTTAAAAAATTTCGAGATAATTTCAAAATTAAAGTTATTAAATTGACTGCGCCACTGGCGAAGCGTCCATGTAACCACTGTTACCATTGGTAACAGTTAAAAATCTTGCAAATAAATATTTTATGACCATGAATAATTCCATTTACCTATATTTTTACCCATAGAAATATATTATTTTATTATGTGTTATTGTACCTAATACGGTATAAATAGCTAACTACTCGTAGACACACGAAAATATTGGCGAGTTTATGTGACTCAGTTGCACTTTATTATACTCTGTTACCAGATTCATTTGTGGTGACAATGGTTGTTACATCCTCGCTGTCGCTCGGGACCGGCTAGTGTCTGAAAATTTTAAAGGAGTGACGGCGTGGGCCCGATATGTATATCAGTAGGCCTGGTACCAGATTTAAATTTGGTTACAGTACCTATAAAAAGTGTGCGTACAGTTAACCATGGATGAGTGTCGCTGCGTAATCGATCAACTACTTGAAAAGTAATTCTCCTTGTATAATTTTGAAGAAAAAAATGAGATTATTGAAAATAAAAGACCTATTTTAAACAATTTATAAAAGGAATCAAAAAGAGTAGGCCGATATTTTAAATTTAGTTGGTACAGTGAAAATCCTTGGTTATGTACTTGCAAGAAAAATAGACTGTATTGTTGGCCATGTCTTCTGGTTTCTACAGAAAAAATGCGTGAACCAGGTTCACGATTTAAATAATTTTAGAGTTTTAAAAAGGAGACATGAAATGTCTCCGTTACCTACGACATGTAAGATGTATACCCAATTTGATTCAGTTTGGCAAAACAAGAATCGAAAGTTCTCTTAACCAAGCTTTTAAAGCAAATATTGCTAAACATAATGAGTTTGTTAAAAAAATAGATAGGTATATCCTTAACACACTTATAATAGATACCGTATGTTTTTTGGCCAAACAAGAATTAACGTTTCGTGGTCATTTTGAGGGCGACGACTCTGACAATCGAGGCAATTACAGGGAAATGTTAACTTTAATTGCCAAAAAAGATCAAAAATTTTGCCAACATCTAGAAACATCAACTGTTTTTTCGAGAGTTTCAAGTGATATACAAAATGATATTATTGAAGCTATATATACATTTAGCCATTTCTTCATTTTTTTTTAAATAAGGTTTTTTGCATCTGGTTTTGGTAACACTTTAGAAAAGTCACGCGTCGCCACTGGCCTACGCAAAAAATGGAAGAGAAACATTAAACTTAGTTTATTGTGCTTTTTTCAAATCTGCATACAGAATTTGAAAATTTTAATATACAGGGTGTTGTTTTAAAGTCACAATGAATTTAAAATTTTATTTTAGTCCGGACGTGGATTTTTCTTGAGATTAGTAAGTGGCTGGTTTGGGTTCTAAATGAGACATATGTGTACCAAATATCAAAAAATATACAGGGTGGTTCTAAAATTATGGGTCCAGAAATAAATGGGTAAAATCGATTGAACAACCTGTAACTCGGTTATAAACAACGGTGAGGCAATAAATATAGTATATCTAGAACGGCCTCAATGACCTCTATTTACTATTCAAGTCGTTCCGTTTCCCAATGAAACACCCTGTATATAGTCAATAGTCAAATCAATATAGTCAATTCTTAATAGTCAATATATGAATATATCGATCTTAATTTACTTATTTCCTATCTACATATTAATCTCTATGTTTATTAATATATAGTATTTATTAAGCTATTCAAAATTTTCTTTAAATAAGTTTCTAAATCTAACTCTAAAGTCAATCTAAGGACTTAGAGGAGATATTTTTAAATAATTTTAATCTTTCTATTAATCAATTTGAAGCACGATTAATTTTATGAAACAGCCCCACGAGTGGAAGCCATTTTAATGTAACGCGACTAATTGGATAGACGTGACGATATACTAAGATTGGACAAAATTCGTGCTACAAAAATTTATTAAGTACCTCGGTTGCTCAAGTCATCAAGAGATTTTAGTGAGTGGATTCTTTAATAGATGTTATGATATACTATTATTAGCTTAGAAAAATTAGAAAGATAGAAAAATCGAAATAAGGATGTGAAATAAAAAATAAAGAAAAAATAAAATATTGGGCGCCACTGGTTACCTAAGGAACCAGAATTTATACAAAAAAAAAATATTAAAAGAAAAATGGTATTAAATCAAAATAAAACAGAAAATAGTCAAATAAAAAAATATACATAATATACAGAATATTATAACGTAACTTACCTCCTTTACTCTATACTCAAAATTATATACTCAGTCAATGTTTTATCGTTCTTACGATTCAAGAGAGAAGGGAAGAAAATAAATTATATGTTGAAAATCAAACATTATTTATTAAAAACAAAAAAATTAATCTCTGATCTCTCTGTTATAATTAGAGACCAGATTACCAATTAATCAAAGATGAAACGAACACAGTTTTACAAATATAAAAATTATACCTTAACAATTAGTGTCCTGGCTTCTTCCTCGTAGCTTGATTCGAAAGTCCAAGGCGCTATTGCACTCGCGAAACACTTCACTGTCGTTAGTTACAGCAAACAGTACATTGTTTATAAACAAACATTATTATAGAAAAATTCAGCTTTCACTTGAAGATAAATAGTTTAAAAGTTCGTTAAACTGGATCAAATTTTACTTTTACTCGAATAAAATTATTTAGTTAAGACTCGAACGTGATTATTGAAAGTTCATTAACTTTGACCAAAATAAAGTATGTGAGCATACTACATGTTTTAACTGCACTGTTAAACATAGTAATAAGAAAATTGAAACTCCTCTCTCCTACTTCTGGTTCTGACTGCTTAAAAGAAATTAGTGGATACCAAAATTGGTATAAAATGATAACGACGATTTGCTTAGAAACAGCGGGAAAATCGCCGGAGTTCACGATACACCATCACATTCGCCGGGCTGGAATCATCCTAGCCGGCTGGGAAACTGGAAAACTACATTCCGAAACCTCAATGGAACTTAGCTCCTATGACGATGGCCCTAAAGGAACCAAAACTCAACTTCACTTGATGGTGACTTCTACCGAACTCAACTGAACATGATGATGGCTTCTACGGAACTCAACTGAACATGATGATGGCTTCTACTGAACTCAACTGAACATGATGATGGCTTCTCTCGAATTCAACTGAACATGTTGATGGCTTCTACGGAACTGATCTCTAGGACCGCTAACTTGATCCTTCTAAAACTTGGGTTCCTTCTCCCAAAAAAAAGTGACTTCCTACTTAGACCAATAGGAATCATACCAGATATTTCTCTACCAATCAAATGGTCAGAAAAACTCTCAAAACATCCCTCGAACGCCATGATGGTTTTACTTTCAACCAATTACAAATACTTAAACTTCGCAATAACAAAATCTCTTGAGTTTACACGAAATGCGATGACTCATACAATTCAGTTAGTTTTTAGAACCAATATTTAAGAGCTTTACTAAAAGCCTCGGCTTAGGATAAGCCTTTCCTGTTGCAATACACCCTCAATAAATTTGTGTCTGAGAAAGTCATAAACATTAAGACTCTAGTCTACAAATGCCATAAAAACCTTTATACTCTGAGTCCCTACTTAACGTGGAACCTCTTTGAAAAATATACCGTTTACAATTGTGTAGGATACAAACAATTTGGGGCACCTTTGTACACCAAATTTCAAAGAATCGCAAGAACCGAAATAAACATCCAAATCCCGTGAGAATTGAATAACGCCATACTCTGCATTATGCGGAAGATCGATATACAGGGCGTAGCGAAAGTATTACTGGGTCGGAATTTCAAATATTTAGACGGGGGTTTTTTAGACTGTTTCAAATTCAAATCTTTGGTTTTATCTTTTAAATCTAGCTCAGATTTAATCTAAGGACTCAGAGGAGTCTGATTTAATAATATCTCTTTAAAACAAATTAATGTTCTTAATTCTAAGTATTAAAAATTTCGCTTACAGGATAAAGACGATGCAGATGTGCATTCCTTTGCTCCTGAAGAATTCTAACTTATATTTCTAACTGCTAATTCCCTCGGGTGAACTCTGCAGACGGTTTCCCTGGGGCTGGTTCTTGGAACAGTGGACAAACACCTAAAAGTGACGAGGATCTATAAAGATTGTTCCACTATCCTACTGACTGCGCCAATTATGAATGTTCTTTGAGAAAACACTTTTTTAAAAACTGAACTCACAATTTAAAACTTTTATTTTCTGCTTACAAAGATTTTAGTAACAACACAATAATTTAAAATCAGACGTTAATTTAACATATTTAATCAGTTTTAAAATATAACTTTTATTAATCAGACTTTATTTAGAGATTTTAATCAGACTGAAAAATATTGATTTTTACATTGTCTTTTATAATTTTTATTGCATATTGCTGAATTGCTGTTCCATTACGTCGCAATTAAGTCCAAAATCTTCAACGCTGACGGCGCGGCGGTAGCCTCGTGTTGAATTGGTGTGGTAGAATATACTGGATAGTACGGTCGTTGTACTATAACTCACGTGTTATAAAGTTGCAAGATCCAATTTTTTGCTCCTTGGCCTAGATGTTTTCTTTGTTCACTGCATATACAGGGTGTACAGAAACTCTACTGACAAACGAAGACAGGAGATTCCAGGGGCGTCATTTGATAGGGGACAGGGGGGCATTTGCCCCCCCCTAACCCTGAAATTTACAAAAAATAGATCAATTTTGTATTATGTTTGCATATAAGTGTATTGTATATATAATGCTTGCCCCCCCCCCTATCAAAATTTCAAATGACGCTCCTGGGAGATTCCTCAGACAATTTTGACAGTATTTAACCCAATTCATCTAGTCCGAAAATGCTTCCTAAGGGAGCTAGAGCTATTTGAAGATGGCGTCTTGTAATTAGTTTTTCTTAAATATCTCCAGAACGTGTCTAGTTAAAAAAACGAAAATTGGTAGGCATATTTACCTTCCAGAGATAAACCGCTTCCATCTATTGCGAATTTCTAGTACCGGTCATAGGCGTTCGTTTTGGGTAGATTAACGGTTATTTTATCGCATAACTTTTTTGTCTTTAAATTTTACGAATTTTTTACTCTGGATTATTAAATTCTGAAGTATACCAGTACTAAAAGGTACTCTTGCTGTAAGTCGGTAGGACACACCGTTTTCTATAAAAATCGATTTGAAAATTTTTCGTCTCTTGAATTTGAAAAAAAAAATAAAAAGAATGTGTGTGTACTTTGTACGCACGTAAGAAGTTATACTTCTATTATATGATTTCTTAAAAATAAATATACTTTAAACAGTTTGTTTTAATTTTTTTAAACACCAAACTAATTTTGTGCTTACCGCTTTCAAAAAAAAAAAAATAAAAAAAAAGTATAGGATTGCTTCGGACTCGAACTCAAGACCTCTCGATCTCTGGCCGAATGCTATACCAAATACAATACGAGGACTGTGTCTGTATTGGTTCGGACGTACCTAATGACGATTCGCGGTAACAAACAGAAAAGTATAATAACAATAAGTATACAATAAAATGTTTTAATAATACTCATCTTACTGCTGAGGAAGACAAATCCAAAGACACAAAAAGTATAATAAATATATTTACTAAAATCACTAATATATTTCTTTTCACACCTTTTCTTGCACTGATATATTTATACATAACTTGAAAGATTCAGCAACTAAACGCCATTCTGTTTGTGTGCGCATGCGCGCAGTATTATGAAATTTTACTCTCAATCGCGCCTAAAGAACTATAACTTCAAAAAAATTTTCAAAAAAAAACGGTGTTTTTTACTTTAGAAATAAATAGAAAAAAGTTAGCGATAAAGTAACCGTTGGGCTATCCAAAGCGAACGCCTATGACCGGTACTAGAAATTCGCAATGGATGGAATCGATTTATCTCTGAAATATACTTAAGCGTACCAATTTTTGTTTCTCTATACAGAAGTGTTCCGGAGGTTTTTAAGAAAAACTAATTACCAGACGTCATCTTCAAATAGCTCTAGCTCCCTTAGGAAATATTTTCGGACTATGTGAATTGGCAGTGGCGGCTGGTCTGTAAGTGAAGGGGGAGGTCATATCCGGTGGTTCAAGATTCTTTTGGAAAAACAAGACCTACAAATCCCATTTTAAATAATTTCTTATTCCATCATCTGTATTGGTTTCTTATAACTTATTTTGCAATATGTTGTTTAAATTTAAGCGGATCTTTATTTGACAAGTCTTCATTACTAATTGTCAAATAAATCAGATAAATAGTATGATATAATATGTAATTATAACAGCCAGAATATCAACAAACTATAAACTCAAAACCTAAAATAAATAAAAACTTACATTTTTATGCAGATTTAAAAAGTAAATCGATTCTTCTGGCCTTAGATTTTGCGAAATGATCGATCACTTGCTCTTTGAAATTTGTGATCGTTCGAATTAAATATTTCTCCATAGTTAACATATTAACATAGTTAACTAAAGCACACAACCTGTCCTCTCCCATAGTATTTCTTAAAAACGTCTTGATGCGTTTTAACGTAGAAAAGAAACGTTCACTTTCCACTGTAGTCTTTGGCAAAGTACATAAAACGTTCAATAATTTTACACATTCAGAAAAGGTATCACATAAATTGTTATTTATGAATAACTGTAGAATTGAAATAATCCCGCTGTTTTTATCAAAATCTTCACAATCATACATCACTTCAAGTTCGGTTTTCAGTTTGAAATAATTTATAAGTGGATAGTTGACTTTGACTAACGTTAGTGTATCTTCGGGAAATTTTTTCCTGTAGTCTATAAACCTTTCAGCATAAAAAAGTTGAGCAATCACAAGATGTTCACTAAAACTGAATCGATGTTGAATTTCTGATAAAACGATATCACATACTTCCAGTGAGGTTCGACGTTTTGAGTCCTCATGTCTTGGCCGTTTATTAGAAACTATCGTGCATAACGATGAGGGCTGTGAAGAATTGCTTAATACTTTGGCTCTGATTTTTTCAATGCCCTCTTTAAACTTGGCAATATAGTTTTTAATATTTAAAACATCGATATTACGTTTCTGAAGTTGATTAAACAATATGTCACAATGCGGCATAATCATATGGAAAAAATCTAACCAATATAAGAAATCAGTATCTTTTAAGTAATTTTTCAATCCAATGGCTTGACTTAAAGTATTATTATCGTCTTCATTTTCTATAATTTTCTCCAAGCAAGCTAGAATATCTTTTTGATATAAAAATACAGTTTCTACGCATCGTGCATTAAAGTACCATCTGGTTGGCGCTGCTTTAGGTAGTCTTACCTTCACAACTTCGTCCAAAACCGCTGTCCTCTTAGGAGATTTTCCAAAAATTGACGAAAAGCTGTGTAAACTGGCAAAGAATACCTTTACACTCTTGTTCTGTCCAACCGCTTTTTGTAAAATTAAGTTTAACTGGTGGGCATAGCAGTGTATGAAAGTAGCTGAGTGATATTCAGGGGCGGCTCGTGGTAGAATAAGATGGTGAGGCACACTACACTTGAGGAATATTACAGTAGACTCTCTCTATAACGAACACGGGTATTACGAAGTTTCGCTTATAATGAGGTATGTCCAACATAATATGCATGCTTACCGAGGCCAGTGCTGTAATAAATTCCACCGCCTGTAACTTCCTTCCTATTTATCTGTCGACCGATATTGAATATCGTAGGAAATTTACAATTTGCGATGGCCAAGTTTCATTGTTGAAGTCGATGATCGACACCTAATAAACTATGTAGGAGGCTTCAAAACATTTGAGTAGTGGTGATATGCACTGTTTTAAGTTCCTTTCGTCATGTAAATCAAATATTAAACAGTATTGTTCATGCAAATCTTTATTAGCAATCAAGAAGCTACAACTTACAAGTTACATGACGCTATCCGGAATGGCGTTACGTCGCTGGCATCTGTCTGTCGTTGGTCTTCTTCTTTTACATCCTAAACATAATATATTACATAATATTGTTGTCTGATATAACGAGATCCGCTTATAACGAGGTAATTAGTACGCCATTTCAGTTCTCGTTATAGAGGGAGTTTACTGTATTATTATGGTTAGCTTTTGTTTAATAGCCGGAGGGTCGATTTTGTGGCGTCATAACGTCACAAAACGGCACCGTATTTATTTTAAGGCTTGCAAACGATATTAAATAACAATTATTTTATTCGCAAAAGAAAGTCGAAAGTTCTAAGTCTATAACATCATTCATACTCTTATTAGCTGTTTTTTTAGCTAAAAATAATTAATATGATACCACATATCAAAACAGTGTGAGTCAGATGTTTCGTCATTTCTTGGTCTCATCAGCGTTGTACAGTCATATTAAACAAAATTTACATTATATACTACATGACAGGAACGGACAACTGATTTCAGTGGCGTAACCAGGGGTTTTTTAGGGGTTATAAGCGCCCCATACCCTTAACATCCTCCTAATTCCATACCCCCAGAGACCCATACCCCCTTAGGATCATCCTGGTTACGCTGTTGACTGATTCTTTTATTAATCACTTGCCAAAATGAAATTATTGTGCGCAAACAATATACCTTCAAACACGTGATAATTTCATTTGGAACCAATCTTATATTAGCAAATTACTGTTATATTATAAGATCGATTTTTTATGTTAAATAAACTAAGGGTTAAATTTTATTTTTTTGGCTTTTTATATTTTTTATTAAACAGCGTGCTTAAAAGTAATATTATTAGGAAAGAAATCATAATTTCTAATTTTTTTATTAATTTACTTATTTAATTGACATTTGCAAAATGGCATACAGCTAGCAACAGCATGATAACATACTCTAATTATAATTATACTAATAGTAAGTAACCAGAGTGTAAGAAGGCCAAGTACACGTAACCAGAACAAACTACCTAACTAAAACTGCAAAACCACGCTAGAGGCATATTTTTGCCAGCCTCTGAAAGGATATTTAATCCCGGCTCCAAAAATTATTCTCAGTTTAAATTTTATTGCGGCCGACCGATCACCGCCGGCTTCGTAATATGCTAGACAAGGACCCATCTGAGGCAGTGCTTCTGCTATAATTTGAGAAAGTGAGAATGAGACGCATATATACTCCCACGTAGGGTAGGTACCTACCGATGTATTTATGAAGAACGCTTAACTACAAAGATACGGGGTCAGGGCCGTACCTACCTATTTTATTTTTTATCATAAAAATAAAGTTATTAAGTTTTATAATAAAAATTAAGTTATTTAGCAGGTTTCAAAAAGTTAAATTGTATTTAAATAATTGATGATGAAATAACGAAAATAAAGTTATTTAGCAAATTTCAAACAGTTAAATTGTATTTAAAGAATTGATGATGCAATAACGAAATAACGTAAAGAGTCGATTGATATACCGGTGAGGCACGGCCTCACCTGCCTCATAGGACTAGCCGCCACTGGTGATATTTTTGTCTTACTTTGTTTTGAACACCACCAAATTTTCCACTCATAACGGAAGCTCCATCGAAACTTTG
Source organism: Diabrotica virgifera virgifera (assembly GCF_917563875.1). Classification (NCBI taxonomy): domain Eukaryota; kingdom Metazoa; phylum Arthropoda; class Insecta; order Coleoptera; family Chrysomelidae; genus Diabrotica; species Diabrotica virgifera. Next base: position 99,045,599 of record NC_065452.1, read on the forward strand.
AGCGACTAGTTTTTCTGGAGTTTTATTTATTTCTAAACTGTCCAATTCATCCATAATAACGTTGGCCAGATTTTCTGCTTTAGTTCCTATCGGATTAATAAATTTCCAGAATCTTTCGTGGACATTACCATTTAATACGTATCGAAAAATAATGACCATCTGTGTTTTATTTGAACTATCTGTAGTCTCATCTGCTTGAACGGCAAGAAAATCGGATTGTTGAATTTCAGATTTTATTTTATGATGTACGACAGCCAACATTGACTCTAGTAAATCATTTTGTATTGACTTCGATATACCTTTAAAAACTGAACTTTTGTCTAGATGTTCTTTAAAAATCGAATCCAGTTCTGATACGAAATTTACTAAACCGCGAAATACACCGGGATTTTCAGATAATTCCGTTTTATCATGGCCTCTTAACGCGAGTTCAAACGCTCCGCAGAACTTTATAAAGTCAATAATTTTATTTAAAATGTATCGGTTTTTTGTTACATTGTCATTAAAAATTTTAATTGATTGTCTATACGCACTATCTAATTGCATTCGGATGTCGGCACGGCCCAGAGTTGCAAAAGACTTTTCATGTGATTACCAGACAAAGAATGATTTTTTAATTTATCTTTCAAGTGTTTTAAGTCAGTAACCCCCGTTCTGCACCACACTGGATCGTTAGAAAATAGTAAACACGGAAAACAATAAAATGCATTCGATACCTGACATCCACAAAGCCAGTCTGACAATTCATACATATTTTGGCGAAAATACCGATGAACAGGTTTATTTTTGTCCATTGTAGTCTGTTTGATTTCAAGATTTTTAAAATAATATTAATCTCACGAACGCACTTAACTTAACTTTGTAAATTCCGAACTAATCTTACTCCCACCGTAGATAGTCACGTCTCAACCGTAGATAAGATAGAAACTGAGAGATTTTAGTCTCAACAACGAAAACGATACCTACGGTCTACGGTCAATGACCACGATTTGGTACCAACTTGCATATAAGTGCGTGTTTTCGTGAACGTTCGGATTCCCAGTGCTGTATTCTCACAGTGAGGTCAAATAAATTTCTTGACCATCGTGAATGTTCGTATTTAGCTGTTTAAGAGTAATATTGCGGTAGTTTCAGTCAAAGATAAATTTGGCTTTTCGGTACTGTCAGACAGCTCGTATTTCATGTTTATTTATCGGTAATCTTTTGGCGGCATCTTTGTCGCTATATTTTACAACAAAATGACTGAAAAGTCAATACAATAAAAGCAAAATTTAACTTTGAACGATACTATTGTATTCCGAACATTTTTAATACAGAAAATTTTCTTTTTTTAAGGAAATAATTACATTATAATCGTTTGATTGTACAATTATTACAGGGAGGTCATTGACTAATTGACCTAAAGGGATAACCGCCACTGTGAATTGGGTTAAATTGTCTTAAAATTATCTGAAGAATCTCCTGTCTTCGTTTGTCGGTAGAGGTTCTGGAGACCCTGTATAATCCACAACTGCAGCTTTCCCGTTTTTTAACCTCTTCATAACGCCATGGAGTTCTTTTAGTGTAAAAGGAGTTCCTAGGTGGTTTGTCTCCTGATTAAATCTTCTTCTAGTATTTGGGTCCTTATATCGGTTCTTACTTCGTCCATTCATAAGAAGTTGAGTAGCAACTTGGTTTGCTGTAACCTTTCAATGCTTTCAAGGTGGTTTATGTTCTTTTGGATCACCGCTAAGTTTTTTTACAAGGCTCCATGCTATTTTGCTACTATGTGTCATGTCAATGTTTTCCAGGGTTGCAATGCACTTTCCTTTCTGGCTTGACTTAGCTGTTGGAGTAGGACTGCTCCGCATCAACAGTTTCTTGGCTAAAAAAAGGGTCAGTGGAATAGAGGGTTTCGTATGTTCTCATTAGTTCTTTGGGCTCACTAGACATCCCGGAAACATATTGTTGCCTAAATTCTCTGGAGATAGCTTTTCTAGACACATTTTTTATTGTTGTTCTGAAGCTATTTTCTTGTGGCTTTTTACAATTTTAACTATTTATAATGGGAAATAAGCCACAATATTATTAAAAAATTATTTTTATTAACGTTTCGACGCCCAAATCGGGTGCCGTTGTAAAAATACAAAATACTACTAACATAAACAAAAATGTTGTTGCTTAGTAAAAAAATGTAAATGTAAAGTAATGTCACCGTTGCATGTGGTTGTCTTTTTAAAGACAGATCACATGGTATGATTTTTTGTGACGGATATTCTTGAGTTGGGGTTGATTTCATGTAATCGAATGAACTATCTTTCAGTAAAGTCGTCCCAGGAACGCAACTCATAAATATTGGCAATATCATTTTAAAGTCTTCTACTTTAAAATGTATCATATTATGTATCTGAATTGCCGATATAAATGAGTCAAATTAAATAAATTATTAGAAGAATTGTTTTACTAAGCAACAACATTTTTGTTTATGTTAGTAGTATTTTGTATTTTGACAGCGGCACCCGATTTGGGCGTCGAAACGTTAATAAAAATCATTTTTTAATAATATTGTGGCTTATTTCCCATTATAAATAGTTAAAATTAACATTTTTTATTACCTCTACAAATTTTTCGTAGCTGTTCAATAATGAAAACGCATTGTTCTCTTGTATAACGCTCTATTTTTACTAACCCTAAGCTGTCAAAATGTTTTCTTTCCTTGTTGCCAAAACTTTACTAAACAAATTTGAACCTTGCGTGAATTTTGGATCAGTCTAATCCCTTAATTTTATGTTTTAGTTTTTGATGTTATGTTTTTGAGTTTTTGATTAATTCGACACTTCCAACGAAAACTGTGGCGACTCAAAATCGCTTATTCAGAGATAATTGCGTTTAAGAATAATACTGAAAAGTGATATTCTGTAATTTGTTAATTATTACTACTGCGTTTCTTATTTTTTCACCAAGTAAATTTATGTGCAATTAGAATTACTTTAAATGAATATAAATTTCATAGTTTTATGACCTTGGAATTTGAATAAGTTGGTACATTTTTCGTTGACAAAAATTTCATTTATAAAAAATTTATTTACTACAATAATAAGATAAATTAAACTAACAAATATTTTTTGACAATTTTTTTATAATGCTATTATGATACTAATTATAATATTAATTAACAACTAATTACTTAATACAATATATTGCTATTATTCAGATTCGGAACCAGTTGCTTGATCTGTAGAGCACTCTGGTGGAATGTCTTCACTAGCAGGCCGCAGGGAGTTATAAAACTCATGGTATATTGCTGGCATGAAATTGGCTTTACATAAGCTTAATAGACCATTTAATTTTTTACTATCAATTGTAAAAGAGCTTGGTATACACGTAGTAGATTGTATTCTTCGGGATTACGTAACTTTTGACATGATGTAGAATTCTTTGTCATTCTCATAGGTAAAATAAGCTTTATAAAGATTCTTTCGTTCGAAGTGATTTTGCTAATCTTGTTTATCTAATGCTACCCTAATTTTGCTTATCTTTATCACCTCCGTAGTGTTAGTTCTTTTCCATGTTATCTGAACCATTGGCTTAAAAATAAAAAGTCTTCTTGAAATTGAGTCGTTTTTTTTTTGCTCTATGTTGTGAGAAAGTAAATTTTGATGAGGCTAATCCACTGGTCAGGAATGTCATATTCTTGTAATTTGTATCACACTGTCCCTGCTCTCATTTTCTTTTACCAAGGAAACGTTGTATTATTTCATTTCTATACAACGACTAGGTATATTCGATGACGAAGAATATAATACGACTTTTCGAATCGTTGACAGCACCACAATTCGAATACTTCTAATTTGTTTAGCATTGTGGTTTTTAAAGTCCATGTCTTACAACCATACAATATGATAGACTACACATAACATTTCAGGACCTTCTTCCAAATATTCATCGACAAATTTCTGTTACATAAAACTTTTCCTTTTGAGGACAAACTGGAGCTAAATGACTTACTGTATAACATACCTTACAGCGAAAAGATCTATATCTACACATTAAAAAATTATGGTTACCTCGTCCACAATATCTACATCTAACATTATGTTGTGTTTTGGCTTCTTTTATCTTTGAAACCTGCTTAAACTGGCCTTCAGGTCTTCTTTTCACTCCCTCAACTCGATTTACTTGTGTTGCATGCGATTGATTTAGCGTTGCTTCCTTCTTTAACGCTAGCTCCACCAAAATTTATGGAATGTTTCTCCTCACAAAGCCCATCTAAATTAGGGCCCTTCTTTGGACATGTTATAAACTTGTCTTTAAGCACATCGTTTAATATATTACCAAATTTGCAGTTACTAGCTTGGTTTTTTAATCTGGCATACCACTGTCAAACTATCTCATTTTCTGCTTGTCTCATTTCATAAAAATCAATTCTTTCTTTAACGACGTTCTACACCTTCGGCGAAGAATTAAAGATTTGCACGAAATTTTAGTATGTTATAGTTTACTTCAAAAAATTAAGACTTGATTTTTTAAAAATTGTTTTACCGTGCCGTTTAATTATTATTAAGGGTCAAAGTTAAGTTTTAACATGGGCTCTTATGGGAATTCTTAAAAAGTTAATAACTTTTGATCCAAATTTACGATTTTTAATTATTTGTGCTTAAATTAAAGGTTTTTTTGTAAGGAATAACATATTAAAAAATGAGGATTGTTTACTGTACCATTTATTTTTAATTTATTTATTATAATTAATTCCGTAATTTATTCCGTAATTTCCGTAATTTATTATAATTTATTTTTATAAAGTATTTAATACCGAAACATATGATTTGCTGCTATAAATGCATTGTTACCAACTTTCGCTTGCATGTAAGTTTCCCCCCTTTCCTCTGAGAGGCATACCGCGCAACGAAGGTGTAGAACGTCGTTAAACACAAACATTCTTCTTGTGAACTGATTTCTTAGGATATCACCAATTTCTGGACAAGTCTTATCCTTTGGTTTTACCGGATCACAAATATCCCTTAAGGTTTTATATGCTTGTTCGCCTATTAACGTTAACAAAACTGATATCTTTTTATTCTCTTCTACATAGTTTGCACAAAAATACTGCTTTAGGTGTTCTTCCCATGTGGCCGATTCTTGACCTAAACTATATTCCCCTATGGAGCCAATGTTACCTCTATAAATTGTTGCCGATGCCTCTGTCATTTTAATGTATTTTCCTCGTCGCCACTGTTATATATTGAAGACTTATCTGTTTTTATACTTTATTCCATATACCCAAAACGTGTTCATTACAATCTTACAACAATGTTGTTTTACGGTCTATTATATGACAGACAGGTGACACCGCATATATTGTCTGTGCCAATGACTGACTTAATATAAACGGGTTACCAGCCCACTAGTTACCACTATATTACATACAGTTACTGATTCATTTTTCATTAATTTGAGTAGTTCTGCTAGTATATTATCGGAGCCTGGTGCTTTGCCATCCATTAGCTGTGTTATTCCAGAACGAACTTCCTGTTGTAATATTCTTGTTTTATCATGTACCTTTTCTTCTATCTTATAGGTATTTGAGATATATCTAGGATTGAGATACTACATTTAAATTAATGCACATTGTGTTGACTATATTAGGATATGAGTTATATTATTCTCTGGAAGAAATTTCGGTATCCTGATGTGTGTTTATGGTAATAACACAAAAATGAAAAAAAAGAGGTACGACAGTTTTCGTTGGGAGGCTCGAAATATCTATGTTATATTTAGTTTTAGTTTCATTGTAAATTCTTATTTTCCTGATCTATTTGCTTAATTTTATGTTTTAGTTTTTGATTAGTTTCCTAGGTTACGTTAGTTTTAATTTTATTGTTTTATCTTTATAAGTAATTATAATAAACATTGATAAAATTTTTCGTTTTTATTTGACTTGTTTTATTTATTTGTTTTTTTTTTATTTTTTTATGTCGTTCTTTAACAATATGCATACTTTAAAATTTGAAACTTTTTTTTTCTGTTTTAGTGATTGGGATGATGATTTTATCTCATATTTTTTTAAAGTAACGTTCAAAAGATATTTTTAGTCCTACGATTAAAATGATCCAAGGGATCAATGCGAAGTTCTTTTCTAAATTAAATTACCAAAGTCTGCAATCACAAAGCTGTTTTAATAATTTTAGTTAATTTTTATATAATTTGATGGGTACCCCCGTCAAAATAGCCCCGTCAAAAAAGCCCCGACAAAATAGCCCCGACATAATATCCCGCACACAAAATAGCTCCGACAAAATAGCCTGCAGACAAAATAGCCGCCGAATAATAGCCCGCCGACAAAATAGCCCCGACAAAATAGCCCCGAAAAAAAAGCTTGGAAATATGTCTATTAAGCTAGAAAGACCATTTCATAAGGGAGCCATGAGACACACCCCATATTTTTTTGCTATTTTATTGCTAATTTATTACGCAAATTAAAAATTTATTGCTTCATCCCCTTCAGAGAAACAGGTGGCCATTCCAGCTTAATATTAAGCTAGAAAGGCCAACATTCATATATCCGGAACGAAAGTAGATAGAGAGTTGCTTCCAGTGGCCTATTTTATTGCTAATTAATTGCTGAAAGACTGAGTTTACAAGAATTTACAAACTCACCCCCTTCAACCCCTACCGATATCATCATTCCCCGGAATCCACAAAAAGTGAAAATAACCAGTTTAAAGAGCTAAAACCAAGTACGTATTTTTTGCTTATTCATTGCTACAGGTCTAAGCCAAAAATGAATTTTTTGCTTCCTCCCCTAACGAGCCACAATGGCTACTGCGGTTTAATACTTAAGGCTACAATACTCAACACTCCTGTTTCAGGAAATAAAGCAGATAGAGGGTCGTTTCTGGCGGCATATTTAATTTTTAATTAATTGCTGAAAGATGGGGTATACACAAACTCACCCCCTCCAACCCCTACCGTTATCATCGTTCCACGGATTTCACAAAGAGTGAAAATAATCAGTTTAAAAATGTAAAACCAAGTGGGTATTTTTTTCTAATTAACAGCTGCAGGTCTACGTCAAAAACCAATTTTTTGCTTCATCCCCTAACGAGAAACAATGGCTACTGCGGTTTAATCCTTATGCTACAATACCCAACACTCCTATTTCAGGAACGAAAACAGATAGAGGGTCGTTTCCAGCGGCATATTTTATTGCTAATTAATTTCTGAAAGATATGGTATACAACAATTTGCAAACACACCCCCTCCAACCCCCACCGTTGTTCTCATTCCCCGGATTTCACAGAAAGTCAAAATTACTAGTTTAAAAACCTATGACCAAGTGGGTATTTTTTTTCCTAAGCAACTGCTGCAGGTCTACACCAAAAACGATTTTATTGCTTCATCCCCTAACGGGCAACAATGGCTACTGCGGCGGTTGAATACTTAAACTACAACACTCAATTCTCCTGTTTCAGTAACGAAAACAGATAGAGCGTCGCTTCCGGCGGACTATTTTATTACTAATTAATTACTTATTTATTACGCAAGTTACAAATTTATAGCTTCAACCCCTTCAGAGAAACAGGTGGCTATTCTAGCTTAATATTAAGCTAGAAGAGCCAACATTCATATTTCTGGGAAGAAAGTAGATAGAAAGTAGCTTTCGGCGGTATATTTTATTGCTAATTAATTGCTGAAAGATTGAGTATACCAGAATTTAGAAACATCCCCTCCAACCAGTACCATTATCATCGCTCAACGGATTTCACAGAAAGTGAAAATTACCAGTTTAAAAATCTAAGACCAAGTGGGTATTTTTTTCCTAAGCAACTGCTGCAGGTCTACGCCAAATTCTATTTTATCGCTTCATCCCCTAACCAGTAAAAATGGCTACTGCGGTTGAATACTTAAGCTACAACACTCAATTCTCCTATTTCAGTAACGAAAGTAGATAGAGTGTCGCTTCCAGCGGCATATTTTATTGCTAATTAATTTCTGAAAGATATGGTATACAACAATTTAAAAACTCACCCCCTCCAACCCCCACCGTTGTTCTCATTCCCCGGATTTCACAGAAAGTCAAAATTACTATTTTAAAAACCTATGACCAAGTGGGTATTTTTTTCCTAAGCAACTGCTGCAGGTCTACGCCAAAAACGATTGTATTGCTTCATCCCCTAACGAGCAACAATGGCTACTGCGGTTGAATACTTAAAATACAACACTCAATTCTCCTGTTTCTGCTTCAATTTCCAGTTATTGCTAATTAATTGCTTGTTTATTACGCAAATTACAAATTTATAGCTTCAACCCCTTCGGAGAAACAGGTGGCTATTCTAGCTTAATATTAAGCTGGAATAGCCACCTGTTTCTCTGAAGGGGTTGAAGCTATAAATTTGTAATTTGCATAATAAATAAGCAATTAGTTAGCAATAAAATAGGCCGCCGGAAGCGACGCTCTATCTGCTTTCGTTACTGAAACTGGAGAATTGAGTGTTGTAGTTTAAGTATTCAACCGCAGTATCCATTGTTGCTCGTTAAGGGATGAAGCAATACAATCGTTTTTGGCGTAGACCTGCAGCAGTTGCTTAGGAAAAAAAATACCCACTTGGTCATAGGTTTTTAAACTAGTAATTTTGACTTTCTGTGAAATCCGGGGAATGATGACAACGGTGGGGGTTGGAGGGGGTGAGTTTGCAAATTGTTGTATACCATATCTTTCAGAAATTAATTAGCAATAAAATATGCCGCTGGAAACTACCCTCTATCTGCTTTCGTTCTTGAAATAGGAGTGTTGGGTATTGTAGCTTAAGAATTAAACCGCAGTAGCCATTGTTTCTCGTTAGGGGATGAAGCAAAAAATTGGTTTTTGGCGTAGACCTGCAGCCGTTAATTAGAAAAAAATACCCACATGGTTTTAAGTTTTTAAACTGATTATTCTCACGCTTTGTGAAATCCGTGGAACGATGATAACGGTAGGGGTTGGAGGGGGTGAGTTTGTAAATACTGGTATAACCCATCTTTCAGCAATTAATTAAAAATTAAATATGCCGCCAGAAGCGACCCTCTATCTGCTTTCTTTGCTGAAATAGGAGTGTTGAGTATTGCAGCCTTAAGTATTAAACCGCTGCAGCCATTGTGGCTCGTTAGGGGAGGAAGCAAAACATTCATTTTTGGCTTAGACATGTAGTAATTAATGAGCAAAAAATACGTACTTGGTTTTAGCTCTTTAAACTGGTTATTTTCACTTTTTGTGGATTCCGGGGAATGATGATAACGGTAGGGGTTGAAGGGGGTGAGTTTGTAAATTCTTGTAAACTCAATCTTTCAGCAATTAATTAGCAATAAAATATGCCGCCGGAAGCTACCCTATAACTACTTTCGTTCCGGAAATATGAATGTTGGCTATTCTAGCTTAATATTAAGCTGAAATGGCCACCTGTTTCTCTGAAGGGGTTGAAGCAATAAATTTTTGTTTTGCGTAATAAATTAGCAATTAATTAGTAATAAAATAGGCTACCGGAAGCAACTCTCTATCTACTTTCGTTCCGGATATATGAATGTTGGCCTTTCTAGCTTAATATTAAGCTGGAATGGCCGCCTGTTTTTCTGAAGGGGATGAAGCAATAAATTTTTGTTTTGCGTAATAAATTAGCAATTAATTAGCAATAAAATAGGCCACCGGAAGCAACTCTCTATCTACTTTCGTTCCGGATATATGAATGTTGGCCTTTCTAGCTTAATATTAAGCTGGAATGGCCACCTGTTTCTCTGAAGGGGATGAAGCAATAAATTTTTGTTTTGCGTAAGAAATTAGCAATTAATTAGCAATAAAATAGGCTGCCGGAAGCAACTCTCTATCTACTTTCGTTCCGGATATATGAATGTTGGCCTTTCTAGCTTAATATTAAGCTGGAATGGCCACCAGTTTCTCTGAAGGGGATGAAGCAATAAATTTTTGTTTTGCGTAATAAATTAGCAATTAATTAGCAATAAAATAGGCTGCCGGAAGCAACTCTCTATCTACTTTCGTTCCGGATATATGAATGTTGGCCTTTCTAGCTTAATATTAAGCTGGAATGGCCACCTGTTTCTCTGAAGGGGATGAAGCAATAAATTTTTAATTTGCGTAATAAATTAGCAATAAAATAGCAAAAAAATATGGGGTGTGTCTCATGGCTCCCGTATGAAATGGTCTTTCTAGCTTAATAGACATCTTGGAAATGGTAATTATCCTCTATTCAGATGTTTATCTTAACCACATTAAATATAAATTGTCTTTTCAGAGAACTCGAGTCCTGTCTTTCCTGCCTCTTGGAAGTTTGAACATTTAAGTTAAACGAAAATCAATGTTAATTTATGATATAAACATTTTTTTCTGTTTTCGGGCAACATTAAAATGCATTTTAAATTAAATAAATTAAATACATTCTTCCTTTTTGTCAAATAATTTGAATTAAAAAAAAGTTTTTGGACACCTTGTATAAATAATTATGTAATTGTTTATAAGAGGCTGTTTTAGCCGGTGCTATTTTAGCCGGGGCTGTTTTGACCGGGGCTATTTTGTGTGCGATCTATTTTGTCGGGGCTATTTTGTTTGCGGGCTATTTTGTCGAGGCTATTTTGTGTTGGGGCTATTTTGACGGGGCTTTTTTGACGGGGCTGTTTTGACCGGGCTATTTTGACGGGTCACGAATTTGATGTGATTAAAATGAAAAAGATAGAAAATGTCCAGGAGTGGAACCTCAATACTCTGGGTATTGGGATTTTTAAGAGGAAGAACGGACGAAATAGGAAAAACTAGAAGAGAAGTGATTTAAAATACTAATGAAGAGTAGCTTATCTCAGAAGAACAAATCAAATGGGTAGAGAGAAACTAAATCTCGAGTATTCGGTCTAGCTGTAATACACTGAATATTGGCTTTGAGATATAAAAACAAAGATATGGGATAATGAAATGATATAAACAAGGAAGCAAATGAGACCTTTTAATATAAAATTCAATGCGACTAGATGAGACCACTGGAAGTAGAATGATATGAAAAGTATGACAAGGAGAGAAGAAGAAGGGTGCCAACTCAAGACAGCTTGAGGTTTTGAAGTAACGAACGACAAGAAATAAATGACACTTGATACAATGACCTGAAATACAAAAAAACTCAATATTTACCTTGTCTTGCTATACTTATTATATACTGGTAATAGTGACTGAAATAAAAATCAAACGTACTAATGACAAATATAAACATAGTTTCAAAAGTTATGCATCACCTACAATTATATTTGAAACGAGTAAGCGATGGACTACCCCAGCCAATTGAAATAATATTCGAAAATATTACCTCAATCATCTAAGATAGCCATCGTTACACCCTTAGCTTAGCTCAGTCACTCAGGTGTGTGTTCGTCTTGTCCTAACCTTAGATATGAACTATGAAAATTGGAATGGAAGCAAGCAAAACAGTATTTTTAACTAATCATGTTTATTGTTCATAAAGATATAATAAAAATATGACTTAGTAAATTGCATTAACAAATGTATTCAAATTCTTGCCAAAGACTAACAATTATACTTATGGCTTTTGGTAGCTGATGGTAACTTCTTGATGTTGAATGGTACTGCTGTGGACTTCTCTTGACCTGGGCAGATGTTGTTGCCAACAACATCTGCCCAGGTCAGTGCAGCTACGGTCCTGGTCGTTGCAGCCTAGATTTCATGGTCCCCATGGTGTCAGCCTTAGTTCCATCACCGGTGTGGATGGCTTGAAGCTCCCGACGGGAGAAAGGTTGATTTCTATCCAAAAACTGTAACAGTAAAACACATATCAACAATCAAAAAGAAAACCAAATTGTACCTTTTCCAAATAGTATTCAGAAATAGTAAATAGCAAGGGTGAATTAAATCGAATTTAGATGAGGAGAATAGTTAAAATTTTGATTACTAAACGTGCATACATGTAAATTAGAAAGAAATATTTAAAACTAAAATATCAGAACACATGGTTTGACAAGAGAGGTTAGGTATAAAAAATATTAGAAAAACTGTTATAAGATGCTAGGTATAGATGGAATATAATGACTGTAAGAAATTATTAAAAAAACTTTATGTAAAACTCACCCCAAGAGGAAGATTTGATTTGGAATAAAAATGATTTAATTTTGAAGCTTCTTTGCCTTTTATAACATTTCCACCACCATTTTGGGAATTAAATACGGGGATTGTCACTGTCATTAAAATGACATGACAACGAACCTTGGACCGAAATTTGAAATAACGAACATGGAACTCAAGAGATGATACAATGTAAATAGGGTTGCCTAGAGAACGGGCGCCAAATTAGTTTTTACGAAAAAGCAAGTTAAAACGAATAGAAGGAAATAATTACTAATGAAATATTGAAGAAAATAAAGTAAAATAATTATTTAAAAATAAAATATCAAAGATGTGACATTTGTAACGTTACATGTTCATTTTCATAGTTGATTTTTTCATGAACACCTTAACGGATTCCGCTAATGTTTTTTTATTATTTTATATTTTTCTTTGGTAATTACACAGTTTGGCAAAGGTTTACTCAAGTTTTTTTTTTCGAACTTTTACTAGGTGAAAAAAAAGATATGTTTTCTTATGTCAAGTTTGAGACACCCTGTAGCGAGGAAAAGGTACATGTGTGGGTACACACCAAAATGGTATTGTAGTCTTATGTTTTGTGAACTTTTGTTCACACACGTCATGTTAAAGAATAAAACCGTCTAATTTCTTTATTTCTAAAGATTTTAGGGGCTCTCAAAAAACAAAATGTTCATAAAACATAAGCCTATAATACGATTTCGATGTACACCCACACTTATACCTCGTCCTCCCTACAGGGTGCATCAAACTTAACATCAGAAAAACATATATTTTCTTCCACCCCGTATAAGTTCAAAAGAGAAGTTTGAGTAAACCTTTGTCCAACTGGTTAAATACCAAAGAAAAATCTGAAATACTAAAAAAAAATTGAAGGCACTCATGGGAGTGCCGATAGAAGTGAAAACTTCTTATAATAAATAAATTACGAGCTCAATGATTTTTCCCCATCCAAGAAATGCACAACGTCCCTAAAGAAATTTTCAATTCAAAAATTTATTTCGTCGAAGCGATGACGTTCCCTAATTTAATACTTTTTCCCCGTCCAAAAAGTGCACAACGTCCCTCAAGAAGTTTTCACTTCAAATATTTCTTTCCTCGAAGCGATGATGGTCGCGATGACGGTCGCTAATTTAGTACTTTTTCCCATCCAAAAAGTGCACAACATCTCTCAAGAAGTTTTCACTTCGAATATTTATTTCGTCGAAGCGATGATGGTCGCGATGACGGTCGCCAATTTAAAAATTTTTTCCATCCAAAAAGTGCACAACGCCCCAAAAAAAAATTCAATTCAAAAGTTTATTTCTTCGAAGCGATGACGGTCGCCAATTTAATACTTTTTTCCCATCAAAAAAGTGCACAACGTCCCTCAAGATGTTTTCACTTCAAAAATTTATTTGATCGAAGCGATGACGGTCGCTAATTTAATATTTTTTCCATCCAAAAGGTACACAACGTCCCTAAAGAAGTTTTCATTTCAAAAATTTATTTCTTCGAAGCGATGACGGTCGCGATGACGGTCACTAATTCAATACTTTTTTTCCATCTAAAAAATGCACAACGTCCCTAAAGAAATTTATTTCGTCGATGCGATGACGGTCTCTAATTTAATATTTTTCCCCATCCAAAAATGCACAACGTCCTTCAAGAAGTTTTCACTTCAAAAGTTTATTTCTTCGAAACGATGACGGTCTCCAATTTAATACATTTTCCCATACAAAAAGTGCACAACGTCCCTAAAGAAGTTTTCACCTCAATAAATATACGTACAAAATTTATTTCATCGAAGAGATGACGGTCGCGAAAGAAATGCTTTTCTCCCATCAAAAAATAAACTTACGTGCATAGAAATCGGCCCACCTAAAAATTTGGTCATTTTTGAAGTATCGTATTTCCTAAACCTATTGGCCGATTTAAGTGATTTTTTTAAACATGTTATAGCATTGTTCTTCAGCAAAATCGCTGTTATAATATTATTGCTAAACAGGTAAGTGTTATTTTACACCGGGTGTAACAATGATAGTGTGTTTTTTCCTCAAAGTTCTGAACACCCTGTGGAATATTCTAGCGTATATAATATTGAAATTAAAACTCAACTGTAGCCTGATGCTTTCTGAACATTTTGCTTTTTGATTCATGCGCTTATGTTGGATAATAAAAAAGTTAGGTATTTTAACAACTAGCAAGGTTCTTCATCAATACAGGGTGTTTCTAAATAAGTGCGACAACTTTCAGGGGAAATTCTGCATGAAAAATAATGACCGTTTCATTTATAAACATATGTCCGCAAATGCTTCGTTTTAGAGATACGGGATGTTGATTTATTTTACAAACAGACGATTTATTTACTGCTCTAAAACCGGTTGAGATATGCAAATGAAATTTGGTGGGTTTTAAGAGGTAGTTATTGCGCATATTTAACATAAAATTTGGAATTTTATATTCACCATTGGCGTGCATACGGGTCATATTACCCGGTCATATTACCCGTATGCACGCCAATGGTGAATATAAAATTCTTAACTGTATGCTAAAAAATGCGCAATAATTACCTCTTAAAACCTACCCAATTTCATTTGTATATCTCATGCGGTTTTAGAGCAATAAATAAATCGTCAAATTGTACGAACAAATTCAACATCCCGTATTTCTGAAACGAAGCATTTGCGATTATAAACCTAACGGTCATTATTTTTTCATGAAGAATTACTCCTTAAAGTTTGTCGCACTTATTTAGAAACACCCTGTATTGATGAAGAACGTTGCTAGTTGTTAAACTACTTACCTTTTTTATTATTCAACATAAGCGAATGAATCAAAAAGCAAAATGTTAAGAAAGACTAAGGCTACAGTTGAGTTTTAATTTAAATATTTTATATACGCTAGAATATTTCACAGGGTGTTCCGAACTTTGAGGAAAAAACACACTATCATTGTTACACCCGGTATAAAATAACACTTACCTCTTTAACAATAATATTATTACAGCGATATTGTTGAAGAATAAGGCTATAACATATTAAAAAAATCACTTTAATCGGGCAACACGTTTAGGAAATACGAGACTTCAAAAATGACCAAATTTTTAGGTGGGCCGATTTCTATGCACGTAAGTTTAGGTTTTACATTTATTTTAAATTTAAATACTTGTACACACTTTATACAGGGTGTAACAAAAATACAGGTAATAAATTTAATCACATATTCTGGGACCAAAAATAATTCGATTGAACCTAACTTACCTTAGTACAAATATGCACATAAAAAAAGTTACAGCCCTTTGAAATTACAAAATGAAAATCGATTTTTTCCAATATATCGAAAACTATTAGAGATTTTTTATTGAAAATGGACATGTGGTATTTTTATGGCAGTAGTATCTTAAGAAAAAATTAAAGTTAAATTTGGACACCGCATAAAAATTTTATGGGGTCTTGTTCCTTTAAACCACCCCAAACTTTTGTGTACGTTCCAATGTAATTAATATTACAAATTGCAAATCATCACAAGTTCACTTGTAGATCACTTGTTTCTCGCTCTCTTGAACACACCAAAAGAGAGAACACCTCTACCTTTTCACAACATCTTAAACAAAAAAAACATACGTTGAATATCCCAGATGATGTTGCTCTACTTCACAACATCCCACAGAAAGACTTCTTAAAATTAGACTTGTACGAGGACCTAGAAATAATCAAAGAAAACAAAAAAGTCCGAATTGTGTCAACCGCCATGTTTCGTTCAATCGGGACTTCCAACCACTCCATCGACAACTTTTTTCTTAATACATTTACAATATTTCTTTTCACCTCACTTCATGTGCTTCATTCTCAGTCACACTTTTAATATTTCATCTTTTACTAGTCACAATAATCCTTTGTCATCTTCAGCCATCTCACCAATTTTATCTATTCATAACATACATATAAATTACTGATATCATCATCTGCAAACATCCATTTTAAACAAATTTTCATCTGCACACAACCCACCACCATATTTCTACATATGACTATTATCACCATACCTACTCCATCTGTCATCACCAACATATAATACTCATCTCTGGCAAAACCAAATCAACAGTTTAATTTTTTCTTTCTGGGTCTCGTTCTTGTTCCTTTCACTTATTTCCTCAAAGACATCTCATACCCCCCCCCCACCCAGCCACTACTGTCATCATCATATTACGGTTTCGGTTTTTGGACCCTTAGAGATTCGGGCAGCCTGCATTGCCTTTAAGAAATAGTCACCTCAGTCTGAGTTTGTGCTTTCATAATGATACATCCCCTAGATTATTTAAGACATTTTTACACCTTAGACACCCCCATTGTGATTTCTTACACACTTACACAAATTCCAACAGCTACTAATAAGTTAAATAAATTCGATAACTCTAAATCACCACAAAATTGCTTTTTTAAATCTTCGATCTCTTGATAATAAGATTTTATACGGTACTTAGTTGTCGAACACTACACTCCTGTGTAATGTGGTTTGCCTAACTAGTTCCACTTACAGTTAACGAGAATCCATTTTACAATAACAACTAGTTTAATGAATTTTAAATGATAATTTTCACATTGGGTGTGTTGTTACATCATTTCTAATTTTAACAATCTGCATACCTTACTCTTAAATATGACAGGTTATTTTAAACTACCTGTGGAACTGTCGTTTGTCTTGTCACCGTTCCGAGGTTCCCAACCATTTCATTTTCACCTGCCGTCTCACTTCCAACATGTGAAGAAGTCATACCTAGCTCTCAGATGTTACCTAGGGCAACTTAGATAATATTTTAAACATCCAGGCTTAAGGTAGCATTTTATACCAATGTTTCCTTGACGGACTACTTTTACTGGGCTTTGACCCACATATTCTTGTGTAATACTATCTTGGTGGTTAAGCATGTACATTGCACGTGAGTATAACCTAATACTTTTTAACCCTAGTCAAAATTTCAACATCTTTGCCTTTTTTATCAGGTTATATTCATTTTAGGTAATCACTGATGATGACTGGTAAACCAGTTGAAAACTAGTTATGTGAATTTGATGTGGCCCTTTTGAGGGTTTTTTAAATATACCTTTTATACAGGATTAATTGTTTTTTGTATCACATGGTATACAGCCAACTACAGGAAAACTTTTTCCTTGTGGATTTTTAAATATTTATCGCTTTGTTCTTGATACCCTTAATAAACCCAGCTAAACAAACAAATTTGGTATTCGCAAAATTACTTATACTTCCTATTAAATTTTTGAAATGTTGGAATCTTAAATTCATATGCTTTTACGTAAAAAAATTAACTTCTGATTATAAAAAAATCTATCACATAGGTTATTGATTGACCTTTTTGATTCACACACAATGATGTCTCCTCTTGACCCAAACAGCTCCTCTTTGTTGATTATGTTAGGCTACCAATCAAAGCCCTCTCCGTTCTCAGCAAACAATCCAGCAGGAAACCAGCAACTATTTCTCCAAAAACACAAGCCAGGCCTCTTTTTTGCCAGCACTCGTTCAATAAACTCCAAAACTCTCTCCTCTCTTTCTCTCAACAATAATCTCCTGAGACCCAAGTATCTTTTTTACTTGGTGTCACAAATAATTGTAATAATGATAATTCTTGTAACTTACTCTCTTGGACTTTACAGAATCAAAGAGGTATTTCTTCTCGATTTGATTTGTCTCTCGTTTCACCTTTCAGCTAGTCTCACTATCAAAACAAAACACTAGTACTTGCTTCTGAACTACTCACGAAAACTTTTGACTGCTCCTTTCGGATGCCGGTAACACAATAATCTTTTCTTTTCCAAACTATCTCAACATTCAAACAAAACTTTCCCCATTCCAAATTGTCAAGCCAATCAGAAACATTTCTCTCTCCCCATTCTTTTTTTCATTCGAAAACCCACTCATACCTTCAAAATTATTCCTACCATCATAATAATTACTTTCGGGAAATTCTACAAAATTTACTCGGGGCTAAACAAAAAGAGATTAAAATTCCAAACTCCCTTTACCTTAATTTTCTAAGAACTTATTACCTATGGCTTCTACCTTTCTCGTAATAAACAATCCGTTTAAATTAATAATCCTAAATAACTTTCACTTCACTTTTATTTACAAAAATGTTTTTAATATTCTTCATGGAAAAATTCATTAAGGAGAAACCACCTTGTGTGAAAGCTAACTTCTAATAAATATTTACAAATCAATATACAAGATGTATCAAATTTATGTGCCCGCGTTATATTAAAAAAATTAAAATTTTTATTCTATCTTTGATTGATAAATTGAAACACAATAACATCCCCGCCTTGTTTTGAGATAAAATCGTTATTAATAAGTGCAACAAAAAAATGATTTTCTCTCGACAACAACACTTTTCTATTGTGTCAAAATATTGAGTCCCACCTGAAAAACAATTGCTTCCTTTTTCCCAGTGTCTGTACTTAGGTGGGATAGGGTAAGATTTCGATCGAAAATTTCCTAAGTCTTTAACATCAAATGAATGTTCATATTTTTGGCTACTCTGTTTTCTTCATTTATTAAATTTTCATACTCCCTCAATATTACACGCAGTTCCTTCTCGTTTTCTTCTCCCCATATCAATTTTCTTTCGTTTTCTTCCGATTCTTTACACATGTTTATTGTGTATTCTGCCTCCTCCATTTTGCATACTTCTTCTTCAAATACCACAGTTTCAATGGTATCTCTTTCGCCTTCTTTTTCTATTCTGATCTCTTCTTCTTCTTCTGGGCTCATCTCTTCTGTTGAGGAATCCCAAGCTTCATTTTCTTGTGTCAATATTTTTTCTTCTTTTTCTTCTTCTGGGCTAATCTCTTCTTTTAAGGAATCCCAAGCTTCATTTTCTTTTGTCAATCTTTTTTCTTCTTCTTCATCTTTTTCTTCTTCTGGACTCATCTCTTCTTTTGAGGAATCCCAAGCTTTATTTTCTTTTGTCACTCTTTTTTCTTCTTTTCTTCTTCTGGGCTCATCTCTTTTTTCGAGGAATCCCAGGCTTCCTTGTCTTTACTTATCTTCTGCTGCTTTCTCCTCTTTCTTCTCTGTCCTTGCTTCATTGCCAAATTCATTTCCACCGTTTGTTTTTTGTCTACATTATCCTTTTTCCGTTTCTCATGTTCCGTGTCCATTTCCAGAATGTCCTGTTTTTCTTCTTTTTCCTCTGTGATTTTCATCGTGTTATTTTTGAAATCTATCACCACATGTTTTTCTGACAATGCATCCACTTCTACGATCATATCATGCATCATGTTCGGCATTATAACACATTGTAGTGCATAAAATCTCTTCCCCAATCGAACCTTTATTCGTATTCCTTCATTTATTGTTGCCAAAGTCCGTTTATTTGCGCCCACTAAATTTACCCTGGGAATTTTGTAAATTAAATTCGTTAAATCAACTTCTTCTATTCATTTCCTGTTAATCAATGTAATTTCCGAACCAGTATCAATCATAATTTTAATCGGTTTTTCATTGATAAAACCATCTACAAATTTTAAATTTACTCCATTTCTTTTATCATTACTTCCTGCCAATTTAATAAATTCCTTCGGGGGACAAAAAATTCCTGTTTGTTCCTTTGTGTTTAGTGAGCGCCTTCGTGAAAAGACGCTTGCTGTTCTTCTTCGCTTCTTCTTCCGCCGCTTTCTCTCTCATCCTCATATTCACCTATTTGCGTATTGTTTACTGCTCTTCTATTTTCTCTTTGTCTGTCGGACCCGTATCGGTTTCCACGATTTTCCTGTTCATTCCTTCTATTATCATTTCTGTCTTCTTGATATGTGCGGGTGTTATTTCTATTTTGGTTTTCTCGATATTTGTCTTCGTTCCATTGCCGATTTCTTTGTTCATAGTTTCCTTTTCCGTTGTCTCTATTTTCGTTTTCCCTCCTCGGAATAAATTCTCTTCTTGTATAATCTCTCCTAGAGTTTTGTCTTCTATCTCTATGGTCTTGATTTTGGCGTTGTCTATAATTATCTTGCGATCTTCTTATTTCTCTTTCTCTCATTTTTGCTTTTCGTATTTGTGAAAATTGGCACAAACTGTCTATATCTTTGTAGTTTTGTAAAGTTATGTGATCTTCTAAGGTATCTTCAAAATGTCTGGCTATCAGTTCTACTAGCTGTTCGGACGAATAATTGTACTCTAGGTGTTTTGCATTGTTGTATAATTGTAGTGAGTATGTTTTTTCTGAAATACCCATTCTATCATGGTACCTCCCATTTTGCAACTCCTTGTTTATTTCTAGCTGTTGTATTTTTCCACAGAAATAACTCGGGAACTTTTGTTCAAATTTATGCCAATTGTCCAATTGTTCTTCTTTGCTATCAAACCATAAACTCGCCTCATCTTTAAGATGGTTCCTTATCGTTTCTTTGGCTGTTTTGAAGTTAAGGATGTATCGTACCGTCTTTTTTAAATTGTTTATGAAAATTACTGGGTGTAATTTTTTTACATCCCCGCCAAATCTCATTTTTACATCCTCTGTACTATGGATAATCGTTTCCCTTCTTTCTCCGGAATTTTGTTGATTCCTGATTTCCTCCATTTTTCTTTCTATTTCTCGCCTGTCTTGTAATGCGTTTTCAAATTTGGTTTCCAAATTTTCTAGTTCCTTTTTCTGGCAATTGTTTATCTCCATTATTTTGATTTTGATTTCTTTAATCTCTGTCTCTTGTTGTCCCATCTCGTCCTTGATCATTGTCAAACATCCTTTTACTTCCTTTTCGTACTTTCCTATGCGTTCCTCCATTTTCTTGTTGTTCTCTTATATTGCTTGTTTCATTTTTTGTTGTGTTTCATCCATTTTTTGATCTAATTTTTGTTGTGTTTCATCCATTTTTTGATCCACTTTATCCATTTTCTTTGATGTTTCTTCCTGATTTTCTTGCATTGTATCCATTTTCTTTGATGTCTCATCCATTTTTTGTGACTGGAGTTGCATCAGTTGTAATAATTTATCTATTCCTGATAATTCCGGTTGTTCTGATTCCATGATTGTTGTTTCGAAAATGTCTTCTTGTTCTATATGTTCTTCTTGTTCCAAATGTTCTTCTTGTTTTTTGTTTTCTTTGCTTTTGCTTCTGGTTGTTATCGACATGTAGTTAAAATTTATCCCCGCCTGATACGAAATTCGAAAATACCTTGTATGCTGTAGAGACGAAAATTTTTCTCTCCCCAAATATATCTAATCAATTTATCACACAAATTTTCAAATTTATCAAAATTCAAATCAATCAAAAATAAAATAAATATGTAAAATTGTACCTAGATAAAAAAATAACTCAAACAAAATATTTCATAAATTGTAAATATATCAACTTTTTCCGACGGGCAAATAAATTTTCCTTCACCTGTTTTTCCGTTTCCTATCCTTTCAAATTGACAACCAGAGATACTTTGATGCCTTACGTTGGTTCGCCATGTTATGATCTGCTTTCTATTACTTTTATATTAATTATTATTTATTTGATCAATTATTTAATTAACGCAAATCATACATAAAAATATTAAGAAAAAATCTCAGGGTGCCTTTTGTCAAAAAAAAATTAATTAAATTCTCTTAGGTTATACTTATCCTTTCTCGTGGCTTCAGTATCTCTTAGTTGATCCTTAACGGGATAAAATAGGAAAAGGAAATAAATAGAAAAATCATAAATAAACACATACAAATACCTTTATTATCAAAAGCAATGCTCTATAAATTTATCAATTAAATCCTGTGGGCATAACTGTCCAAAAGAAACTTTTACCATATAAATTAATCTAATTGAAACAAATATTTATCGAATTGATGGATTCGACCGTTACTTGATGGAAGTTCATTTTATCTAATAATAAAACACTGAAAACGTTTGTTTTCTATACTTCCACAGAATGTTCTTGATACCCTTAATAAACCCAGCTAAACAAATAAATTTGGTATTCGCAAAATTACTTATTCTTCCTATTAAATTTTTGAAATGTTGGAATCTTAAATTCATATGCTTTTACGTAAAAAAATTAACTTCTGATTATAAAAAAATCTATAACATAGGTTATTGACTGACCTTTTTGATTCACACACAATGATGTCTCCTCTTGACCCAAACAGCTCCTCCTTGTTGATTATGTTAGGCTACCAATCAAAGCCCTCTCCGTTCTCAGCAAACAATCCAGCAGGATACCAGCAACTATTTCTCCAAAACACAAGCCAAGCTTCCTTTGACCAGGACTCGTTCAATAAACTCCAAATCTCTCTCCTCTCTTTCTCTCAACAATAATCTCCTGAGACCCAAGTATCTTTTTTACTTGGTGTCACAAATAATTTTAATAACGATAATTCTTGTAACTTACTCTCTTGCACTTTACAGAATCAAAGAAGTATTTCTTCTCGATTTGATTTGTCTCTCGTTCCACCTTTCAGCTACTCTCACTATCAAAACAAAACACTAGTACTTGCTTCTGAACTACTCACGAAAACTTTTGACTGCTCCTTTCGGATGCCGGTAACACAATAATCTTTTCTTTTCCAAACTGTCTCAACATTCAAACAAAACTTTCCCCATTCCAAATTGCCAAGCCAATCAGAAACATTTCTCTCTTCCCATTCTTTTTTTCATTCGAAAACCCACTCATACTTTCAAAATTATTCCTACCATCATAATAATTACTTTCGGGAAATTCTACAAAATTTACTCGGGGTTAAACAAAAAGAGATTAAAATTCCAAACTTTCTTTACTTTAATTTTCTAAGAACTAATTACCTATGGCTACCTTTCCCGTAATAAACCATCGGTTTAAAATAATAATCCTAAATAACTTTCACTTCACTTTTATTTACAAAAATGTTTTTAATATTCTTCATTGAAAAATTCATTAAGGAGAAACCACCTTGCGTGAAAGCTAACTTCTAATAAATATTTACAAATCAATATACAGGGTGTATCAAATTTATGTGCCCGCGTTATATTAAAAAAATTAAAATTTTTATTCTATCTTTGATTGATAAATTGAAACACAATAATATATGTTACACTGGAAGTTTCCGCGGGAGCTATATGTGCTTTCTGTTGTTTTCCGGGTTTGACTCCGCGTTGAATAATTTTGGTTTTGAGAAAAACCATTATTTTGACGACGTTTCGGCAAGATCTCACTTGCCATTTAGTCCAGGGCGCATCTGTTTTGAGATGGACGTTGAGAGGTGACTCAAATTCTTTTGCAGAAATTGCTTGAAAATAACTCAAATAATAATATTTGAGTTATCCTCCCTCTCAAAAAGGTCCGGAACATTGTTTAAATAATCAAAATGTCAAAAAATGAAGGAAAAATTCTATATTTTTCTGCGTTTTTTGATTATAACTTTAAATTTTATTATAATTATAAAATTATTCATTTCCGAGAGAAGTTGTACTGAGATAAAAGTTGCGTAATTAAATTTGCTACGATATAGAATTGTTAAAAATTTAAAAAATAGTCACCCTTGTTGCAAAATAGCAATAATTGCGAAAAAACCATACAAAAACAAGTATTTGCATTTTACGTTTTTCAACCATTTATGCTATTCTTGGGACCTTCATATTTCACCCATAAAAACTTTATGATACAGTAAAATAATACTGTAAATTTAATTAAGATCGGTTTAACAGATTTTTCAAAATAAATTTTGCAATCCAGCTTTCGCAAAAAAAATTAATTTGTTCAAAATGTTACAGGACTTAAAATAAAGCAGATAGTAAGTTGAATTTTTTTTTGCTTATAGAAGTGTACTGTGCCTTTTATTTGCAATTTGCAAAACTAAAATTGATTAACCACCACGATATCAGGAATTTTTTTAAATAAACAATAATTTGTGGTGCTACGCGCAGGACAGCGGTGTTCGATTCACACAAGTTGATTTCCACCAAAATTTCTTCGAATATTTATCTAATATATTATTTTCTTACTCTAAATTTTGTTGTATTTTAATATTTTAATTCCACAAAAATCAAACTAATTTTATTATTGTTTGTGAAATATTGTTTAAACAATTGCATATGTTAAAAAATAATAAACTTATATTCTCTAAGTTAAAATATATGAACAAAGTAAGTTTTTGCTAAAAAAAGTGTTATTTTAACGGATAGAGTATGTGTTTTTATTTTGCAATAAACAAATTTATTTATTTATATCGAAATGTAATGAAAATTAAAATGTATCAATCATTATCAAAGGTCATTGGAATGCCCAATCAGAGCAAACTATCCGCTGTCCTACGCGTAGCACCAATAATTAATGTTTATTTAAAAAAATTCCTGACGCCGTGGTGGTAAATCGATTTTAGTTTTGCAAATTGCAAATGAAAGGCACAGTACACTTCTATAAGCAAAAAAAATTCAACTTGCTATCTGCTTTATTTTCAGTCCTGTAACATTTTGAACAAATGAATATTTTTTGCGAAAGCTGGATTACAAAATTTATTTTGCAAAATCTGTTGAACCGATCTTAATGAAATTTACACTATTGTTTTACTGTATCATACAGTTTTTCTGGGTGAAATATAAAGGTCCTAAGTTTAGCATAAATGGTTGAAAAACGTAAAATGCAAATACTTGTTTTTGTATGGTTTTTTCGCAATTCTTGCTATTTTGCAACAAGGATGACTATTTTTTAAATTTTTAACCAATTTTATATTGTAGGAAATTTAATTACGCAACTTTTATCGTAGTACAACTTTTCTCGAAAATGAATACTTTTAAAGTTATAAGCAAAAAAACGAAGAAAAAAATCGAATTTTTCCTTCATTTTTTGACATTTTGATTATTTAAACAATGTTCCGGACCTTTTTGAGAGGGAGGATAACTCAAATATTATTATTTAAGTTATTTTCAAGCAATTTCTTCAAAAAAATTTGAGTCACCTCTCAACGTCCAAATGTACTAATATTTTTACAGATGCGCCCTGGTCTAATTGTCAAGTCAGGTAGTTCCGCTTCTCGCTGCTGCTTGAAGTAAACTCAGTTTATTTCAAGCATTAAACAAATAAATTCAATCCATTCTTTCACATATTTTGTTCAGGATTACTACCGCTTAGATTGACATGAAATCTGAAATGCGCATAGGAAACATGTCGAAGAAAAAAAACTATATTTATATTGCCGATATGCGCTTGTACGCCAGGGAGGGTGAAAATATTTAGAGCCCCCGCAAACTGCAGACTTTTTAATCGGCCGATAGTTTAGTCGGGTTGGGCTGTTCATGATGGGTAAGCCCATCAAACTTTTTTGTCGGCCGAGACTGAATCGGTATAATGTGCGTATCTGCATTCTGCATACCTCTCTGTACTGATTAAGAAGCCGACTAAACTATCGGCCGATAAAAAGTCTGCAGTCTGCTCGGGCTCTTAATCTTTAAATAACTGCTGCAATCGATGGAGAATTCAACTCTTAACAAAAAATGTTATACACACTGCTCTCGGTTAGTTAATATTTTCATTCAAGCTGGAAATTGTTGATTTCATACCTAAAAATGCATGTTTTGGGTGGTTTTTCAAAAATAACTCAAAAACAGTACATTTTAACCAAAAAGCCATAAAATACAAGTCAAAAAGAAACCTTTTAAAAATATAAATTAATTTTTTTTTAATTTTTATAGCGGATATACAAGCCGAGCTAAAACCTGATGAAGGTAAAGGTTTATTTAAATTACCCTTTAATCGAAACTTTTATTATCAAATAAAGTAAATAATACGAGGTTTTTCCAAAAATTCTCACATTTTTTAAGTAATTGATAAGATCTTTAAAACAAGCTAAGCTATACGTTATTCGGATGGAAAACACCAGAGTTATTAACAAAAAACACGATTATGTCATTAAAAAAAAAATAAAAAAAAACAGGAGGAATTAAATTATCAGTTTCTCCACAAAAATGAAAATTATTCCTATTCCACATATAATTAGGTTTATTTATGTAGCAACAACGTGTCTTAAAATTGTATCCAGTTTAAAATGTCTAGATTTAAAATAAACTGAATTTTGTGAGTATTTTGCTGCTCCGAAATAGTTGAAATTGGAGATATTTATACGCTCCGAAATAATTGACAGGAAAAGGTAAACGGTTCTTCTACTATAACTTCTTGAATTTTAAAAATATTTCATTGATCGAAAACTTATAATTTATTATACTAAATTATGAGTAAATACTATAAGATCTAGAAAGTTGAACTTTTTTGAAGAATTTAGTGTTTATGAACGGAATTTTTACACTACGTTCAAAGTTAAAATGTCAAAATATCAGTTTGATTGTATCGTAGAGAAATAAATAAAGATGTGTAATAGGGGCCTTACTCTCCCCCATGTCTAACAGCTTCCTGTTTTCAGAATAGACGAGATTCATTTTTTTTTCGAAGTCAAAATTGAAATATCCAAATAAACTTCGTCAAAAGACTTCGATCCGGAAACTTGTGTTTGAGGAAAGGAATTCTACTATGAATTCGTCTTCCACATAGAAAATAGGGTTTGTTATATTTCGAAAATTTCTTCCGATGTGGCCAAAGTTTCTGGTGATATCCCATCTCTAGAAAACAAGGTTTTTATTAACATCTCTGAGGTCATTTCTGACTTCGACATTAAAATATCATCATTATTATCAAGTTCCTGTCGATATTTTGTCTTTCAAAAAAAGGTGAAAGGGATAGAAAAGTTAATAGAGGAAACAGGGACAATAGACAAAGAAATTGAACCCATTTCAGCAGAGACAAAAGACGATAAAGCGAAATGTAAATTGAAGTCACGGTCGACATTTGACGGGAGCGGAGGTCCTGTTCGTATTAAGTTCCAATTTCTGACCGAAAGTCGTCATGAAACAACTACATAAATTAGTTCAAATCAGCTGCAATAGCTAATGGATGGTCCGAATAAAAAAAGGCTGAAAACCTATATATATTGCACTTCGAGGAGATGCCTTGGATGTGCTTCAGACCATAGCCGTAGATTAGAGAGATGATTTCGAAAAAAAGGTCGTCCATACTGTCAGAGTTGATGACATCGAAGAGGATGTTATATTAGAAATGGACATAATGAATTTGCTTGGATGCCTAATGGATTGCTAATGGATCCAGTTATGCCTAAGAGGAGTGAAACGATTTTAATGGCGCCCCTGCAGGTAATTGTGGAAGAAGGAACACCTGTTATAATGGAGCCTTGCTACCACGATGAGGACGTTGACCGAGGAATCATAATTGGAAAGGACTCGGTGACTTCTACTAAAGAAATTTCTATAAGACTTATTAAGGTCAATGACTACCCAGTGACCATCAAAAAAGATACGAATGTAGGAATCTGTGTAGATGTGACGCCCACAATGTGTCAGATTACAACATCGACTAGTTCTAACGAGAAGTTCGACCAAATGGTTGCAGTTGATGGTCAGTCTATAAATTAGGTGGAGAAAAGGAGATTCAGGGAATTTCTTTGGCGATATCATGGAATCTTTGTACCAGAAGGAGGAAAGGCAGGAAGAACTACCCTTGTTAAACATAAAAGTGATACTTGTAACGCTAAACCAATTCGTCAAACAGCTCAGAGCTGTTTGACGTCAAACAGAGGAAACTGAAAATATAGTTCAGGCAATGAAGAAAGTCGGAGTGATAGAAATTTCTACCAGGCCAGGGATCTCTCCGTTAGTTATGGTCAAGAAGAAAGACGTAACTACGAGGTTCTGTGTGGATCACCGTTTGTTAAACAATATTACCAAAAAGGATAGTTACATTTTGTCAAATATACGGTGATACTTGGCCCATTGATATTAGGCTCTACCTACGATGCGCATTCAACAGAAACACAATTCACTGAATGCGCTTCCACTTATTTTTCTACGCAAGTGGACAAAATCGCCAAGTATCACCGTATGTTTGACAAGCTGTACTCTATAACACGAATCATTGATACGTTGGATATACATATTGGCTGGAAGAAAATTATTTTCTACGTTGGACTTGAAGTCTTGATATTGGTAGGTAGAAATGGACACAGTGGATAAGGAAAAGATAGCCTTCATCACAAGATCCGGATTGTGGCAATTCAACGTTATGGTATTTGGACTCTGTAATACTCCTGCGACATTTTGAGAGCTTTACGTAAAAC
Organism: Diabrotica virgifera virgifera; assembly: GCF_917563875.1. Lineage (NCBI taxonomy): Eukaryota > Metazoa > Arthropoda > Insecta > Coleoptera > Chrysomelidae > Diabrotica > Diabrotica virgifera. Next base: position 99,073,834 of record NC_065452.1, read on the forward strand.
CTGTTGACAGGGTTATCTTGGAAAACGTGCCTGGTATATTTGGACGACGCAATTGTCTTCGTGGAGACCCTTTTGAAGACCATTTGAAGAATTTAGAAGACGTTTTTAATCGACTGAAAGCTTCCCTATTGATGTTAAACCCCAAGAAGGGCCAGTTATTTCAACGTAAAGTCAATTATCTAGGCCATATAGTCAGCAAAGAAGTAGTGGCTGTGAATAAGGGAAAAATCGATTCCATTAAGGAATGACTAGAACCCACTGACAAACATCAAATGAGAAGTTTTATTTGGCTATATACTTACTATCTAATGTTCATTAAGAAGTTTTCACGTATCATTGTCATTAACGCGACTTATATAAGAAGCAAGAGATTACAACTGAGATGGAGACTGCCAAATTTCCTTTCGAAACCTTAATGAAGTATTTAATCACAGCAGCATTAAAAGAGTATCCACTGCCAGGAGGAGAGTTTATCTTAGATACAGATTACAGATGCAAGTATCATACGAATTTGCAGAGTGCTATCTCTGATCAAAGGGACAGGAACGTATTCTTGGATATATTAGTAAAGTGCTTTCAAAACCTCAGCGAGAGTATTGTGTCAGGAGAAATGAATTTCTAGAAGTAGTGAAATCAGTAGAATACTTCTATCAATACCTCTAAGGAAGGAAGTTTCTAATCCGCACCGACCATGCCCCAACCACTTAGGTTAAGGGAGTTTAAGATCCCAGAAGGTCAGATGCATTAAACGACTCCAAGGTACAATTTAAAAATTGAGCATCGGGCAGGAATTACTCACAGGAACGCCGATTCTCTTTCTAGAAGTTAGTACCCAGCAGAGTCCGTACCCATTGCAACAAAACATAATCAAAGAAAGGAGTACTGCTAAAAACAACGGTGGTCGACGACAAGTGGACGCCTACTAAGATCAGGGGCGAACAAAGGAAAGATCTAATTTTACAGAAAATTCTTAAATTGAAAGAAGAAAATCGTCAACCATCTTATCAAGAAATTTCAAGCCTAAGTAGTTAAGAGGTGTTGGGCCCTGTGGAACTCCTTTATAATGAAAAACAGCTTGCTTAAACGAGTAGGGGAGCAGGGGGCTAGTTGTAACAATTTTCATAAAATCAAATATATCTTGACAACTATTTTCCCAATTATCACTAATTAAACACTAAACGCTAGTTTAACTCTTTCTGAATAAAATTGAACTGAAGAAAAGTTAAGAAGACTGTTATTTTTTAATCAACTAGCATTTTACCAAAAAAAGTGCATTGTTACAACTTACCCCGCGCTTGGGGCTAGTTGTAACATCTATTGGGGCAGGTTGTAACATTAAGAAAATTCGAATTTTTTGGAATATTTCGAAGAAAATACCAACGTTAATTCTGTTGAAAGATGTTGCTTGACTTAATAAGGTGGCTTCTGGTGTTCTTAAATATAAATGTAGATTTCTACGCATAAAATTTTGGACCCAATCTGGACCAACTGTATAATTTTGATACCAAGAAGAAGGAAGTTGCTTAGCACTGAGTTTTACAGCATATTGATTAAGTCAGTTTTCGCATATTCATGGGAATTAGTCCAAAATATATTTCGGTGTACTTCAGAATATACGAAACCATTTTACTTTCTTCTTCGGCTGTAAGAACTATCCCTGGTTTAGTACAGCCCACTTGTAGACTCTTAATGTTTTTCTTTTTTTCTATATCCTTATAAAGATACATGACACAGTCCGTGCTGTTTTACTTGCTTGCTTTATGCTACATTGATTATCTAAAATTTCCGCTTAACCTAACTCGTAGACTTCACTTCTTGGCTTTGAGTTGCCCTTTCTGATTTTCTTTTATGTTGTCTCGTTCTGGACTATTACTAAACTAAATAATACGTTTTTATATTGTAGATCATAAATTTAGTAAGATTCAGCGCAATTTGTAACATGTTACAACAAGCCCCAACGTTTTGTTACAACATACCCCGTAGCACACTTTTGTATATTTATTAAAATAACTATAAAAATATCTTGCTAATCGTAAAATCGTTAAGCAACATCAAAGTATAACTAAATTTAGAAAAGAAATGAACACCGAAAGTTTCATTTCCGTTTAAAACAATAGCGATAACCAAAATTTTATGAGAGTCAAATTTTAAATTACCTCATCCAAATGAAGCACGTGCACAAAACTACTATTTGCAACTATCGGAGGATGGCTGGCTAGACGGTGTCATTTGCAGGGCGATAAGAGAATAAGATTGAGTCAGCTAAATTAGTTAAAAACGGTCAAATAACCTATGAAAAAGCCGTGTTACTACTTACCCCTGTTACAACAAGCCCCTTGTTCCCCTACTGGAAAATGATGATGGTTCAGCGAAGAGAACACAGTTGATGATTACAAAGAGCAGAGAAGAGCCGAAGTATTTCGTTAGTTACATGTTACATAACAGTCCATCATGAAGACATTTCGATGTAAATAAAACCCTTCAGAGAATGCGGGAACGGTTTAATTAGATGAATAGTTTCGACGATGTAAAGAAATGGTGTAAGGAATGTACTAACGTGCCACGAGTACTGGAACTTATCGAAAAGGAAGGCTCCTACGAGACAATACAATGTTAGATGTCCGTTTGAGAGAAAGCAGAAGAAAGCGAAAATGGATGCAAGTAGATATATATTGGTCGTAATGAATTACTTCACTAAAGAACATAAAAACTACAGGCTATTACTCGTAAATCGGATGGAATGGTAGAGCGAATAAATAGGGCAGTTGACAAGCATTTGATAAATATGTTGTCCAATCAGCAGTGAAATTGGTATCCGTAACTTCCGTTCTTCGCAATGACTTATAGATGTGAGTACCTTGTGATTTAGAGTTTGGATGTCGATGGATATGACGTAGCTGGTGAAGATTATGTGAATGGATTGCGAAGAAGAATGAAGATCCGTAAACCGAACATCCCTTATATTTTATGAAGGACGACAAAGTCTGACTCGATAATTCGAATAAGCGAATGGGTTGTTCTCCCAAGGTCTGACAAGGTCCGTCCTTAAGTATGGAGTAGATTAACGACGTTATCTACCGAATAAACAAAATACCGATGGGAAGGCTGATGATAGTACACAACAACCGGCTGGTGTCATTTCAAAGAGACCACGTCAAAGGTGAAGAAGTGAAAATAAACCAAGTCCAAGAAGTACGTAACCTCATGTTTGATGAATTCATAAATGCCTATGGAGGTGCCAATAGAGCAAAACATGATGTTGTCACTGAAGAAAACCAAGATCTGCAACTTATAGATGACTACTTAATGGCCCATACAATCCTGACCGCTATTTAAGATGCACAAGGGTTGGAATCCGACTTTCGAAGGAAGTTTGGCTGAGTTGCAGAACCTCAATGCCAACTGTCAACTTCGGGAAAAGCTGTGAAACTCCAAGATGCATGACGTTACCTTCCCCAGCTGGTAATAAAAGACACTGCCCATCACCAACCTACCTACCTACCTAGTATAAAAAGCCTTATTCGATTGAGAGCCTAAGTCTAGTGATTATTATACATTTAACAGAAAATTATGTATTCCTTGACGGGTATTTGCATATTAAAACGGACTTATACTTATAGATGTATAGTTGGTTGGCGATTACAATACTCTATAGATAACCAATCAATGATGCGAATAAAGATAATTTGACACAAAAGTAATCGATCGTGACAGTATTTTCACAATATCATATGGTAAAATGGCAATTGTAATTTCTAGGTTAGTATTTTTCAGCGACGTAAATATAAATATTTTATGTCATTGGTATATTCGGACATTGTATAGCGAAATTTGATTTGATTTTTATTTTATTTTTACTTCAAAATATTTTAAATATTAATATTCTTTCAAATATTTGTATAAATATTGATGTTTATATAAATATAAATACGAGTATATTCTGACAACTATCAGATTTAACTAAAAATTCATGTAATGCCTTGCGACATTCTTAAAATCCTAATATGTCAAAATTAATGACGCACTAAAAAAAGGGTTTGGGATCCACTGTATCTTTATATTCGTGCATATAGTTTAGAAAAACTTCAAAAATATTATTAAATTTCAAAATTTAATTAAATATTAACTTGTTAATTTTAAATTTAGGCAAATTAATTTTCATTTTTGTGGAAAAGCCAACAACTTAATTACTTATTTTTTCGTTTTTCTTTAATGAGATAATCGTCGTTGTAAACTCGTAGTGTTTTCATCCGTATTACTTATGGTTTAGCTCAGTTGGAATCTTGTTGCTAGAATTTGTTTTTGTATCTGTAACATATACAAGGCAAATAATTTTAATAAAAATCTATACAGGAGTTAACCAAAAATGGCTATGGCTATGGTTCCATAATTTTGGGTTATTTTTTCTGGATGTTCATCTTCCTTTGGAGAGTTTATGGAATTTATCTAAAAGGATGTGGTCTATCCTGAATGGTTTGAATTTCTGTAGTCCTAATTTTTGGGAAGTGTTCGCGATTTATCTGGAACGGTTGCTCTTGAATTTAATAACTCTGGATATTTTGAAAAGTTAAATTTATTTTTTTTTCGTCATTTTTTTTTGTTGTCTGTTAGTAATCTAAATCCTTGCTTGTCCCAGGTTGAGGGGAATTATTTCTAGTTTGTTTTTCAGTTTCTTTATCTTTAATTTCTTTCCTATCGTCTGGCTGATCTTGTGGGGAAGGTTCCGAATTAGTTTTTGATTTAGGTTGATGTTTTATGTTTTTCTTATGAGCTGTAGCTTTTGATGTTTTTACAGTAACTTCGTTATTTTTCTTTATAAGTTTTGCAGAATATCGTGGAAGTAATTTATTCCTGGTGGCTGTTTTTCGGGTATAAATTTTTGTACTTGGTTTATACCTAATAGGGTCTTGTCTCGATTTGTTTCTATTTTCGATGACTTTATTTATTTTCTTGTATATGCTGATTTACTTCCTTGTGTAATTCTTTTGTTATCTCTCTATGATTTTGAATATAATTATTCAGTATTACTTTCTGTATGTCAACGTCAAAGGGATCTTTTGCGTCGATATGTCCGTTTAATATGTCAATGGGTCTTAACTTCGTTGCTGAATGTATGGAATTATTATACCCAATTATAGCGTATAGCATTTGTTCTTTTATCGGGAGCTTTGCCTTGGTGTTCCTTAAGATTCGAAGATGTTCGATTAATGTAGAATGAAATCTCTCAATCATCCCGTTGGATTGCGGATTCTCTGGTGTCGTATAGTGGATTGAGATTTTATGAGAGTCTACAAATTCTTGTATTACTCCATTTTTGAATTCCTTACCATTATCGGCTACTATCATTGTTGGGAGTCCATGATGGGTTATAAAAATTAGTAGGGCGTTGAGTACATTGATTGCGTTTCCTCCATTTATTGGGTAGGCTTGTCCATACTTCGAAAATGCGTCTATTATGTTTAGAAACTTCTGTCCATCAGCCTGGAATAAATCTATGTGAGCTATTTCCAGTGGTTTAGTGGGAGTTGGTGTAACCATAAATTTTGGTTTGGGAGGAAGTCTGTCATATTTATTTTCTTGACATATATCGCAGAGGTTTATGATATCTTCTATGTCTTTCTTCATAATAGGCCAGTAATATCTTCTTCTTATTTGGCTTTCTGTTTCAGCTATTCCTCGTTTCAGCTATTTCGTTTTACCTTCATGATAGTTTTTTATAATTTCTTTTTATTGTTCTTCTAGGTTAACATCTTCCAATAAAAGATTACATTTTACTAAGTCATATGCGTTGTTTTTAAAACTTTTTCTGATAATTTCGCAAATTTCTGCAAAAATTTCTTCTTCTGCTACAAATAAAATTACATACTTCTTTTTCAGGTTGAGGTGTTCCTTAAAAAAATTTATGGTATCAGCTTTTAACTGATCTTTCGATAGCTGGATATGATAACGTCTTTTATTCGGAAAGGTTTGTATAATTGCTGGAGGTCGTGGATTGCAGTTGACGATTTTGACTATAATTTGGTTATTGTAGAAGTTAAGTGGTTTTTCCGAAATAGGTATACCAAGATTTTGGTTTTCTACTGCTGTATGTATTGTTTCATTTCCGTCTTCATCCATGTTTTGATCTTCGTCTTCAATAGTGTCTTCTTGGATGTTTTGATCTTCGTTTTCAACAGTGTCTTCTGGGATGTTTTTTTGGATTAATTCTGTTGCTTTTTCTTCTACAATCTCGTCGATTATTCGATCTGCATCTGGATTATTAGTCGTTGACCATCCATCGTCTTGCAGGTTTACTAAATCGTCAAAGAATTTCTTAATTTGTGAATCGATGTCCTTAGTTTTCTTTGTGTGTATTTCGATTCGAGACAGTGCGTCCGCATTGGTATTAGCTTTTCCTTTTTTGTAAATTCCCTCGTAGTCAAATTCTTCTAATTTTAATCTCCAACGTACTAGTTTGAAGTTGGGTTCCTTTAGGGAAAATAGATGTTGCAAGGGACGGTGGTCTGAAATTATTTTAAATTTTCTTCCAAATAGGTAGGGTTGGAAATACTTAGTTGCCCACGCCATTTCCTTTTCTATTGTTGAGTATTTCGTCTCAGTTTCATTTAGTGTCCTGGAAGCGAAGGCAATTGGTTTATCACTGCCAACTGGTCCTTGGGAAGTACTGCTCCGATAGCAAAATTGCTGGCATCTGTTGTGAGGTTAAACGGTTTGGAAAAATCTTAATATTGCAATAAAGGCTCATTCATTAATAATTTCCTGCATGTTTCAGCATTCTACGAATTCGGGTGTATGTTCGATCTTTGGGTCCTTTTTCAAGCATCTTGTTAGAGGTTTTGTGATTTTTGCGAAGTCTCGAATAAACTTTCTGTAATATCCCCAAGAGTCCAAGGAATCCTCTAATTTCTTTTGTTGTTTTCGATATTGGATATTTTTCTATTGCTTCAATTTTCGCTGGATTCGGTTTTATTCCTTCTTGTGTGACTACGTGTCCCAGAAAATTAACTTGCTTTTTTAAGAATTCGCATTTGTCAACTTGGATTTTTAGTCAGGCTTCTCTTAATCGTTGGAATACTTTTGTGAGATTTACTACGTGTTCCTGTAGTGATGTTGAGTATACTATTACGTCGTCCATATAGACGCGGCATATTTCTACTTGAAGTCCCTTCAATACGTTGTCCATCATACGTTGGAACGTGGACGGAGCGTTCTTAAGTCCAAATGGCATTCTTAAATATTCATAGTGTCCATTTTCCACATTAAATGCTGTTTTGGGAATGTCTTCTTCAGCCATCTCGATTTGATGAAATCCGCTCGCTAAGTCGAGGGTCGTAAAATATTGACATCTTCCCAATTTGTCCAAGATATCGCTAATGTGAGGAATTCTGTATCGGTCGTCAATTGCCTTCTCGTTGACCTTTCTATAATCTACCACTATCCTCCACTTTATTTTACCGGATGAATCTGGTTTCTTTGCCACGACCCAAATGGGCGAGGACCAGGGCGATTGGCTTGGTCGAATGATCCCTTGTTCTAACATTGAAGAGATTTGTTTCTTTACTTCTTCTTTGTGCACATACGGATACCGGTATGATTTCGTATATACAGGCTCTTCATCCTTGGTTCTGATGTGGTGTTTGACTTCGTTAGTAAAGCTGAGAGGAGTTTCTGGTTGATGAAATATATCAGAGAATTTTCGGCATAGGTGGCGAACTTGTTCCTCTTCTTCCTCGTTAAGATATTCGGTTTTAATTAAATCGTCGATATCTTGTCTGTAGTCTAGTCCGGCTTTGTTTCCATGGAATATAATATATGCAAATCTTGAACGTCTATTGTCTTGCTTTCGAGTAGTTCCATAAGGGAAAGGTGAATGGGTCTGACGTGAAGTTGGCAATTTCAGTCCAGGCGAGGTGGTTCTCGGCCTTAGTAAGGGCTTCTCGTACTACGACGCCTTGTACTTTTTGAGTTGGAATAATGATGGTTCCTTTTTCTTCTTTAACTGGAATTTTGACTTGACTAATTGAATTTGGTTCCAAAAGGATGGAATAAAATTGTGTTTTGTTTGTTTCATAATATTTGATAGGGATTGTAGAATCTTTTGTAACTAGAAGTGATTTAGGAAAGTTTAATTGGGCTTCGAAGAGTTTTAGATTGTCGAGGCCAATAAGACCATCGAAAGTTTTGTGAAACTTGAAGAGATAAAATTTAATTTTGCTGTCAGAATTAAATTCTGAAAATGAAGGAATTTCAGCACAATATTTTTGGGAATAATTTTGAAAAATGTGATGTGACGACGAAGTATTCTTGTTTTATATATTTTGGAAAATATGAAGAAGCTATTTCTGGATTAAGAAATGACTTTGTGGATCCTGTATCGATTAAAAGTCGTAAAGAAGGCTCAGAAATTTCAATGAAAGGTAGCTTCTTCTTGTCGGTAAATGAATGAAGTTCAATTACGTTACGGCTGCTTCTGGTGGGTCCTCTCGAAAATTTACGTTTTCTTCGTATTCGGTTGGTTGATTTTCGTATGTATCTTGTAGAAAATTGTTGTATTCAGGTTCGTAGTAATCATTGTAGTTGGCATTCTCTTCTTGCTCATCTCCGTGGCATTTTATATTGTAAAGTTCTTCTACGGTGAATTTTGGCTGTGCTCGGTAATTTGGTGTAAATTTTTGACGGCCTCCGGTTGTGATTTCTGATATTTCACTCATAGGTGTTGGTCTAGGCTCCTATGACTGTCCGGGTTTGGGTGCCCATACATTTGACTGGTTCTGGGTCCTGAATGCTGGAGGGTTTAAATTTTGTCTAAATTGGTTGAAGTTTTGTTGTCGATGTGGTTGTTGAAACTGATTCTGTGGGTAGAATTGTCTGATTGGTTGCTGCTATTGCGGAGGTGCAAAATTTGGCTGTTGATAAAATGGTTTTTGGACAGGTACAGGTATTTGCTGTCTCTGAGGTCGGCGTTCTTGATAATTTTCGCTTCTTCCTGATGTTGAAGTTGTTTGATTTTTTTGAAGATATCTAACATTATTTTCTTCCTGTACGTATTGTATCGCCGTGGCTAAACTTCCTGATCTCATTGCTCTGATAACAGAGCCCATTGGTTCTCTTAGGCCTGCTAAAAATGTTGTGAGAGCTTGTTGACGGAAAAATTCTTGTTTGCTTCTTTTAGTGTCGCCATTTACAGTATGTAATTCTAAGTAATTGTTGATACAGCTTAAAAGTCCCATTATCTTTTCGTAAAAATGCATGATAGATTCTGTTGCTCCTTGTCTTAAATTTACTAGGTCTCTAGTAAGCGAATTTTCGTCTATTTGGTCTCCAAAATTTTTAATTATTGCATTTTTTATTTCATCAAAAGTTTCGCATCCATATACGGATATAACTTCTTTGGCTCTACCTGTTAATTTACTTATAATACCATGAAGCAAAAATTTATTTTAGATATTAGCTGCATTTAGTCTATTATAATAATGGTTTAAAAGTATTGTAGAAACTTTAATAAATTCATGTAATTCATTTGGGTTTCCGTCGAAATTGTGGAAGAATGCATACATTTTTCACGTCAAATTGTGGAACTGCCATATTTTAAAAAAATAATTTTCAATATATTGTTATGATCTGCTTTCTATTACTTTGATATTAATTATTATTTATTTGATTAATTATTTAATTGTCGCAATTCATACATAAAAATTAATAAAAAAATCTCAGAGTGCCTTTTTGTCATAAAAAATTAATTAAATTATCTTAGGTTATACTTATCCTTTCTCGTGGCTTCAGTATCTCTTAGTTGATCCTTATCGGGATAAAAATAGGAAAAGGAAATAAATAGAAATACCATAAATACACATACAAATACCTTTATTATCAAAAGCAATGCTCTGTAAATTTATCAATTAAATTCTGTGGGCATAATTGTCCAAATGAAAACCTTTATCATATAAATTAATCTAATTCAAAAAAATATTTATCGCTTTGTTCTTGATACCATTAATAAAACAAGCTAAACAAACAAATTTGGTATTCGCAAAATTACTTATACTTCCTATTAAATTTTTGAAATGTTAGAATCTTAAATGCATATGCTTTTACGTAAAAAAATTTAACTTCTGATTATAAAGAAAATCTATCACATAGGTTATTGACTGACCTTTTTGATTCACACACAATGATGTCTCTTCTTGACCCAAACAGCTTCTCCTTGTTGATTATGTTAGGCTACCAATTAAAGCCCTCTCCGTTCTCAGCAAAAATCCAGCAGCATACCAGCAACTATTTCTCCAAAACACAAGCCAGGCTTCTTTTGACCAGTACTCGTTCAATAAACTCCAAATCTCTCTCCTCTCTTTCTCTCAACAATAATCTCCTGAGACCCAAGTATCTTTTTTACTTGGTGTCACAAATAATTTTAACAACGATAACTCTTGTAACTTACTCTCTTGGACTTTACAGAATCAAAGAGGTATTTCTTCTCGATTTGATTTGTCTCTCGTTCCACTTTTCAGCTACTTTCACTATCAAAACAACCACTAGTACTTGCTTCTGAACTACTCACGAAAACTTTTGACTGCTCTTCACGGATGCCGGTAACACAATAATCTTTCTTTTCCAAACTGTCTCAACATTCAAAACCTCTCTTTCCCCCTTCCAACTTGCCAAGCCAATCAGAAACATTTCTCTTTTCCATTCGAAAAACCCAGCCATTCTTTCGAACAATACGTCTACTCAACTAATCACTTTTCGGAAATTATATAAATTTTTGTGTTTAAACAAACTTAAAATTCCAAATCTCTCTACCTTTATTTTTCTAAAAACTAATAATTACATTTACCTGTGGTTTTACCTTTCCCGTAATAACAAAACAATCTTTTAAATTATAATCCTAAATAAATGTTCCTTTCACTTTACATATTTACAAATGTCTTTAATTCTTCATGGAAAAACTCATTAAACAAAGAAACCCACTGCGTGAAAGCTAACTTCTAATAAATATTTACAAATCAATATACAGGGTGTATCAAATTTATGTGCCTGCGTTATATTAAAAAATAAAAATTTTATTCTATTTTTGATTGCTAAATTGATACACAATAATATATAGTCAATAGTCAAACAAGTATAGTAAATTTCAAATATATCAATCTTAAATTGCTTACTATCTATCTATTAATCTCTAGTGTTTATTAATATAGTATTTATTAAGCTATTCAAATGTTTCTTTAAATAAGTTTCTAAATCTGGCTCTAAAATCAATCTAAGGACTTATAGGAGATATTTCTAAATTATTTTAATCTTTCTATGAATTTATTCAAATCTTTGTTTTTATCTTCTTAATCTAGCTCTAATTCAATCTAAGGACTCACAGGAGTCTAATTTAATAATATTTCTTTTAAAATTTAATCTTCTTAATTCAAAGTATGTAATAATAAAAATCGCTTACAAGATAAAGACGATGCCGATGTGCATTCCTTTGCTCCTGAAGGCTTCTAACTTCTATTTCTAACTGCTAATTCCCTCGGGTGAACTTTGCAAACGGTTTCCCTGGGGCTGGTTCTTGGAACAGTGGACAAACACTTAAAAGTGACGAGATCTGTAAAGACTCTTCCACTTCCGTACTGACTCTGCGCCAATTATGAATGTTCTTGGGAAAAACACTTTATTAAAAACTGAACTTCACAATTAAAAACTTTTATTTCGACAAACAAAGATTTTAGTTACAACTCAATAATTTAAAATCAGACTTTATTTTAACATTTAAATCAGACTACTTTTACTATTTTTTATCAGACTGAAAAATATTGATTTTTACATGGTGTTTTATAATTTTATAATTGCTGATCTTGCTGTCCAATACGTCGCAATTAAGGTAAACGAGTGTAATTTCGGCGGTAAGGGTTATTTCGGCGGTTTTCTCAAATTATTAAATTTATTAACGTTCACAATAAAAGAAATTAAAATATAGGCATTTCTACTCATGCCCTATACATCTGGCAACAATATTAAATAATTTCGGTTGGAATAAATACCTACGTGCCGGCCTAAAAAATCATAGTTTACTCCTGTGTTAGACATTGTGGAAGACGAATCTGCGATCTTATAAGGTAAGTGATCTGTACGGATTTTTAAAATTCTTTTTTCTTGCATTTTACTTGTATTTGAAAATATAATTTTGTGTTCGGAGTAGTCTGTAAGGTTTGAATTTTATGCTTTGAGTCGTATTTTTACGTTTTGGCTTTGTTTTTACAATAAATAGAGCACCCCGAAATTACCAACAACCTAAAATAAAGTGTTGGTAATTTCAGCGGTATTGCCGAAACTTACCGCTACACCAGTTTATATTAGGATTTATTTATTTAGTTTAATTGTCAGCAAAAAATATAAAAAACAATAATTAAGCTTAATACAAAAATATCTCTTTTTTTTAGGTAATTTCGTCATACTTTTTGTAAGGTTTATTCTAAGTAATACTATTCCTAATTTTTGACGTATTTTGAATTGCATTAAAAAAAATTAAAGTTGCAAGCATTTTTTTCTATACATTTTTGTTTATATTAAAATTGTGTTTTAAATATTGTTTTTCCTCCAGGTTAGCCTCAAAGGTTTAGACTTGGTGTTTTAAGTCATATTTTAGTTTTTTGTTTTATACTTACAAAAAAAGTGAATGCCGAAATTACCAACAGCCTAAAAGAAAGTGTTGGTAATTTCAGCAGTACTGCCGAAATTTCCTGCTAGAACAATTTGTATTAACATAAAGTTTGTTTAATTCTATTGCTAACAAAAAATATAAACAACTATTAAATTTAATAAAAAAAATCACATTTTTTCTTGAGGTAATTTCGTGATACTTTTTATGTTTTATTTTAAGTGATACTATTTCTATTCTTTAACGTGTTATGCATTTCACTAAAAAAAATTAAAGTTGCATGAATTTTTTCTATACATTTTTGTTATACTAAAATTGTGTTTTGAATATTGTTTTACTTTCGAGTTAACCTCAAGGGTTTAAGCTTTTTGTTTTAGGTGATATTTTGACTTTCTGTTTTTTACTTACAAAAAAAAGTGAATGCCGAAATTACCAACAGCCTAAAACAAAATATTGATAATTTCAGCGGTACTGCCGAAATTTCCCGCTAGAACAATTTGTATTATTATTTATTCTTTAAATTCAATTGCCAACAAAAAATATGAAAAACTATCAAGTTTAATAAAAAAGTATCTAATTTTTTTCTTGAGGTAAATTCGTCATTCTTTTTGTTAGTTTTATTCTAAGTATTACTGTTTCTATTTTTTAACGTGTTATAAATTACATTAAAAAAATGAAAGTTGCATGCATTATGTCATAGATTTTTTTATATTCTAAAATTGTGTTTCAAATATTATTTTAACACCGGGTTAGTTCCAAAGGTTTAAACTTTATGTTTTAAGTCGTATTTTAATTTTTTGTTTTATACTTACAAAAAAAAGTAAACGCCGAAATTACCAATAGCCCAGAACTAAGTTTTGTAGTTTCGGCGCTATTGCCGGAATTGCCTTACAGACCAATTTCATTAAGTCATAAAGTTTTTAAATTTAAGTAGTTGTTAACAAAATTGATAAGAACGTATATAGCAAGTATTTTATTAAAAATTGTCCAACTTTTTTATGCGGTAATTTCGTTATCTCTTCTTTCAGTTTAGTTTTAGTTAACTAATATTAACTAAACAATAAATTGGGTCTTCAGTAGTTAAGTAAGTACTTAGCTATTTTTTTTTTAGCATAATGAAGCCCAAAAAGACAAATCCTTATACTCAAGAAGATATTAAACAAGCTGTTGATGCCATTGAAGCAGGAATGTCCATAACAGCTGCTGCTTAACAATTTAACATACCCAGACAAACTCTTTCTGATAAACGAAATAACAAACATACTGGATCAGTTGGGACTCAGACAATTTTATCTAAAGATGAAGAGCAATTTTTAGAAGAATGGATACTTAACTCAGCAAGGCAAGGATTTCCCGTTACAAAAGAGCAGCTTTTAAATAGCGTAAAAGGAATACTGGATGATCTGCAGCGCCCAAATCCTTTTCACAACAACCGGCCTGGTAGGGATTGGTATGACAGATTTATGAGAGGGCACCCCAATATAAGTCTAAGGATGTCCCAAAATTTGACTAAACAACGTTCTAAACTATCGGAAGAACAGATACGTAACTGGTTTGCAGAAATAAGTAGCTACCTTGAAAAAGACGGCTTCTTAGATATCCTCCTTCTCCTAGATCCAAGTATGGTGTATAATTGTGACGAGACGGCTTTTTTTCTGTCTCCAAAAGGAGACAAAGTTTTGGCCAAAAAAGGAGATAAAACCGTCTATGCGTTTATTACTACAAGCGAAAAGGAGTGCCTTACTTCATTAATAATGGTTAATGCTCTAGGCCAGTAGCCTCCTCCTATGGTAGTTTACGCAATGCAACGAGTTTCAACAGTGATCAGTTCCAGCTTTCTCAAAGGTTGGGCAATGGGACGCTCCGAAAATGGATGGATGACCCAGGAAACTTTTTTTGAATACATTGCGAATGTATTTATTAAGTGGTTACATGATAACAAAATTCAAAGGCCAAATATTTTATTTTTTGACGGTCACACTTCTCATCTAACCCTTCAGCTCAGCCGATTCTGCTCCAAAAAATGGAATAGTACTGATCAGCCTATATCCAAACTCTACCCACATCTTGCAACCATTGGATGTGGCTTTATTCCATTCTCTTAAATCGACCTACAAAAAACTTATTCAAAACTGGCGCGTAGATAATTCAAATAAAACCTTTGCCAAAGATAATTTTGCTCCAATTCTAAATGAAGCGTTATTAAAAAATTGTCACTTTTCAAAAACAATACAAAATGGATTTCGAACTTGTGGGCTCGTGCCCTTTAACCCAGATAACATAAAATTCCAAAAGTTTTTTAAAAACGGTGTTACTCAGGATCTGCAACAAAGTTTAGATGTCGAAAAAAAACTAAAAGAAATCAAAGAAAAAGAGGAAAGAAAACAAAGCAGGATTGATAAACAAAAAGAAAAGGAAACCCAGCAGTTAAAAAAGAAACCAAATACAAAAAAAATAAATCTTCCAAAGATGAACCAGCAAAAACTGCTTTAAAATCAGATCTTGGAGAGTATTTGGTGGTAAATTATGAGGACAACCTATTTCCAGGAATAATTATCTCTGTGAATAAGGAAAATAAAAGTTTTAATGTCAGGTGTATGGAAAAGTCGGGGTCTTTTTGGAAGTGGCCACAAAAGGAGGACATATTAACCTATCCAAAAGAACATGTTGTCTGTTCGATTAAAGAACCAAAATTGATAAATGAAACCAAAAAAATATATGAAGTACCGGATATGCCAAAAGAGTTTATCAAATTATTTAATAATTAAGGGTTCCTATAATACCAAAAAATAGTTTTAAATACCGTTAAATACCTATTAAGTTCAACACTGTTTTGCAATAATAAATGTTTTGTGATTATTAGTTGGTATATTATTAATAAGGAATATTTTTAAACATTTAGATGTAAGTACTTATTTGTCCGTTCTGTTTTGTTATGAACGTTTTTTGACAACATGAAGTAAGTAATGTTTAATGTGTTGTCATATTTTCACATCTATACATTTTTTAGGTGTTTATTTCAGTTTTAGTTCCTATAAATGTTTGTTTAAAATGTTAATAAATGTTGGTTTATTAAATGTTTGTTTAAAATTTTCTTATTTAAATTTTAAATAAAAAAAAGGCAAATATTTTTCTAACAATAGTTTGTCTTCAGTCACCACCGAAATTACCAGCATAACCATCACGAAAATAGCACCTCCCTATGCCGAAATTACTGACGTAGGTAGTTTCTGCACTCTTTTTTTATTTAACTAAATCAGAAAAATAAATAAAATAACTAGCCTTCCCCTTTTGATAAAGACATTATTTCTGAGCCGAAATCACATACTCCAATTTTTATAATGTGTATAACTGAGAAGTGCTTGCCATATAAAATTATACCTTAACAAATAAGGCCTTAAGCCGCCGAAGTTACCCTCACTTACCTCTTACCTTAGGTCCAGAATATGTATTCAACGCTGCGACGCGGCGGTTACCTCGTGTTGAATCCATGTGGTGAATATACTGGATCAGGGGTGGCGAACCTTTTTATATTAGAAGGCCAATTTTCATTTTACCATTTTTGAGAAGGCCGCATCCATATATACATATATACGATTTAATTAAAGGGATTTATATGCAAAATTAAAATACATAATTTTCTTTGCAATTAAATAGTTTATTTTTTAAAATGACATACAATTAATAAATTCCAAAAAATTTGAGATTTAATTTTACGATCCAGAAAATTTAATGGGATTTCTGTGGTTGTTTATTGGATGACAAAAAAGAAATATTTGGTTCAATTGACGTGGTACGTAATTTAAGTTGATCTTCCAAATGAACATCACTTATGTGACTTCTTAGACGGGATTTAATTTGAGTCATGTATATTTTTATAATTTTTATTTTATGAAAAG
Source organism: Diabrotica virgifera virgifera (assembly GCF_917563875.1). Classification (NCBI taxonomy): domain Eukaryota; kingdom Metazoa; phylum Arthropoda; class Insecta; order Coleoptera; family Chrysomelidae; genus Diabrotica; species Diabrotica virgifera. Next base: position 99,090,379 of record NC_065452.1, read on the forward strand.
GCCACAACTTGGGCAAGAAAAGGCCACATGCGGCCTTAAGGCCGCACGTTCGCCACCCCTGTACTGGATGGTAGCGGTCGTTGTACCATAACTCACGCTTTACACAGTTAGGATTGATCGTTTTTCATTTGTATAAAATGAATATCTCAGTTTAGGAATTGAATTGGACTTGATAAATTATATATACACATGTAGATATCATATTCTGACCTGACATACAGATAGTGCAGTGGCTAATTTGGACCATTTTTGGACCTAACTCACTTTACGCACAGAGCACAGAATTACAGTCGGAAAAATGAAAGAATACCCATGAACGATCACAACAATCACTTATTTTGTATTCGCAGTTTTTTTCTATAACAAACGTTTTTTATTTATAGAAGAAGAAAGCAAACACAAAATAAGTGATTGATGTGATCGTTCATGGGTATTCTTTCATTTTTCCGACTGTAGTTACTCCTAGGTTTGACTAGTCAGAGGCCAAAAGTGGAATTTATTTCGGAGTTTGACTATGAACGCTAGTCAGACCTAAAAATTGACTAGTCAAACCTAGGAGTGCCTGAACTTCGGGGTTTGACTATAACACATACATACCTAGTTTATATAGGGTGGAAGGCACTTATGGAATAAAAGTATTTCTGTCCTTGTTTATTTAGCGTTTTTTAAAACAAAATTTAAAAAACGCTACCGGTCCATTTTTACATACCTAATTTATATAGGGTGGAAGGCACTTATGGAATAAAAGTATTTCTGTCCTTGTTTATTTAGCGTTTTTTAAAACAAAATTTAAAAAACGCTACCGGTCCATTTTTAAATATAAATATAGGCTTTTTAAACCTAAATTTGAATGTACAGGGCGATTAACGCAAACCCAACATAGTCCATAAGCTTTATTTTTAATGGAACACCCTACCTATCTATCTATCAGTCTTGCGACATCCAATATTGGACATAGGCCTCCCCTTCGCTCCTCCATCTTTCTCTATCCCGAGCCATGTGCATCCATTTTGAGCCGGCTTGGTGTTTCAGGTCATCTACCCATCTCATCTGTGGTCTCCCTCTCTTTCCTTTGTATGTCCATAATCTCCACTCTGTAATAATTTTATTCCATCTTTCGCCTATTTGTCTAATAGTATGGCCGGCGAATTTCCATTTTAATTTAGCTGTTTGACGGGTAGCATCCTTAACTTTTGAGACATTTCTTACTCAGGAATTCATTTTTCTATCTGACAGTCTTATGTTGATCATTTGTCTTTCCATTACTCTTTGTGTTTTTGCAATTCTGTCCATATTCGCTTTTGTGAACGTCCATGTCTGACATCCATATGTAAGGACCAGAAGAATATAATATATAGCTTTCACCTATATATTATATCGGTGCCGCCCAAAATCCCGACAGCCAAAATACGGGCGGCCAAAATCTCGACACGCCAGAATCCCGACAGGCCCGAATCCCGACAGGCCCAAATCCCGACAGGCCCGAATCCCGACAGGCCAGAATCCCGATCGCCAAAATCCCGACAGGCCAGAATTCCGACAAATAAGAATCCTGTCAGATTTTCACCTGTCACAACCACCTTGTAGACTACAAAACCTGGTATTAGCGGCCACCTTTTTATATCGGCCAATAGTTCTGTCATTTTTACTGACCGTTATTGACAGGTTTTACTGTAATTTAGCTAGTACAGCAAAACCTGTGTTACCGGCCACCTGTCAAAACCGGCCACCTTAACTAGCCGGCCAGTTTCAAAGTTCACCAAACCAAAACGTGTGGACTATAAAACCTGGTATTAGCGACCACCTTTTTATATCGGCCAATAGTTCTGTTATTTTTACTGACCGTTATTGACACGTTTTACTGTAATTTAGCTAGTACAGTAAAACCTGTGTTACCGGCTACCTGTCAAAACCAGCCACTTTAACTAGCCGGCTAGTTTCAAAGTTCCCCAAACCAAAATTTGTGGACTAAAAACCTGGTATTAGCGGCCACCTTTTTTATCGGCCAATAGTTTTGTCATTTTTACTGACCGTTATTGACAGGTTTTACTGTAATTTAGCTAGTAGAGTAAAACTTGTATTACCGGCCACCTTAACTAGCCGGCCAGTTTCAAAGTACCCCAAACCAAAACTTGTGGACTACAAAACCTGGTATTAGCGGCCACCTTTTTTATCGGCCAATAGTTCTGTTATTTTTACTGACCGTTATTGACAGGTTTTACTGTAATTTAGCTAGTACAGTAAAACCTGTGTTAACGGCCACCTGTCACAACCGGCCACCTGAACTAGCCGGCCAGTTTCAAAGTTCCTCAAACCCGGTATTAGCGGCCACCTTTTTATATCGGCCAATAGTTGTCATTTTTACTGACCGTTATTGACAGGTTTTACTGTAATTTAGCTAATACAGCAAAACCTGTGTTACCGGCCACCTATCAAAACCGGCCACCTTAACTAGCCGGCCAGTTTCAAAGTTCCCCAAACCAAAACTTGTGGACTACAAAACCTGGTATTAGCGACCACCTTTTTATATCGGCCAATAGTTCTGTTATTTTTACTGACCGTTATTGAGAGGTTTTACTGTAATTTAGCTAGTACAGTAAAACCTGTGTTACCGGCTACCTGTCAAAACCGGCCACCTTAACTAGCCGGCTAGTTTCAAAGTTCCCCAAACCAAAATTTGTGGACTAAAAACCTGGTATTAGCGGCCACCTTTTTTTATCGGCCAATAGTTATGTTTGTTATTTTTACTGACCGTTATTGACAGGTTTTACTGTAATTTAGCTAGTACAGTAAAACCTGTGTTACCGAACACCTTAACTAGCCGGCCAGTTTCAAATTTCCCCAAACCAAAATTTGTGGACTACAAAACCTGGTATTAGCGGCCACCTTTTTATATCGGCCAATAGTTCTGGTATTTTTACTGATCGTTATTGACAGGATTTATTGTACTAATATAATCTACTTTCAAATAAATTAAAACTGATTAATTCGCAAAAATTTTTCCATGATTATTTTCACTAATTTTGGAAAAATGTGAAAACTTTGAATTATCCACGTCCGTCTGTCCGTCCGTCCGTCTGTCTGTCTGTCCGCAAACACAACTCCTCCATCATTATACCAGGTAGAATGACATTTGAGGTGTCAAATGAAAGCTTATAATCCAAGGATGGTACTAAAGGTGAGAAATTTGACCTAGACTGTCTGTCCGTCTGTCCGTCCGAATCCGAATATAACTTCTCCGTCATTATACCAGGTAGAATGCTAAATGCGGTGTCAAATTAAAGCTTATAATCCAAGGATGGAACTAAAAGTGAGAAATTTGACCTAGGTTGTCTGTCCGTCCGACCGCGAATATTACTTACTCCTCCGTCATTATAGCAGGTAGAATGACAAATGAGGTGTCAAATGAAAGCTTATATGCCAAGGATGGTACTAAATGTAAGAAATTTGACCTAGCTTTGTCCGTCCGTCCGTATGTCTGTCTGTCCGTAAACACAACTCCTCCATCATTATACCAGGTAGAATGACAAATGAGGTGTTAAATAAAAGCTTATAAGCCAAGAATGGTAATAACGGTGAGAAATTTGACATAGGCTGTCTGTCCGTCCGACCGCGAATATAACTCCTCCATCATTTTACCAGGTAGAATGACAAATGAGGTGTCAAAAAGGCTTATAATCCACACGATCTAAAGTTGACTTCGATTTAAAAATTATAGACATAACCGTTAATGGATTAAGTGATAGTGTTTTGGCCTCATTAAATTTATTTCATTCGAAGTACCTGGCCTATTTTCTTGCCCAGATATTGTACTAAATTTTTTGTTTTCTCTTTAATTACCTTTCGTTAGTACTAACTAGTCGTGGTCGTCAGTAAGTAAGAACAAATTGAATTGTTAAGTCGTTTCCTGTAGTTATCAAGTGTCGCCAAAAAACGCCGGTTTCAGTTATAGTAAAAAATAAATTAACCCTTTCTCCCTCCTTCCTTCACCTTACTAATAACTGAAGACTTCTCGACCTACCAGTTAAAATAAGGTAAGAATTTTTTTGTTATTATTTCCATACAGTCCGCTTTAAATTCGATTGCGTAATAGACCAGCATAGCCCAATCGCCACCCCATAAGTTTGGCCTTCTAGCCGGATCGTCTTGAATCAATTTCGTTGTTGCTTTGCCGGTTCAAGATCTGATCTATCGTATTTTTCGCATTGGATAAATTTATTTAAAATTATAATTGTAATCGGTATAGTATATTTGTCGTGTTAAAATCTAATTAAATCGTAGTGTACCCTTTTTTTGTCGTGTATCGAAAAACCTTGTTCTTCGGTCGACTATAGTTGGAACATTGAATTCGTGTTTTTGCTTCTGAACCCATCGCTTAGTGAAATCGATTTTGATTAAGTAAATATATTTGATTTGGATATTTTGCAAACCTAAAAATAATTTGTTTGGATTTAGTTTAATAAAATTTTAGTAATTGTTGAAAAAATATATACACCTAACTACTATTCTTGACATATTTTGGGTTTTGTTCCATTTTATTTCTTCATCATTGATAATTTTTTGAAAGAATTTCAATATTTATTATTAAACATGCCTAAAAGTCAAAACGAACTAAAATTGGAGCGTTTATGCTCTAAACGTGAAACTATCTTTCGTAGGGCTCAATTATGTTACGATGCCGGGTCGGCCTTAGAAAAAGATCCAGAAAATGCCTCAAAAATGCGTAACTTTGCAGTTAGATATAGTACTTTCGAAAAAACTCTATCAGAATATGAGGAAATTGTTCAAGATATCGTTATATTAAAACAAGAGATGGAGCCAGATGCTGGCGTTGCATACCATACGCATTTAGATGCATTTTATGATCTCTACTCCAATATTGAATATTTAGCTTCATTATTAATAAATAAACCTGCTGTTTTGAGTAATAATCCCAATAGTACTAATAATTCTACTATTAAAATGCCCAAATTTGAATTAGTTAAGTTTGATGGTGAAGATATATCTCTGTGGCCTGTTTTCTATGAAAATTTCAAACAATTTGTTCATAACAAAATAGAATATCCCAAGTCCGATAAGCTACAGTATTTGTTGAGTTGTATTTCCGGGAAAGCCTTGAAAAGCTGTAGCTCAATAGAACCCATTCCTAATAATTATGACATTATTTGGAATATGCTTGTTGAAAGATATAATGATAAAAAATATTTGTTTAATCTCTATATGGATCGAATTGTTAATTTTCGCGGTTTGCAATCTAATAATCCATCATATTTGGAAATATTTTTGGAAAAGTTTGATACTAATGTTTCTGCACTAAAACGATTAAATCTCGATAATTTAGATGATCATATTTTAACTTATTTAGCTATGTTAAAATTACCACAAGATACCATAGATTCATTTGATTTAATAAGAAATAATAATGATTTACCCGCTTATGATGATTTATTGAAATTTTTACGCCAACGTAGTAAATCTCTTATTAAAAATGATAGATCAAGGAATTCCAAAAATAATTTTTCGTTTCAAAAACCGAACAAATTGTTTCATTTGCAAGAACAGAATACGTATTCCTCCATAGATTGTGTTGTTTGTAAAAAAGGCCCACATTTAATTAAAGACTGTAAGCACTTTTTAGGGCTACCATTTGAATCCAGATTTAAATTAGTGAAGGAAAATAATTTATGTTTAAATTGTTTTTCTTCAAAGCATCGAGTATCCAATTGTCCGTCAAAATTTTCTTGTGTTGTGTGCAAAGCTAGGCACCATTCCAAGTTGCATAAGCCAAATACTACTCGGCCTAATGAGAATGTTCCATTTCCCTCCACTAGTACTGAGCCTACCTCTGGTTCTTCTGATAATCCTTCTAGTTTACATGTCCGCCATTCTAAAAATATCCCAAATGAATCAGAATCGAGTTCTGTTAGTCTGTTTGGGACAATAATGGTTAAAGTTGTTGATAAATGGGGTAGTGCTCACAAGGTTAGATTTTTGTTAGATAGTGGTTCTTCTGCTAATTTTCTTACTTTTGATTGTTCCCGAAAATTAGGCCTAAGTTATTCGAAATTAAATTTGACAGTTTCTGGTATAGGAGGATCAACCACCCCGATAGTAGGTAAAACCAACATTGTTATCTTTTCCCATTTTGATAAAAAAATACAATATCCTATAGAAGTGTTGCTTATAGACACAATCTCTAATAAGTTGCCAGATCAACCAGTTGACAAAGACTGTATTAACAGTATAGAACACTTGAAATTAGCTGACCCGAATTTCTTTTTTCCTGGCAAGATAGATGGTATTTTAGGCTTATCTGTCTTTTCAAATATCATTGGTTGTAATAGAGTGTCATGCGAAGATTCTCTATCAGCTATTGAGACTAGTTTAGGTTATGTAGTCATGGGCTCAGCTGCACCAAATTTTGAAAAAATCCACACATATTTGTCTTTCGTCTGTAACCCTTTGTTGAATTTAGATTCCTTGGTCGAAAGAATGTATGAATTAGAGGATTTGCCCACTGTTACTAATAGTTCATCAGAAGATGAAATTTGTGAAAATTTATTTTTAGAAAATGTATGTAGAGATGCAGATGGTAGATACACAGTTTCATTGCCGTTCCAAAATGATCCTAATGTACTGGGTGATTCTTTTGTTCTTGCTAAAAATAGATTGTTGTCCTTAGAAAATCGCCTAGCACCAAACCCAGAACTTAGAAAACTTTACTGTGATATCTTTCAAGACTATTTAGACCAAAAGCACATGAGTTTAGTTCCCATTCAAACCATTGATTCGTTGTCGTATTATATTCCCCATCATTGTGTTTTTAAATCAGATAGCCCTTCCACTCCTTGTAGAATAGTCTTTGATGCCTCTATGAAAACTAGTAAAGGACCGTCATTAAATGAAATTCTTTATAAAGGTCCAAAATTACAAAATAATCCTACCACAATATTGTTGAATTTTCGTCTTTTTCCAATCGCAATTGTCGCTGATTTGAAACAAATGTATAGGCAGGTTAAAGTGGTTGAATCTCATTGTTCGTTTCAAAGAGTTTTGTGGAGATTTGATACCAATGATCCTATTTCTATTTTCCAATTAAATACTTTAACTTTTGGAGTAAAAGCCTCACCATATCTTAGTCTCAGGGTAATAAAACAATTATGTAATGACGAATCTAAAAGTTTTCCTGATGCTATCATCCCAATTTTAAGAGATATGTATGTAGACGATTTTATTAGCAGTTTTCCAAATGTTTCTGAAGCTATAGTTACACACACTCAGTTAGTGAATTTGTTTCAAAAAGGTGGTTTTAAATTAACCAAATGGATGTCGAACTCGAACGATCTACTATCGACAATCCCCGAACCCCTTCAATTGGTCAAAACCAAACAATTTGATAAGTCAGTCTCCAAAGTGTTAGGATTGCAATGGGAAGAAAAATGTGACAATTTTAGTTTTGGCTTAGAAATACCCTCATCGACCCGTTGTACAAAAAGAAACATGCTCTCACTTGTTGCTCGTATGTTTGACCCCTTGGGATTCCTATCTCCTATAACCCTCTTGCTTAAAATTTGGATAAAGAAACTTTGGACTCTAAAGGTAGATTGGGATAGTACCGTACCAAAAGAAATCGAAATAGCATGGGAAAAGTTTCAAAATGAATTTCATGTCCTATACAAAATACAAATTCCACGCCATATAGCAGTTACACCTAATTCGTCGTTGTCTTTTGTAGGATTTTCAGACGCAAGTGCTGCTGGATACGCAGCCATTGTTTATTCCAGGGTTGTTAATTGTACAGGTCAAGTTAAAGTTACTTTACTCTACTCTGAATCTAAAGTATCTCCAATGTCTAAAATAACTCTTCCTCGATTAGAGCTTTGTGGAGCGCTTCTTCTCTCAAAGCTTCTTTCACATGCTATTGAAACTTATTCTCCTAGACATAATATTGATAAAATTTTTGCCTTAAGTGATTCCATGATTGTATTAAATTGGATAAAGTCCTCAGAGAAAAATCTCAAAATATTTGTTCAAAATAGAGTTGTTACAATTCATAAGATGGTTCCGTCAGAGTATTGGTTTTTTGTTCCTGGAAAGGAAAATGTTGTTGATTGCGCCTCTCGAGGTTTGTTTCCTTCTTCGTTAGTCAACCATTCCACATGGTTTACTGGTCCAAATTGGTTACTGTTGGAGCCAGAATATTGGCCTATTCAGTCTGTCAACGGACAGGAAATTATGATTTGTGATTCTGAATATAGATCACAAACCTTCTTTGGTAATGTCACTCGTGTAATTTCTCCGCTGTATACTCTTATTGAATATTTTTCCAGTTGGTCGAAACTTTTAAATTCCACAGTATACGTATTGAGATTTCTTAGAAAATTGTCTTTAAATAAACGGATATCTCTATTTGATTTAAAAATTGCAGAAATTGAATTAATTCGAGCTGTCCAGCAAAAGCATTTTTCTGAAGAATATAAAGCCCTTTCTCAAAATCTCGTTGTAAAATCTTCCATACGTCGTTTGAATCCATTTATTGAAAATGGAATAATTAGAGTAGGTGGACGTTTGTCCAACTCCCAATGTAGTTTTGAACAAAAACATCCGATTTTGTTGCCCAAAGCCGATCCTTTAACCATTTTGTTAATAGATTATTTCCATAAATTGCATTTACATGCTGGAGCGTATTTGTTGCAAAATCTTCTGAGAACAAATTATTGGATACTATCTAGTCGTCAGGCCATCAGAAATAGAATTTGGAGATGTAATCGTTGTTTTCGTCTTAATCCTAAACCTACCTATCCTATGATGGCTGACTTACCCGCCGTAAGAGTCAATCAGGCAAAAGCCTTTTTACACACTGGTGTAGATTATACTGGTGCGTTTTCCATTACTATAGGAAAATATCGTGGCGTAAAAACTCAAAAGGCTTACGTATGTTTGTTTGTTTGTCTAAGTACGAAAGCCATACATCTTGAATTAGCCTCCTCGCTCTCTACAGATTGTTTCTTAGCCACTTTCAAAAGATTTTATCTCGTCGTGGAAATTGTAAGGTTTTATATTCAGATAATGGCACAAATTTTGTGGGTGCCAAGAGAGTCCTCGATGAAATATATCAATTAACTACTTCAAAAACTTATAAAGATGCATTCCAACAGGAACTTAATAATACCAAAATTTCTTGGAAAATGAACGTACCTTATGGCAGTCACTTCGGTGGTATTTGGGAAAGCAATATAAAAAGTGTAAAACTTCATTTAAATAGAGTTGTGGGGAATCAAATCCTTACTTACGAAGAATTTTTAACTGTTCTGACACAAATCGAGTGTCTTTTGAATTCGCGTCCTCTTTGTGTTCAAAGTAACGACCCTGAAAATCCAGTCGCGCTGACTCCATCGCATTTTTTATGTACAGAACCTTTAGTGTCATTACCCTCGATGGATATTGATCTTGATAAAAATATGAGTACTTTGAAAAGATATAAATTATTAGATTGCATTGTTCAACATTATTGGAAAAGATGGCATTCAGAATATTTGTCTTCTATGCAGTCTCGTTTAAAATGGAACACTAACTCGAACCCTCCCAAAGAGGGAATGGTAGTTATAATAAAAAATGAAACTATCCCACCTTTACAGTGGCCTCTGGCAGTCATAGAGACTTTGTATCCTGGAAAAGATGGGATTGTTCGAATCGTAAAAGTGCGAACCAAGCACGGTAGTTACATGCGCCCAGTCGTTAAACTGTGTCCTCTACCCAGTCAATAAACTGGAGAGGATTTTTTTATTTTATTTGATAGTTAAAATTTTAGTTTAGGGTGATGGGTTCATGTGCAGACTTAGCATATTAAAATTAAATTAGTTTTCGTTGATTTTTCGTTTATTTTAAAAATAAACTCGGGGGGGGCAGGATGTTTTGGCCTCATTAAATTTATTTCATTCGAAGTACCTGGCCTATTTTCTTGCCCAGATATTGTACTAAATTTTTTGTTTTCTCTTTAATTACCTTTCGTTAGTACTAACTAGTCGTGGTCGTCAGTAAGTAAGAACAAATTGAATTGTTAAGTCGTTTCCTGTAGTTATCAAGTGTCGCCAAAAAACGCCGGTTTCAGTTATAGTAAAAAATAAATTAACCCTTTCTCCCTCCTTCCTTCACCTTACTAATAACTGAAGACTTCTCGACCTACCAGTTAAAATAAGGTAAGAATTTTTTTGTTATTATTTCCATACAGTCCGCTTTAAATTCGATTGCGTAATAGACCAGCATAGCCCAATCGCCACCCCAGATAGATTTCAGCAAATTAAGAGCAATGGTGAAATTTTTGAGTTTTTGTACGACATCAATCAGATTAAGGATATGACTGCTAGTGATTTATCAGATAAATGTTTTAAGGTATGTGATGCTTTAACTGTTGATGAGTCAAAAGATCTAAATTATGCTGATCTAAAAGATGAACTCAAAGTATTTTCCACGATTGTGAAGCCCAAGTTTCTCCAGAGACCCTGAAAATGAGTACAAATAGAGAGTATGATTTTGATTTCGCACCCAACGTTAGTGTTGCTTTGAGGATTTTATTAACCCTACCAGTGACAGTGGCCTTTGGAGAGAGAAGTCTTTCAAAGCTAAAACGAATAAAAAATTACTAAGATCAACTATGTCCCAGGTACGTTTGAGTGCTCTAGAGACAATTTCTAATGAACATGAAATAGGTGAGTCTCTGGATGTTGAAGAATTATTAAAAGACTTTTCCCGTGCCAAGGCAAGAAGAGTGCTACTTACTTAAAAAAAATAAGTGTGTAATTATGGATATGGATAATGACTTTTTGGATATTAAAGCATGTTACGTATAACATTCCGTTAACTTCTAATCATCTTTATTGTTATTTTATTTAAATTTTGATAATGTTCTGTTATTAAAGTATACTTAAAACAATAACTAATGAATATTTCGTCTTTCACTGACGTCATAACAAACCTATAGATTATCAGACCTGTACGTTTTTGTACCTGGTGTACTCCTGTCGGTAAACAAATTAACTGTATTGTGACATCGTCGTCGTAGGACGGAAAATATGTTACTTTGGTCGGAGCATTCAAGACGACAAGAAGTCTACGACGATAAGGCTAGTATCTTTTAACTATTTCATTGTCTGTAATATTCACTCAGAGGGAAAGTATATTGTCATAAATGTCTTATAAAATTATCTCTCGTAATTTGTGGGGTTATGTTACATCTCATATTATCCAATTCCAATTTTGTATATTATAATCATGAATTTCTGAAACATAGTAAATTCCGTACATCATATCCACCTTAAATTCTTTTCCGATATTTAGTATTTTCATAAATTTTTACAATACTTATGGCATTATTCCATATCATTTAATAACTATACTATCCTTTATGAAAAGCTATTTCCAAAATAAATATATTCAGCATTTAAATTTTAGACTTACTTGTCTACATATTATCGAGTCAAGACCATTATATATGCCAATCTTATGACAAGGTCACCAAACAGTCTAGTGAAAGATTGTTTTTCCTTACTAATTATATAGGTAGCTTTTTCTCATTCTTCTTTATTCTAAATAAAAACTTCCTGATTTTTGTTTTTTCCTTCTCTGACTTTTCCCTACATGATTACAATGAAGTAAAACCGGGATTCTATTTTTTTTAGCCACTTGGGAAAATCTTTAACTACTCCTACCACCTGAGAGGGACCGCTTTCCGACCAAGTCACCTAGGGGACAAGTTCTAAAAACTCATGTTTTTTTTTACTTCATTATCCTGCATCTTGGATAATTGCCGTGTCACTGTTAGCTGTGTAGCACCATTCTGTGCTTAACTAGGGATAGAAGACCTTACTGAGAAGTAGCAAGGAACACTTGTGGGGACAATATCAGGTCAATCGGGTTTGTTTCGGGAATTTTTTATATTTAACAGTGCAATAGTTACCTACATATACCAGTATACTTATACACTTATTTTTTTTTATAATATCCAGAACATTTAATTAATTAACATACACATAATTCAATAGCGCTCCCACACCTGTATGTCTCTTTGTAAAAGAGGATAATTTGGGCCCAAATAACCTTTTCCCATACAGTAGTTCCTTACATTTATTTTTTTATTATTGTTATTAGACTTGTTTCCCATATTTTTCATATAACTATATATATTTTTTTAATATTATTAGCTTGTTTCTTGTAATTTAAATTCAAAATTTTATTTGCTTAACTTAAATTCATTTGTAATTAAATTAAATTCAATCCCTAATCCCTATCCCCTCAGGATAGCTTTTAGTTTCACTTGTTTATTATTCAGAACCACGAGTCAGGAAAAGGATCTTTTGCATCCAGTACTTCGTTGGTTCACTTAAGAGCTTGTTGCCCGTCAACTCATTGAGAGTTATACAGGGTGTCCCGAAAAGATTGGTCATAAATTATACCACAGATTCTGGGGTCAAAAATAGGTTGATTGAACCTCACTTACCTATATACAATAGTGCACACAAAAAAGTTACAGCCCTTTGAAGTTACAAAATTAAAATCGATTTTTTTTCATATATCGAAAAATCTTAAAGATTTTTTATTGAAAATGGACATGTAGCATTCTTATGGCAGCAACATTTAAAAAAAAAATTAAAGTGAAATTTGTCCACCTCATAAAAATTTTATGGGGGTTTTGTTCCCTTAAACCCGCCCAAACTTTTGTGTACGTTCGAATTAAATTAATATTGTATTACCATTAGTTAAAAACAATATTTTTAAAACTTTTTTGTCTCTTATTACTTTTTCGATTATCTAGTGTTTATCGAGATATTTTGAATATTTGTCGAATCCACCACATATTTGTATATGGTTAAGTACGATTATACAGACCTGTTAATAATCTGAAAATTTATTTATAATTTACATTTTTATGTATATTTTGAAAAAGAAGCCACATCTCGATAAAAGGTGACTTATCAAAAAAAGACTAAGAGACAAAAAAGTTTTAAAAACACTGTGTTTAACTAATGATACCACCATATTAGTTTAATTGGAACGTACACAAACATTTGGGGGGTTTAAAGGAGAAAAACCCACAGAAAATTTTTATGTAAATATATTAAAAAAGAAGCCGCATCTCGATAAAAACTGGCTTATCGAAAAAATATTAAGAGGCAGAAAAGTTTTAGAAACGTTGTGTTTAACTAATGGTACCACAATAATGAATTAATTGTGACGTACACAAAAGTTTGGGGGTGTTTAAGGGTACAAAACCCCCATAAAATTTTTATGGGGTGGACAAATTTCGCTATAATTTTGTTTTAAGATGTTTCTGACATAAGAATCATACATGTCCGTTTTCCATAAAAAATCTCTAATAGTTTTCGATATATTGAAAAAAATCGATTTTCATTTTGTAACTTCAAAGGGCTGTAACTTTTTTTATGAGCACATTTGTACTAAGGTAAGTTAGGTTCAATAGAACTATTTTTGACCCCAGTATGTGCGATTTAATTTATGACCAATCTTTTCGGGACACCCTGTATATATTGTTAAGATATGTAAAATTTGAATTAATATGGTTTCGATGTTAATATTTTAGAAAAGTTAAAACATATAATAAAAATATACCAAAATTCATTTCGAAGAAATGAAAGTCAATTATCTTTGGATGGCCGTAGGTAAACAAAATTTAAATAGGGATTAAGTATTTTCTTTGTACAGTTAGTATGATAAGAAAGTGGTTATGTGTTTGGACAATGAGACCGGGTTTCCCAAATGGACTTTTGCGGCGAGGGAACAATTGTATTTAGAAATTTAAATGAATGTAATCTTTGTTTAGATATTAAGAAAGGAAAAAAAAAACCGATTGGCATGTAATTAGTTTTAGGAAATTTCTAATGGTAGGGAAAATTGGTGTTTGTTATCTGAAAGGTAGATGGGGATAAAATTGAGGAACTCGGATTGGTGAAGAAGGAAAAAGGAGGGGCTAGGTATGAAGAATGGGAGTTTAGCGAAATGTTAGAGGGTGGAAGAAGAGTCAGTTGTTAAATGATCGTTAAGTCGACTAGTGGTGATCTCTAAGAGTCTCCTGAAGTAGTAAGGCAGATAAGTGAATAGTTGTGAGTTTGCTGAAATAAGTGTCCTGACGGAAGCTCATCACGTAAAGCATTGTAAGTTATATTGTTCTACTTATATTCCAAGAGTCACCGTTGCATGCCGGAACGAGAAATAGATTCAGTTTATCGAGAGGAGAAAAGGCTAGCATTGTTTTTTGAAAGATACGTGCATCTGTAGGGGGTCATTAATGACAATAGGCTTGCAATAATTTGTTGCGAGATTGCTGACTACATAGGGGGCTGCTAAGAGTAAATTGTAGGCGACCAGAGACAAGAATTTGGACAACTCATCATCCGAGAGACAGTTTTATTTTTTTTTGTAGAATTATTCATAACGCAAATTTCAATAAGTACTTTAGATAGTGGTAGGGTTATTTCAATAATCAGAATAGGAGATATTATTTTTAGAGGATATTTTGAGGGTGAATTTATTTCAATAGATGCTTTTGTACCATATATGTGTTTTATTCCGTTAATCTTTGACCTTATTTATCATATGTAAAGCAAAGGAGATATTGAAGCACGAGAATATAAAACCCTGAGATTAGAGCATTAAATAGTGTGATTAAATCATAAGTGCATCATTAAAATTAAATTTAATTAATTAGTTAATTATCTAATCAAGTGCTTTGAGCACACCGATCTTTGAATATCACATTAACTGGAGCCCAGAACGTGGTGGCTTAAAAATATCGCAGCTTTGCATTTGATGGTAGGGAAAGAGATAAGGAATAACTACAGGTGATCCAGAGATAATTTGACAATTTTTCCAGGTGTAAAAATAATTTTGATTTATGGATTGATCGTAGGTATTGGATATTTACTGCCATTGAATTATTTGATTTTTTTTTACCAATCGTACATTTGATATTTATTTTGAAATTTACTGATTGCATATTTGATATTTGTGGCGAAAATTTATTAAATTTGGGGAGAAATATTTGTCGTGTTCTGCAACTTATAGAGTGTTGTAAAATTTCACATTTGACGGGGACAAAGAAAACAGTAACGAAAAGAAACAACATGTCGACCACAAGGAGGCAAAGCAAAATGCAAGAAAACAGAGAAGAGGAAAAAATTGTTGAAGAAGGATTGGATAATGAAGGAGATACAACGATTATGGAGAGAAAAGAACAGGAATTAACAGGAATAGAGAAACTATTGCAACTGATGCAACTCCAGTCACAACAAATGGATAGAAATCAAGAGGAAACAAAAAGGACAATGCAAGAAAATCAACAGGAATCAAAACGAGCCATGGAAGAAACACAAAGAGAAATATCACAGAGAATAGAACAGAAATTGGAAGAGAATGATGGCAAATTGGAAAAGCGTTTGGAAAAATATGAAAATGAAATGAAAGCCTGTTTAGAAAAAGTTAGAGAAGAAACAGAAAGGAAACTGGAGATGCAACGAGAAGAAATAGAAACTAAAATGAAGGATATTAAGAATGTGCAGAAGATGGAATTAGAACAGTTAGAAAGCAAATTTGAAAATGCAATACAAGAAGACAGGCGAGAAATAGAAGAAAAATTTAAGCAAAACGAAAAACAAATTGCGGAACTCAAGAATCAACAGAATTGTGGAGAAAGAAGGGAAATGATTATCCATGGTACAAGCGACGCGAAAATACAATTTGGCGGGGATATTAGAAAAACACACCCAGTACCATTTGTTAAAAATTTGAGAACCAAATTGCAACATATTAGATATTTTGACGACTGCAAAGAAACAATTAGAAACCATCTGAAAGAAGGAGCAGCGTTATGGTATGAAAGTAAAGAAGATGAGTTTGAAAATTGGACAGATTTCGAAAATAAATTTCTCAACTATTTCTGGGGGAAAGTTAAACAGAGGGAAATCAACCAAGAGCTACAGAATGGAAGATATCACGAGAAAATGGGAATATCGGAGGAAAGATATGCTTTGCAGATATATAACAATTCCAAATATCTAGACTACAAATACTCTACCGAACAACTGGTAGAAATGATAAGCAGACATTTCGAAGAAACGCTGGAGGACCACGTGATTTTGAGAAACTATCAAGATATTGATAGTTTGTGCCAATTCCTTCAAGTAAGGGAAGCAAAACGAAGAGAAATGCGAAACAGAAGACAACATGAACAATATAATGGACCGGCAAGAAGGTATCAATCAAATTATGACCAGAGAAAACGACATGCCCAATCAACAAACGAAGATAGGCCGAGAGAATACCAAAATTACAATAGACAACAAAATTATGATAACAGGAATCACGCAAAAAATAGAACATATGAAAATCACAACAGAAACAGAGATGCACAAAATCCTCCGACTAGGAATACGAACGAACAAAGGGACGGTAGAAACAATCAGAATTTCCAACGACAAAATAGAAGGGAGATGAATCATGTAACAATAGAAAACGAGGAAGAAGATATATGCAATGAATCCAGACAGGATTTTCAATAAAGCATCCACTGAACAAACATAAACAACTCTCCGGTATATTTTGTCATCCGAGAGAGTTTATACAGTTGGCGGGAAATGAAAGACAAAGTTCTAATTCCAATTTAATATTCTTAGATGCATTTATAAAACATAAAGCGATTAAAATTTTGATTGATTCTGGATCGGAGATATCGTTAATCAATAAGAAACTAGTAAAAGAATTAAATTTGGACAGATTTGTGTATAAAATTCCTAGGGTTGCTTTAGTGGGTGCAAACAACAAAAAATTGACGACAGTAAATGAAGGTTTGGGAGTGCGGATCAGAGTGGGAGACAAATACTATATTATGCAATGTGTGGTGATCGAAGATTTAAACCATGATATGATAGCGGGAATTGATGAATTGAGTGAAAAACATATCACCATAAATTTTTCGGAGAATAAACTGGAAATCAGAGCAGAACCAGACAACATAGAAGAAGAAACGGAAATAGAGAGGAAAATAATTGTTGAAAAGATAAATGAACAGGAAAAACATAAAGAAATCAATATGACTGTAGAGGAAAAACCGAAAGTACAAGAAAAAAATCAACCAAAAAAAAAAAGAAGGAAGAAAAACAAGAAGAGTTCAAAAAGAAAGAAGGAAAACACGGTGGATACAAGAGAAAGACAGGAAATCGAAGATACGGAAGAATTGTCGGCAATCGACGATAAAACAGAAAGGAAGCAGGAAGAAAAGGAAGTTCTCATAAGAGAAATGAAAGCAGTAGAAACATGGTGCTCGGGATACCAAATGGAAATTGAAGATAAAAAAAAAACAGAAGAAGAAATAAAGGATGAGGACAGAGAAGAAATGGCAATAATGGACGAGAATCCAGAATTTTATGAAGAAATATTATGGACAGTGAACACATGCGAACAAAATGAGGATGAAAGAAAATTAAAATGTGGAGAAAACATGGAAAAGGAAGTAGAGAAGATTCTAGAAAATTATGGAGATTTGATTAATGAAGAAAGCCGAGTGGCTAAAAATTATGAACATTCTTTTAAAGTTAAAAACTTAGAAAATTTTAAATCCAAGACATATCCAATCCCGTATAAATACAGGCAAAGCGTCGGACAGGAGATTGAAAAAATGATCGAAGACAAGGTGATAGAAAGATGTGACTCTCCATATATCAACCCGATAGTATGCGTTAAAAAATCGAGTGGTGATTTGCGATTATGTTTAGATGCAAGAAACATTAATTCACACACAATCGCGCAATACGAAGCGCCTTTGAACATCGAAGCCATATTTGGACGAATCACAGGGTCACACATTTTTTCCAAAATCGATTTGAAACATAGTTTTTGGTTAATACCTTTGGCAGAGAAATGTCGAAATTATACCGCTTTTTCGATCGACGGAGTGGTATACCGATTTAGGGTGGTACCATTTGGCCTACAGAGTGCATGCGCTGCTTTGGTTCGCGCATTGAACACAATCTTAAATAGGCATGAAGAATTTGTTGTACATTACATAGATGATTTATTAATTTTCTCACCAGATATAACAAGCCATCTACGACATATTCACACTGTGCTAGAAGAGCTGGATCAAGCGGGATTGAAATTAAATATTCAAAAGTGTCAGTTTTTCCAAAAGGAAATACTGTATTTAGGATTCAAATTAGACACAAAAGGGATTAGTCTTGCAGAAGATAGAATCGAAATTATAAATAACTACGCTAGGCCAACCAATTTAAAAACATTGCGGGGATTTTTGGGAATGGTAAACTATTTCAAAAAACTAATACCAGACATCAGCACAAAAGAAATACCGTTGATAGCATTACTTAAGAAAAATGTTAGGTGGAAATGGGGAACGGAACAAGAAATGGCTTTCAAAAATTTAAAAGGAGCTTTCTCCACAGCTGTAAGAGTACACCACCCAAGATATGATCAACCTTTCATTCTCCGGACCGATGCTTCCATAACAAAATTCGCAGGGGTGTTATCACAGATCCAAGACGATGTAGAGGTGCCAATCTGTTTTGTCTCCCGTGTAACCAAAACATATGAGAGAAAGTACAGCGTTACTGAATTAGAGTTCGCCAGTGTGTTATTTTGTGTAAATAAATTACGGTTTTACCTACTAGGGGCAAAATTCACCGTTGAAACAGACCATGCAGCTTTGGTACATATAATGAAAAATAGGCTGGTAAATAATAGAATTCATAGGGGCATTCTTTTACTTCAAGAGTATGATTTTGAATTTAAATATATCAAAGGAACTGACAATATCTTGGCTGATGCGTTGACGAGAGATGAATAATTCCGCAAAGAGGACCACAAAACTCTCCACGTTGGCATGAACATAATGAGAGAAGAAGCAGGCTTATTTTCTTTGGCTCAGATCAGGGAAAATCAGGAACAACTGGATGAAAGAGAAAAGCAAAGGGCCGAACAAGAAGATAACTTATATTTTAAGAGGGTCGATGGTAAAGAACTATATGTAATCACGGAACAGATGGCAAAAGAAGTTTTAGCAAAATTACACTGTGACAACGGACACATTGGAAGCAGGAAGGTGTGGCTTATGTTCAGGGAGAACTACATTTGTCGACAGGACTATACAATAGCCAAAGAGATGACTCGAAATTGCGAGACATGCCAAAAGTGTAAAAGTAAGAATTTCAAAAACGAAAACATCACAAAAAACGTCATAGCTCGGAAGAAACTGGATATTGTCGCCATTGATATGTTGAGCGATTTAATAACAACAACACAGAGGAATAAACACATATTAGTTATGGTGGATGTTTTCTCAAAGTATTTAAAACTGTACCCATGTAGAACCACGAAAGGAGCTGAAATACTTCGGAAGATAGACGATTTTATCGAAACAGTGGGAAGACCAGACAATATTTTGTTGGACAATGCGACATACTTTAGGAATGACCGTTTTAAAGGGGAATTAAGAGAGAGAGGCATAAATACAAAATTTGTAAGCATCCGACATCCACAGAGCAACCCATCAGAGCGTTTTATACAAGAAGTCACAAAATTTCTAAGAATTGCTGCGGAAGAACATCATCGACATTGGGACAGAAAAGTGTTTGAAATAGAGACGTATTTGAACTGTGCACCAAATACGGTTACCAAGGAGACGCCTTTATATGTAATGAAAGGAACAATGCCTACGAGACCGTGGGAAGACACCGCCCCCAGACAATACGAAGAAGTGATCGAGGTGGTTCAACGAAGATTGAGACGAAGTGGAGAGAAATATCTCCAAAGGCAAGAGAGGACCCGAAGAAGAAGGCCGGTTACATTCCAGAAAGGGGATAAAGTTTTAGTGAGGGCACTGAGGGTGTCCAATTTACAAAATGGTATTTGTGCTAAATTGATGCCGGTATTTGAAGGTCCATATAGGGTCAATACGGAAAATGGGGTAAATAGTTATGAATTAGCGCATATAGAGACAGGCAAGATACGGGGTATTTTTAACATTCACGACATTTATAAGTATCATGAGTAGAGTTTGGTAACATAATGGAATAATTTGATCCTAAAAAAAACTTGTGTCATTTAAATAAATAACAGAGTTTTTCGGCAAATCAAATGGCGGGGAGTTGTTAAGATATGTAAAATTTGAATTAATATGGTTTCGATCTTAATATTTTAGAAAAGTTAAAACATATAATAAAAATATACCAAAATTCATTTCGAAGAAATGAAAGTCAATTATCTTTGGATGGCCGTAGGTAAACAAAATTTAAATAGGGATTAAGTATTTTCTTTGTACAGTTAGTATGATAAGAAAGTGGTTATGTGTTTGGACAATGAGACCGGGTTTCCCAAATGGACTTTTGCGGCGAGGGAACAATTGTATTTAGAAATTTAAATGAATGTAATCTTTGTTTAGATATTAAGAAAGGAAAAAAAAAACCGATTGGCATGTAATTAGTTTTAGGAAATTTCTAATGGTAGGGAAAATTGGTGTTTGTTATCTGAAAGGTAGATGGGGATAAAATTGAGGAACTCGGATTGGTGAAGAAGGAAAAAGGAGGGGCTAGGTATGAAGAATGGGAGTTTAGCGAAATGTTAGAGGGTGGAAGAAGAGTCAGTTGTTAAATGATCGTTAAGTCGACTAGTGGTGATCTCTAAGAGTCTCCTAAAGTAGTAAGGCAGATAAGTGAATAGTTGTGAGTTTGTTGAAATAAGTGTCCTGACGGAAGCTCATCACGTAAAGCATTGTAAGTTATATTGTTCTAATTATATTCCAAGAGTCACCGTTGCATGCCGGAACGAGAAATAGATTCAGTTTATCGAGAGGAGAAAAGGCTAGCATTGTTTTTTGAAAGATACGTGCATCTGTAGGGGGTCATTAATGACAATAGGCTTGCAATAATTTGTTGCGAGATTGCTGACTACATAGGGGGCTGCTAAGAGTAAATTGTAGGCGACCAGAGACAAGAATTTGGACAACTCATCATCCGAGAGACAGTTTTATTTTTTTTTGTAGAATTATTCATAACGCAAATTTCAATAAGTACTTTAGATAGTGGTAGGGTTATTTCAATAATCAGAATAGGAGATATTATTTTTAGAGGATATTTTGAGGGTGAATTTATTTCAATAGATGCTTTTGTACCATATATGTGTTTTATTCCGTTAATCTTTGACCTTATTTATCATATGTAAAGCAAAGGAGATATTGAAGCACGAGAATATAAAACCCTGAGATTAGAGCATTAAATAGTGTGATTAAATCATAAGTGCATCATTAAAATTAAATTTAATTAATTAGTTAATTATCTAATCAAGTGCTTTGAGCACACCGATCTTTGAATATCACATTAATATATTTATTTATTTATTATTTATATTACTGAGGTATTTTTATTATTCATATTTCTATAGGATTTAACGTTGCTGTACGTATTGCAATCGTACAATTATTTGGTGAAGGTTGTTATTTAACCTAGATGTAAGTTGGGGGTACGCTCCATATAAGAGCTACTCCAGTACTAATGTAACTATAGTTTTATACTTATATTCAGATAGGTAATTAAGTCAATTTGTCATTTTAGAGTCACATAGTTTCACTTGTCGTAACTCAGAGGTTGTCAATAATCTAGGTAGTTATATTTAATAAATATTTATTTGTTTTTGTATATCAATTATTTTTTTCTTTTCCCTCATTTTTGAATTTATTGATTTAATATATTGAATATTTTACAGCAGTGTAAGATACCTGGGAGGTTGGTCAATTCCGATCTTCTGGCGCCCGCAATTTAGTCTATTTTATTTATCTCCTATGTTTTTATATTTTTATTATATTATTATATTTATTCTATCTATTTTATAAGCATCTATTTTTATATTCATATTTCTTGTTCTAGCCATCATCCCTCTTTAGTTTGAGCTACTGTTCTTCGACAGGCATGCAAACGAGCCGTACCCATCCTTGAGTGTCAAGTTGTTCTCTTGCATCTCTTGCTAGCCAATTCTATTTAGTTTGCCTCTGTCTCTCCATACTTCTATTATCAGTTCATCACCCTTCCTTCACTTATTTCATCTTATCATTTTCGTTCTACAAATACTACTGCAAAGTAGTATTTTTGTTACATACGCATTTAGATGAAATGTTACTCTACAGTCCCTGGCCATATTATTATGACCACCTATGAATTTTTACAAAAATCAACTATTTCACTAAGTACGTTTTGTTTAAAATATGATTTTTAAATTTAATTTTGTTATGCAATGTTAATGTTATTCATTAACTATAATATATTTAATAATAAACAGCAATAAGATATTTGAAAATATTACATATTTATATTTTTTTAATATTTTGTTCAACTTCAGACTTTAATCAATGGACAATTATTTGGGAGCTTTTAAAACGAGAAATTTCCGATGAAAAGGTCACTAACGAAACTGTTTTGATTAAAGAACTAATATATCGTTGAAAACACAATGACAAATTGAAGCAAAAAAAATTTAACTACATTCAAGGTATGCCAAGACGAGTACTAGTGGTACTCAAATTTAGAGTGGCTCAGCAAAATGTTAAAAAAATACAAATATGTGATATTTTCAAATGGTTTATTGCTGTTTATTATTAAATGTATTATATTTAATAATAAACACCAATAAAACATTTAAAAATATCACATATTTTTGTTTTTTTAATATTATGCTGAGCCCCCTCTAACTTTGATTACCGCTAGTACATCATCATCACATTGTTTGATTTGCTTGTATAGGATAAATTGCTATGTGGAAATGCGTTCAATGTGTGTCCCCGTTTAGGATTTTGTCCTCTTCAGGGTTTGTAGTGAATGTAAAATGTTGGCAGCAAAAGCAAACAGTCCGAAAAACACACTGGGGCAAGCGCCGTATCCTGGTGTTTTTTGGATCCTGGGTTATGCCGGACGGTGGTGTCCAGAAGGCTAAGAAGTCAACAGAGAAGAAAGTTTGATGGATTGTTGTTGGTTCCATAGATATTTTTGTGTACTGTCCGTGCTTTGCTCTCGACCAGTCTCCCTAGAAACCATTGTACAACGACAGGCGAACCTGCGTCCCTCGTCGGCGGTCAGGAGGTGGCTTTGAGCGCAGCGTGGACAGTGAGCGTTCGAGTGGTGAAAATAGTTGCGGCTATTTTCTTGGGGCGAACAGGTATAATTGTGCAATGAAGTTGGGAAACCGCAAAAAACCAACTTCTCCCTGTTCGGGGTAGGGAAGAGGATGTGTTAAAGGTGGGTACGGAAGGCTAACGGGGTAGCCTCGAGGATGTTTTCGTACTCCACCGGGAGTTCGTCAATGCATGTTTGCATTAGAGCGGACGGTAAATGAATCTTTTTGCGTTTGGGCTTTCGGTGGAGTACGTGGCCGGAAGATGAACAGGAACATTTGAGAGATTCTTGTGTGTCGGAGGGGGGGCCGTTGATTACTTTGATTGTGAAGTTCCTGTTCAGAGAGTTTATTCTCTCGGTGATTTTGGGGATGTTCGAGATGTTATGGATTTCGTTTGAGGGATATCGCCAGTGCTCATAGTTACATCTACGCAAGATTCTACGTTCAGCGCTCAACAACCACTCTTGTTTTGATCTAGCGCAAAGAGAGTAGAGGCAAGATTTGTACTCCATGACGGGTCTAATAAAGGTCTTGTAAGTGTGAATGAGAGTCTTCTTGTGTGTCTTGCCAATTCGTCCAGAGAGAGAGTTGAGAACTCTGGCCCTGTTCCTTACCCTATCTAAAGTTGCCTTTAGATATGCGTTCCAGTTAAGAGTCCTGGTGAACAGAACTCCTAAATAGTTCGCAGTCGGACTAACAACAAGCCTTTCTCCCAACAGTCTCAGAGGATATTGGTCGTTTTCATTAATTATGATTCTATGTGACACAGAAGGGGCGCGAAACACAATTGTTGTTGTTTTGTTCGCGTTCAGCGTGACTCTCCACTTACAACACCATTCACCAACCCCGTCCAACAGAGCCTGGGCTCTTCTGAAGAGGAGTCTTGGGTTGTATCGAGAGGTTGTTGTGAGCAGAGCCGTGTCGTCTGCATAGAGAAACAGCCGAGTGCCTGGGATATTTTGGTTAGTGATATCGCTGTTGTAGATGATGTACAACAGCGGTGCTAGGACTGAACCCTGGGGGACTCCAGCTTGTGGAGTGAAGGGGGTGGACTTTTGATCACTTATTTTCACTCTGACAGTTCGGTTGTGGAGGTATGAGTGTACAATTTTGATAAATTGTAATGGTAGCCCGATGTCCAGAAGTTTCCGAACAAGTCCGTCATGCCAGACCTGATCGAAAGCCTTCTGCACATCCAGGAATGTGGCTATGGCGAATGAACCATCGTTGATGGTTTGAGTAACTTTAGTAGTGAAATCAGTTATTGCATGTTTGGTAGATTTACCTGACTGGAATCCGTATTGAAATTTTGGTATGATATTGTGGTTTTCGAGAAAGTCATTGAGCCTCTCTTTTAGGATTAGCTCAAGAACTTTGCCCAGAGTGTTGATTAAAGAGATTGGTCTATAGGATTCCACGTTGGTTGGGGGTTTGCCTTTTTTCAAAAGCATGATGGTATTGGCCACTTTCCAAGGAGTAGGGAAGTGGCTGTTTTTGAGACATGCATTGAATATTTTAGTTAGAAGAGGGATGATACTCTCTGGAAGTTTTTTGAGGCATCTTCGGTTGATGCCATCAGGTCCGGGAGCGCTGTTTTTACCTATTTGGCAAAAGCTCTTCGTTTCCCTGTTTGTGAGGGGGTCCATGATAGGATCATAGACTGGAACGTGGTGATTGAGAGTAACATTTACTATGTATTCTGTGTTGAGTTTAAATAAGCGATCAAAGTTCGGGTTGTCTGGGGTTTGAAAGTTGATTTGAAGCGAATTTTTGAATGCTTCAGCTTTCCCTTCTGGGGAATTGACTATGTGATTGTTGACCAACAGATGTGAAGGTTGAGATAGTTTTTGTTTTGTTAGGACTTTGAATTTGTGCCAGAATTTACTTCCGTCTCTGTAGTCCAGTTTTGAGGTAGTATCTTCCCACCGGCGAGCCGTTAGGTCAGATATCTCTCTCTTTATCCTGGCGCAGATTCGGTTGTATTCTGTTTTGATTAGTGGATTTCTGTTGGCCTTATATTGACGTAGAAGACGTCTTTTTTGTTGGATTTTGGCAATGATGTATTGAGGTAGTGCCGATGATGTATAGGTTATTTATTTGAGTGGAATTGCGTGCGTGATTGCCTCGGTGATGAGGTTCTCAATTTCGGTTGCACTAGTGTCGATACTATCATTAGTGTCGAGTTCGCCTAACATTGGAAGATTTTGAGTGATGAAATTTTTGAATTCAGTCCAGTTAGCGTGACGATAGTCTCTTATAGTTCTTGGAGGGTTGGGTTGTTTTGGAGTTAGTATGTCAGTGTTGACAAGAAGTGGTACGTGGTCTGACGTTACTGAGTCACCGATGTGGCATCTATCCTCGAACCGATCCAGAATGTTACTAGTAACTAGGATGTGGTCGACAATAGAGGCCCCAGCAGCGTTCAGAAACGTGTATTCAGTGTTGGTGATTCGAGAGATAGGAAGGTCTAGTAGAAAATCCGTGAGGCGGATGCCTTCTGGGTTTTGACGGTGATCACCAAACTGTGTGTGTCTACAATTCAGATCGCCCATCAACACGGCTTTGCCGAGCCTTGAAAAATACTCTAGCAAATGCCTGTTGAGTGGTTGATCCGGGTGTTTGTAGTAAGAGACTATCGTGAGGGTTTCGTTATTGGGGATATGCACGTCAATTGCCAGGAAGTCCACATCAGGTGGACGAAAATTTTGTGGGAATGTGTGTGTGGTGTGCGGTATTCCGTGTTTAACGAGAATACCATTCCCGCGTGAAACCTGACAGCGGCTTCGATGGATGATCGAATATCCTGCGAAGAGTGGATCGCTTTTCGACAGAGTATCTGTGAGTGCGAGGATCTGGATGTTGTGCTTCGACAGGATATTCTTGATGAGGGGTCTCTTTTTGGAGAGACCCTGACAGTTGACTGTGCCTAGGGTGAAATCCATAAAGGGAGGGTGTTTAGTGGTTGGAGCGGAATGTCACCGTGACATTGCTTCCGTACCCGTGGACCACTGTCGAGTGGTCGTAGACTTGGCTAATTAGATTAGCCGTGATAGCAGCGATATGCTCGCGAAGTTCGGGCAACAAGTTCAGTAACAGAGCAGTCTGGATAGACAGGATGTTCTTTGTTTCCGTTGGGAGTTCAAATGGAGGGAATGATCTTTCGATCGATAGTGGCTGTATTTCGTGTTGGGCGGAGGGGATAGTGTGTCTTTGTGGACACTTATTGGAATATGCAGGGTGGTCACCGCTGCAATTCGGGCATTTGGGTTCCTGCTGTTTTGTGCGGGCGCTGGATTTATGATTGCCGCCGCAGTGGGGGCAGACGAATGCTTTTTGAGGGCATTCGTCAATAGAGTGTCCGTTGATGCAACATTTGCTGCAATATTTTGGTGTAGGGATAGTTGGATCGGAGCCGTGTGGAAGCTCGGCATTGTAGATTTCTCCGTCGAGAGTTATGCCTCGGCTCAATGCTGTTGTGAATTTTTCTAAGGATTTAGTCACCACCTTGATCACCTTAGAGTCCTTGCCTAGTTTGTAGGACTTGACTCTCCACAGTTTTTCAACTGGGAATTCTTGTTCGGTGAGCAATGCGGTGACCTCCTCCTCAGAATAATCCACATCGATACCGGACCGCTAGTACCCGTCTTGGCATACTTTAAATGCAGTTAAATTTTTTTTACTTCAATTTGGCATTGTGGTTACAACGATATATTAGTCCTTTAGTCAAAACAATTTCGTTAGTGACCTTTTCATCGGAAATTTCTCGTTTTAAAAGCTCCCAAATATTTTCCATCTGATTAAGGTGAGAAGCTGAACAAAATATTAAAAAAATATAAATATGTAATATTTTCAAATATTTTATTGCTGTTTATTATTAAATATATTATAGTTAATGCATAACATTAACATTGCATAACAAAATGAAATTTAAAAATCATATTTTAAACAAAACGTACCTAGTGGAATAGTTGATTTTTGTAAAAATTAATAGGTGGTCATAATAATATGGCCAGGGACTGTATAACATATTTTTTTATAAAAATCTTGAATGGGTTGCATGTGAGAGTTCATTTTAAATGAAGTAAAAGTCAGACTTACTCTCAATCTTTAAAGTTTAAAGATTGAGAGTAAGTCTGACTTTTACTTCATATTTTTTTATGTTTAAATATTGGTGCCCAAATTAAATATGGATATTAAATAAAGCGCTATATTACAAAATGTATAAATTTTAACTTTACTGCTTTAAAAATTACTTAAATCTGAGTCGTGAGCACATGGATAAGCGTAATTCACTTTTATGGCTCGACAATAATAATTGAAATTAAGTTGTCTCTTAGTACAGTTAAACATATCAATAACGGTCACTAAAAATGACAGAAATATTGGCCGATATAAAAAGGTGGCCGGTAATACCAGGTTTTGTAGTCCACAAATTTTGGTTTGGGGAACTTTGAAACTGGCCGGCTAGTTCGGTGGCCGGTTTTGACAGGTTTTACTGTAAATAGGTATTTGTTACCAGGAATGGTTACCAGGTTTCTTATGTTAATTTAAACATTTCTTATTATATTAACCTATGAAATGTCACTAGTATCAAAATTTGATAAATGTCATTAGTGTCAACATTTTATAACAGTGGAGTAAACTTGCCTGCGGTTGGACCAATTACAAACAGGCAATACAGCGCGGTAAATTTAAATGACTCCTCTTGGTTAAAAAACAAACCATAGCTAAATTACAGTAAAACCTGTCAATAACGGTCAGTAAAAATGACAGAACTATTGGCCGATATAAAAAGGTGGCCGCTAATACCGGGTTTGAGGAACTTTGAAACTGGCCGGCTAGTTCAGGTGGCCGGTTTTGACAGGTGGCCGTTAACACAGGTTTTACTGTACTAGCTAAATTACAGTAAAACCTGTCAATAACGGTCAGTAAAAATGACATAACTATTGGCCGATAAAAAAAGGTGGCCGCTAATACCAGGTTTTTAGTCCACAAATTTTGGTTTGGGGAACTTTGAAACTAGCCGGCTAGTTAAAGTGGCTGGTTTTGACAGGTAGCCGTTAACACAGGTTTTACTGTACTAGCTAAATTACAGTAAAACCTGTCAATAACGGTCAGTAAAAATAACAGAACTATTGGCCGATATAAAAAGGTGGTCGGTAATACCAGGTTTTATAGTCCACACCTTTTGGTTTGGGGAACTTTGAAACTGGCCGGCTAGTTAAGGTGGCCGGTTTTGACAGGTGGCCGGTAACACAGGTTTTGCTGTACTAGCTAAATTACAGTAAAACCTGTCAATAACGGTCAGTAAAAATGACAGAACTATTGGCCGATATAAAAAGGTGGCCGCTAATACCAGGTTTTGTAGTCTACAAGGTGGTTTTGACAGGTGAAAATCTGACAGGATTCTTATTTGTCGGGATTCTGGCCTGTCGGGATTTTGGCGTGTCGGGATTCTGGCCTGTCGGGATTTTGGCGTGTCGGGATTCTGGCCTGTCGGGATTCTGGCCTGTCGGGATTCTGGCGTGTCGGGATTTTGGCCGTCGGGATGTTGGCTGTTGGGATTTTGACTGTCGGGATTTTGGGGTAGACCCATATTATATATTATATTATATTTCAACCTACATATATATTTTCATATTTTTAAAAGCTGCTTAACAATCTGATTTCAACGAATCATATCATGTGAGGGGTGTAAAATCAAAGTCGGCAATCTCCCATTCCCATACTTTTGGGAAACCGCGAAAAACTGTAGAAACTAGCAAAATTAAATTAACGCAATAAAACAGATAAGAATCATATAAAATTTGGTTTGGGATCGGATGTCCAGAAGGA
Source organism: Diabrotica virgifera virgifera (assembly GCF_917563875.1). Lineage (NCBI taxonomy): Eukaryota > Metazoa > Arthropoda > Insecta > Coleoptera > Chrysomelidae > Diabrotica > Diabrotica virgifera. The sequence continues at coordinate 99,119,395 of NC_065452.1, forward strand.
GGAGCTTAAGAAATTATTTATTTTCCTTTTTTTAAAATAATTTTGTTTGGAGATTGCCGCTTTTGTTTGCAACGCTAGTATATTGACTCATATGAAAATGATCTATAAGGATATTACCAGTTTTGAAACTAATTAAACATCATTGTGCCGGTTACTTAGTGAAGAAAAATATGTTTTGATATTCAACAATAATGTAAAAGCAATTTAAATGCATATCACGTAAACCAAAATATCCGGAAGATCGGGTATATATTCACAGGTTACGACAGAGTTCACGACATTCACAGTTGATCACGTGCGAGCGCAACGTGGTTCTTGGTGGCCCGCAGCGGAGATTGCCGTGTTTTGTACGCACTCAGCTATGGATATTGCCGCTTTTGATCCTAACATGAATTTTTCACTGCGATTTGTATACAGTTAAGGCCGCTTTTGGTTTTTACAAATAGTTTTTCTAACAGATAATAAAAAAACGCAACAAATGGCGTCCCTAACTCAAAACATGAAAAAGTGGAGATTGCCGCCTTTGATTTTACACCCCTCATGTATGGTGTATTATGAATATTACAGGGTGAAATTTTTAAATTATATTGTGTGAAAACCACTTGTTTGTGTCCTTATTTTAGAAAATTACAAAAAACGCTAGGCTATGTGAACTATTCAATATTATGTGAACTATTCAATTCAGATATGCACTGTTTAAACATAAATTTAAATATACAGGGTGATTCACATAAGTCTTGAATAGTCCATGATCTTTAATTTTAATGAAACAACCTGTATATTTTTATGTTTTTAGAATCTGTTAAACAACCTCACATCAAAAAAGTGTATTACGTAGGGCCTATTATGAATAATACATGCTGAAATTTTAAAATTATATGTAATTTTCGTCAAGATATTAAATACATACCTACATATTATAATTTTGAAATAATTAATAATTTGGCATACTTTAAATAATGACATTATTTTTTAAAGTAGCTCAATAAAGATATACATTTTCTAAACTACGTATAAATCCATTCGGTTTTGTAATTATTTAATGTCTTGACGAAATTTATAAATAATTTCAAAATTTCACCTTGTACTATTCATAATAGACCCTACGTAATACACTTTTTTGAGATGAGGTTGTGAAGTAGCTTCTTCGAATATAAAAATATACAGGGTGGTCCAATAAACTAGAGATCATGGACTATACTGTACTTGCGTGAATCGCCCTGTACATTAAGTTTATATTTGTAAAGCGCCCAGTTGAATTTAAAAATAAGGACATAAACAATTATATTCCATAAGTGGTTTCCATACTTTATAATTTCACCCTGTATTGTTCATAATACACGCCACATGACATAGTTCGTCGAAATCATGTTAATAATCAGCCTTTAAAAATATAAAAATATGCAGGGTGTTCCATTAAAACAAAAGTTTATGGATTCTGCCAGACTTACATGAATCACCTTGTACATTTAAATTTTTGTTTAAAAAGTGCACATTTTCATTTAAAACTCGACGGGTCTCAGCGTTTTTTATAATTTTTTGAAACAAGGACAGAAATAATTTTAATCCAGTAAGTGCCTTCCACACTGTATAAAGAATATGCACATTATACGAAAATGCGGATATACCGAAACAATACACACTGTAACCATTGTTTCAGTGCGTGTCCTGTTTTGTACACTGTACACCAGGGAAATAAGGCAAAAATATACCATGTTCGGGACACTTGAGCAGCCAGCTTGCAAATTGTTTTTTTTTGGGTACTACATATATAGCTAATACATTATAAATACAAAAACGCCCGTCACAGTTTGGACGAGAAATTTAGTTATTAACAAATAAGGGTCAAAAATGAGAGTTTTTTCGTTTAAATCGCTACAGGTAAAAATAGGGTAATTAAATGTCTTATTTATAATATTTTTATTTTAGTAGATAAGCCAAAGTTTAAAATAACGTTTTTTCAATTTTGGTCCGATTATTTGTTGCTTCGGATATTGCAAAATAAAACTAAAATCTCGAAAATAAATAATTTGCTATAACTTTTGCGAAAATGAATATAGGACTTTCATATTGCATGAAAAGTTGAGTCAAATAGTCCGTACGATGCACAAAAAATTTTAAGACGATGCGTCAATTAGTTTAAATTTTATTCAATTTGTTTATCCCAAAGAGCTTTTTTTCGCAATGTTATTGTTCAGAAAATAATAATGATACAGCAAGTCTGTGAAAACAATGTGAAAGAAGAATAGTCATATTTTCAATGCATTTAAAAAAATCATTAAAAAGTCATTTTTATCACTCAGAAAACATTTTACTAAAATAGAGTCATTTTTGGCTTATAAACAATTTGAATAACTTTGTTAATATTGACTGTAGGCTAAAACTGCAATGGAATTTGAAAAACTGGTATTTTTATACGAATTTTCAAAGAAAAACTTTTTGGCTAGGGTAATTACGGTCAAAGTTAGTCACTTTTTTATTTAATTGACGGCTGCTTTGTTTATAACAATTAAGCAACCTAACTTGAGCTATTTTGAAGTAAACTTTGAGTAAACTTTGGACCTCAACTGAGTGGTTAATAAAGTTTTAAAAATGGCGTCCGAACGGAATTAATTCGTGGTCGGTGGAGAGGAATTACTAAAATACGTGCACTCAAAAAATGAAATTGATTCTGCAAATATATGCTGCGATTAATATCGCTGGAACTTGTTGATGGATTTTGATCATAATTTTTTTAATTTGTATGTACTCGTAGTTTTATAGAGTACGTTATGTACACACAACCCCACCTAATATTAAAAAAAGTTAGGTGAACTCTCCTTATCACTCAGGGATATGAAAAATATATAACGACCGATTCTAAGACCTACCGAATATACATATATCATTTCATAAAAATCGGTCAAGCGTTCTCGGAGGAGTATGGAAACTAACACTGTGACAGGAGAATTTTATATATGTAAATATATAGATGGCTATTAACAAATAGGGGTTGGTGGTAGAAGAGTGAAAATTAAGGGTTGTATGTATTTTTTAATTCTACATCATATAATATTAAGGTAGATAATTTTGTCCAAAAAAATAAAAAAAAATGTCAGAGGCAACCCCCCTTATAACTTATGGGTATAAAAAATAGATTAAAACCTCTTCAACGTCCTACAGGATAAACGGGTAAAATTTTATAAAAATCGGCCAAGCCGTTTCGGAGTAGTATGGTAACTAACATTGTTACAGGAGAATTTGATGTACATATATAGAAGTAACTGCGAATTAAATAATAAAAGTGGCTAACTTTGAACCTAATTAACCTAGGCAAAAAGTTTTTTTTCTGAAAATTCGTATAAAAGTACCAGCTTTTGAAATCCTAAAGTAGATTTACTCTATAGTCAATATTAACAAAGTTATTCAAATTATTTAGAAGCCAAAAATGACTCTCTTTTACCAAACTTTTTTCGGAGTGATAAAAACGACTTTTTAATGATTTTTTTAATACTTTAAAAATATAACTATTATTCTTGCATGTGGTTTTCACAGAACTGCTATGTCATTATTATTTTCTGAACAATAACATTGCGAAAAAAAGTCTTTGCGAAAAACAAATTGAATAAAATTTAAACTAATTGACGAATCGTCTTAAAATTTTTTGTGCATTATATGGAATGTTTGACTAAACTTTTCGTGCAATATGACAGTCTTAAGGCCATTTTCGCAAAAGTTATAGCACATTTTTTATTTTTGAAATATTAGTCTTATTTTGCACTTTTCGAAACAAAAAAGACTCGGACCAAAATTTAAAAAGTGCCATTTTAAACCTTGGCTCATCTTCAAAAAGAAGAATATTATAAATAAGATATTTAATTACCCTATTTTTACCTGTAGCGATTTAAACGAAAAAACTGCCATTTTGACCCTTATTTGTTATTAGGTTTCTCGTCCGAACTGTGAAGGGCATTTTTGTATTTATAATGTATTGGGTATATACATAGTACCTACCCAAAAAATCCATTTGCAACCTGGCTGCTCAAGTGTCCCGACAAAAACCTTATTTCTCTGGACTACTGTGTTAAACAAGTATACACTATAATATCGAAAGTTTCACCATTTATGCATTTTAAGCTTTCTACTAGTATTTGGTATTTGGTCTGGACTTAGGTACTTCTTTATCATTCCGTTTTTAAATGGCATTTTAATTTCCTCTTTTGATAACTTTAAAACCATATCATCCTCTACTGCTACTTCCATCTGCTCTGTTCTATTGTCCTTGAATAATTAATTCATGTTTTCTATACATGTCTGTAATTTTTCGTTAGTATTCAACACAAATTCCCAGTATTAGTGGTTTTCCTTTTCTATTTTTGTGTTAATTCTTTAATTTTTTATGTGTGTTAAAACTATCATGTCTTTTCTGGCATTCTTCTATTTCTGCTCATTGTCTTTGCTCATTGTCCTGCCATTTCTGCTCATTGTCCTGCCAATTGTTCTTTCGCCTGTTTAATTTTTATATTTTATTTGCTTATCTATTTTTTGTAGGTACATCTATCTTTATTTTTATGTTAGTCTTTTTTCCATTAAGGTACTAGTACACTTTAGAAGACCAAAAAAATCAT